>NC_134281.1:54389155-54695488 GCF_949628215.1 Phalacrocorax aristotelis
ACTTACGTGTCCCTTTTTTCTGTCACTGTGTTGATGTCCATCATCACACCATCACCACCATTGAACGGCAGCAAAGCAGAGTAGAGACACCTGATACCACCCAGTGAATATGAGATAACATTGCTTCAGAGTAACGGATTCTGCAATAAAATAGTCTACTGTGATCTGTATTGACATGAACACAGATAACATCAAATTCAGAAATGTATCTAAGTACATTTAGAAAGAGTTCTTAGTTATTATAATTTTTAACTTTTTTCCAGGGGAGTCCCTAAGATTTATCACAGGATCATTTACCAGTGTATAATTGAAACATTGATACTGAATTTGACCTACTGATGTTGGAAATTACTGAGAGGAGTAGAACCAATAAAGCAGTTACTAGCAGGATGTATGCTAAAAGCAGATCATATCCTATTTATATCTTTCCTATGCCTTATTCCATCTCACTTGCACAAATGTATGTGCCCATTTGGTACTCATGAGTGTCAGTATGAGTAATCTATGTCATTCTGAGTTCAAGTAGCGTAACTTACTGCCTTGGAACTTGTTCCTTTTCTTAAAGTGGTTTCTGAGTTATGGTGGATTAGTTTTCTGCTATGTTTTGTGGGAGACACCTAGGTTAACTTAGGGTTCATCAAGATATGGGACCACAAAAACCTGGAATTGCTGAAAAAGGCAGAAACACATCTTCCATATCATTCAGTGGTGACCCATCTAGCCAAATTAAAAGCAGCATAAATGAACCCCAAAAGATGTTCTACTCCTGTGAAATCAAGACAGACATGAAATGGAGGGGGGGGGAGGGGAGTGGTGGGGAGGGAGTGGGGGCATGTGGAGGTGGATAATAGATGTGGCAGTGAATTCAAGACAGTGCAGACTAAAATCCTTACTCATCAAGCTTCTGTTAACAAGACTGTTAAGTATTAGTGTGTGTATTTCTAGTATTTGTAACAGCCAATAGTGATTTTCACATTGAAGTAAGTGTCTGAACCTCAGAAATTCTAATCAGTGTACTTATACTCTCTTTTTATTTAGAATTTAACTTCTTTCCTCTAGCATGTTTTCAACTTCCCTTTTTTTCCACTATTCTGATATAAGGATATGCAGAAACTACCATTATTATACGGTTTTAAAAACATATTTGGCTCAGCTATATTTCTTTCATTCTTTATCCACAGGCAATTACATCAATAACTTACATTAACAGAAAATGTATTGGTTGTACAGAGCTTATTCCCTGCTCTTTTCAGGAGGTCCTTCCGAGCACTGATCCTTCATTTCGGCAAGTAGTACAGCTTGTTAAAATAAATACAGTTTAATGCCATCTAATTCTGCAATGATCAATTAATTATGGATTCTTGTTTAGTTTCCAGTCCAAGATGAAGACATAAAATCATCACCTGATGATCAGAGGAGCACATTTCTATGATTTAAACTGTACTGTAGTACTCAGATACACCTTAAGTATCTCATTATTTCAGGAATAGTAAGGAAAGGAGCACAGGTTGCAGCGCTAGGCTGTATTGACTGTTTATTAACTTTTGCCAGTCATCTCTGCTCCCACTTCCTTCACCGCATGGAGGTTTTCTGAACAACTGACAATGAAACAACACCTACAGCACAGATAGGTCACAAACACAAAATGTGAACTCCTGTCAAAACTAGTAAGACAATGCCATTTTCAAGTAATCATTGAAGTGACGGTTAGCATTTGCAACAGAAACTCTATTTTGAGAGGAATTCCATACATTTGATATTTTCTCTTAAAGGTAAAACCACAGAAATTAAATAATCCTTCCAAAAATTTTTCAGAGTTTTCTTACTTCGAGAGTGGTGGGTTTCTATCTTGGAATCTGACCTTTGTGTTATATGCAACTATTGTCCCTACTGGAGACAGCAAAGAGCGTTTTCAGAGTTATTCTTCAGAAAGAGTTACATGTCAGAATGGTTCCTCTAAGGAACTATAGTCTGTCCTGTGTTTCTGTTCCACAAAACAGAAAGCCTCACAACCTTTTGATTAGGGAATCAAGAGAACTTTTACTCTAACTGTGCCATTCTCTATATTATAAATCTCTCTTCCTTCCCTTCTCAGCATTTGCCCTTAGCTGTTCCAAAGCCTGTTGGAACGGGGCAATAATCTCTGCTTGGACTTATGGTACATCAAGATCACAAGCTGAGCCGCAACTGCCATACCATAGGTGAAAGAGGTCAACAAGATTCACTGAGGGCAAGATCTACCACAAGGACAAGACGGAAACTGTAGCTGGCAGAACACCTATTTATATCACATACAGGCTAAGAATCTACTGTTATTCTTCAGACCTATGAGACCAAATCCTGACCTACACATCTATTGGCTTTTGGCTGCATAACTATGTTTCCCTTAGACCAAATTTATAGAAGTATGAAATCTTGCATGGCTCCAGGCAGAAGTAGCAGCATGAACACTGACTCAGCTTTGCTGAGGTCATCGTCTTTACAAAACCAGTAGAAAGGACTAGCCATTAATTTTGTCTGGTATGATTTTACTTCTCTCACTATGTGCAAGAGTTTTGTTCCAGACTAGTAGACTATGGCTGTAGGCTGGGGAGAGTGCACTTCAGTGAGATAGAGCTCATTAAAAAGTGTGACAAACTGCAATGCCAAGGTTGTCTTGGTTGCAAATGATGTACCAAAATTAAATCTCAGCCAAGACAATAAGGACACTGGTTGTGCTATGCTAGTTGCAATAGGGCCTCTTATAAGCTCCACAATGAGACATAGCCACAAGAGCCCAATACACCTAGAAGCCCTAACACCCCAACCAGACACTTCTGAAAAAAAATTACTAAAAGTTATTTCAATCTCTGCCGCTATTTCTATTTACCTATTTCATTATTTTTCCTTTTGCAATCAGACCAGTGAGATATCCAATTGAAAAACAAATCAAGTTGTTCCAATGTTCTACTAGCTCAAGGATGGTCCCCATTCATGCAGGAATAAGCTGCTTCAAAATATTTTCTAGGGGAAAAATATCTCCTTCATCTACTATGCAATGGTATGTATTTAATTTCACTTGATTTCTTCTCTCTTTTATCATGTATGCTATTCCACCTGCCATAGAAGTTGAAATGTCTATCAGAATATGGCAAAATATATAAAGGAACAATAGGTCTGATTCTTTTGTTAGTATACTTTACTGAAGATATGCTCTCACACATCTGCAGGCTGAGAAGAGAATGATAACTCTTATAAGATATGCGTTTTTCACTTCTATAAGCTATGATTGGCATATCATGATATAAAAGAGATACTGAAGCAGGTATCTCCTGGTAGGTAACTACCTATGTCTTTTTTGAGCACAGCTCATCCAGGACATAGGGATGGAGGCCAGGGTGTTGATCCATTTGAGCCCGTTCCTTTTAGGAATAGTTTTATTGATAAGAAATAGTTTATTACTATTTGGAAGGGTGAGGGGACCATTGCATGTCAGAATGGAGAAAAGGGAGTGGAAATTAGTGAAATACAAAGCTGAGAGGACATCCCTGGAAAAGGAGCAAGGAATCTGTCAGGCACTTCTTTTTCCATGACTACTCGAAAATACTAAACATAAAAACAAACAAACTGAAAAATATTACTTCAATATTCAGTCAGAAAATATTACTTTGATACTAAATAGATACAAATTGGCATTTCAAAAGTACACTCCCAGGAGAATTTCTGAGGGTCTTGGGTTAGCTTTTTCATTGTCTCTGCCAAAACAGAAATACTGATTTGAGTCTATCAGGGCCAATGAATTCCTTTTATAGTATTTAATCATGTTATTAGGAGTCTAGGAAGCATTTTCTATAAGAGAATAGATAATTATAATAATGAACTCAATATGCTACTTCTTTAGGAAGAACTTACGGAGTTTTGACGATAAAATCCAAAGAATCGTACAACATTTTTGCCTGGGCTGTGTAATGGGATAAACTCTGTTCTGGTCTGGAACACGGAGAAGTACCAAGAGTGAACACAAAAGTGTGGCAGCAGGGAAAGCTGGTCTCGTGTCACCTTTGAGCTGTCTATATTCTAAGTGGGTAAAAAGGGATATTTTTCAATTTATCAGAACTACCTGGGTATAACTGCATTAAAACTGTGAATGCCCTAGGCACCACACTCCCTCTCCAGTCCCCAAGGGCCTATAAATTTTTTTTGTACTTTCTAAAACCTTTCTCTGATCCCAGTACAAAGCCATATCACTATGCAAGTCCCAGCACCATGCTATTTTTTCATGGGCCTGGAAGTAGCAGGGTGCTGAAATCGTCCAGTTAGCGACAGACCTCACTTGGTGGAGCTCAAAGAAACTGTGGCCACTCCATATTTTGCAGCATGGTTTTATTTGGAGAATGAGGGTTTTCTTCTCACTTTTTCAGGCTGCGAGGCACTCTGGGAAATAAGAATCCATATGGATCAGTGCAGGTTTTTTGGAGAGGACAGCTGTAAGGCAAGTTACACTGTGTGTGAAACGCTGCTCAGAGCTTTGCCAAATTTACCACACTTTTATTGCCTTTAAGCCAAACTATGAGGGAAAATAACAAAATACAGTCCATTTCAGTTTACCTATATGAGATTAAGAATTTCCACAGATTCTGCATCTTGCTGGACAAATCAAACCCTGAAGCTTTGTCCTGAGAGTTTCTTACACAAAAGCATTTATTTCAGCTTTCTTATTAATGCTTTTATCAGATAAAACTTTTACTTAGTCATATTTGTATTAATTTTAGTAGCCAGCTTAGTGACTCAGCTTTCTAGGGGGCTGTCTTCTGCTTTCTTTCCTTTAAAAAATGGAAGGAATTATTTGTGCTTATGAGAGCAATGGGAACAGCAATGCACTAAAGACAAAAATATATGAAATTATCCACAGGAAAATTACAGAGAAGATACAGTTGCAGTAAGTGTTCCCACTAACTACACGTTCAATGACCTCCTTCTTGAATCACTTACTTGAGTGAATGACACAGCAGAGAGACAATCTGAAATCGTTTATCTATCACCCCACTGAAAATGTTAGCTGAGCTCGTTTGTTGAGGAATTCTGTTCACATTGATCAATTGCTAAGGGCCTTAATACAATAAAGGCTTAGCCAGCACACAGCTGACTTCAGTGACAGCATCTACATAACTAAGGCACAGGTTTTCTTGAGTCTTTGCAGCACGATCGCTTAGCTTGAGATTTAGAAGTTTCCATTGTACTAGGAAAAAGTAGTTTGAAAATGTACGAAATATCGTACAATCTTAACTAGGAAAAATGGTGTCAAAAACGATTTTTCCTACTTTTAAAATAAAACTGTTAAAGCCAGAATTTATTCTCGTAAATTAGTTGGCTATCATACACATGTTATTTGACATTAAGAAAAATCCAGCTATATAGTACAACAGGATGGTAGAAAATACAGATACCCTGTACGTTAGTTTTCAATACCAACATTTGACTTAGAGGAGAGAAACCACAGTATGTTAAGGGGAGAAAGCTTTGACTGATTTGAATGAGAGTTACTAGTCTTCTCAATGTTGTTACCCTGCCGCTTCAGCTAGAGCGCCTTTCTTTATTAGTTACACTATTTGTATGTGGACGAATTCAGCCAGCAAACATCTTTTGCACTTAGTATAAATGAAATGTAAGACCCATTAGAATGTAGGTGGAAAGGTATTTTTTTTAGAAAAGACAGCAAGTTCAGTAGAACAGTTGTTCTAGCACTTATTAAAACTTTCCAAAATGGTATTTCATCTTGTGTCCCTAATTACTGAGCCATACTTCTTGTACCCTGACAGATAAACCTGTTTTAAATTCTTGAAGAGGCTGAAGAGAAATGACGTATCCAGCCCAAAGCACCTTCCGCCACATCTCTGACAACATTCAGCTCAAGGCACTCTGACCCCTCTGTTGATTATCTGTGCCTTGACAGTGCTGTCTACAAAAACCACCAGAAAATTAGCACTTCTGAATGCCTGTTTTGCATTCTTCAAGTACATTATTAGAATTGTTTTGTCAAAAGAAGCATGCTACATCATTGTATTCATAATAAATGCTCTTTGATTTGTATGACTTTGTGTTTGTAATACACCCAAACAAAGATCTCATTTGTTCTGCTGGCAAAAGCTAATCTGTACAAGGATTTTTTTTATTATTTTCTGCAAAAACTGCCTTTCTGAGCCTAGAGATTGGGTTAGCTAAAAGCTTTGCATTCATTATCTTTAAGGTACCATGTTAATGAAAGGATTTTAATCATTGACATTGCTATGTGAATTATTATTACACAAACCCCTGCTGTTGAGTTAGACAAAATTAACCCAGTGTAAGGGGCATTAAAAAAAAAATCACAGCTAATTAGTAAGCTAACAGGAACAAAGAGAATGTATAACAAAGATGTTGAGAGGAAGACACTTACGTAAAAGCTGTAGCTTCCATTCCAACATTGATCTTTCTGTATGGAAATCTTTTTTCTGTCTGATTTGTTCCATTAGACTTGAGCATTTTTATGTTTTGTAATTAGTTTCCTAAGCCACAATGTCTCACTTCTCTCAAACTGTGGAAATCCAAAGGCTCATAATAGAAAATGGAAGATATTTAAAAATGCTTTTAAATTATTTCCCCAGCGATCTATATCAGAAGCATAAAGTAATTCTCTGGATTATTCTAGGAAATTATTTCCATATTCTCTGCTGTTCTCCATGAACTGCAGAATACTTTAACTAATCTAACCAGGTTCCTTTGGAATAAGCCCTTCATTTTAATGGATTGATACTATTGTCCAGGTTGCAATTCCATATGGAGCAGATAAATGAAGCTATAGGTTTAAATCACTGCATGCCTTCTCTTCTACACTCCTAGTCATGCTGGTTTCCAATGGGCAACACATCATTGTGCTGATGTAAGAGCCAAGGATGAGACGATCAAACCTCAGAGAAGCATTCATGCTGGGTGCCATTTGTTTATAATTGCTCTTCGTAAGTTATAGTTTCAGATAAAGCTCCCAAAATGGAATGAAGAGAAAATAATAATTAAGTCTGTTTCTCTTTTTGAGCCTGACAAAGGCTTTAAAATATTTTTAACGTGTTTGTCCTTCCGTTCACTACTCCACACATTTCCCTCCCCCCCTTTTGTTCATCAGCCTTTTCAGCCTGATAATTAAGACTCAAAATATTTGCTGCTGCTGTTTTTTTCCGAGCCATCATTTGGTTTGTGTTGTAAATGTGGAACAACAATCATCCAGTTCTCTTGTGTGCCAGTAATTTAGTATTTCAATAATCTCCAATTGTTGAAAGGTTTAAAACAATTCAACATTTCTAGCAGTTTCCTTTTCTTTGTGGGGAAGAAATATGTGAACATAACATTTACAGCATATACTTTTATATTTTCCTTTTTTTCCTCCTTTTTTTGTGATCCTTATGAGGGAATTAACACACGGGGCAATTGCTGAGCATAAAACAGAAGACTCACTTCAATAAAAAAATAACGTTCTTGCACAGGGGCAGTTTTTACAACCAATATCATCGCTTCAGCTCCTCTAGTGCTGGATAATTCCATTAACTCTTTTTATCCAAATTCACGTAAAATAAAAGAAAGAGGTAGTATCTAGTGTATTCTGCAAGGGGCAGTACATTGCTGTTATGTGGAAATTTCCACAGAAGGACTTTGCAGCATTTTAAAAATATTGGCTAGCCATGCTAAAAAACTGTAAGTCAAAATTGCGTTAGTTCCACAACATACACAATGGGTCCAGGAAGGTTAATGACAAAACTGGGAACTAGATGATAAGCACCTTGGAGCACATTTTAGAGAGTAATAAAATTTATTTTATTTCCAGAATCCCTGGGCAATGTTCTTCTCTCCAAATTATTAGATCTGTAAGAAACTGCCTGAGTCACTGTTTTGGGGAGAACTGTGGTTGTTAATCAGGCCAGTTGTCTAAAATGCATCTAGATATCCAGTTTCTATAGCACTGAAACTGTTTGCCAGTGACTGGCCTAGAGACAAGTAAATCCGTGATAACTCCCAAGAGAGAACCTACCCCCCAGCTCTCACTCCCAGTGTATTTTTTCTTTTTTTCATTCAGTGTTGATACACCAGGAATGAAATACAGTTTTTCCTACATTGTAAGTTTTCCTATAATATAACTTTCAGAAAAGCAACACAGAAAGTCATCCTAAAATTGTATCAAAAGCCACAAATGATTCAGCTGAAAACCTAGGAAGGACATTTGAGTTGCAGGCAAAAAAAGCTCTGTGGACTTCTGTGACTCCTTTCGGAATTGGAACTGATTCATTAGTCCGGCTGAGAAATGACTGGCAGTCACAGAAGACGGCACCCGGTCCCCGATGCTGTGGCCCTTCCCCGTGTGTGGCAGCCGGCTCTCCAGTCCTGGAAGTGAGGAACCTTTCGGGGAGTGCAAGATAACAAAGATAGCCAGTAACACATGCTCTCTCTGCAGTCAGTATCCCTACAATGCCAGCCAGTCTTCAGTTAGATTATGTCTCTTTTAAAAAAAATAATGCTATACAGACATGGACAAAACTCCTTGGACAATCACACATAATTCACAAGCTTCCTTCCAACTTTTAGACTACTCTGGCAAAGACTTCCTATATACCTTCCCTAGCCATGAAGGCGGTTCCCTTTCCCCCCTTGTACTAAACCAGTCAGCTTAATGCTGACCGGTTGTGGATCTTGCAATGGGGAAAACTATGGACAGTTTTAGCTGTAACAACCCCTACTTACATATCCTTCATATGCTGTATTTGGCTAAGCGTGAATTGAAAATAAACAATTTCATGAAAAGAAAGAAGCTGAATTAATTTTTTAGATGTCCACAGCAAATCTCTGTTGTCTATTGAGTGTCATGTTTTTACTGATGATAGATAGCTGTGCATTTATGAAAATTAGATACAGGTCTATCTATCTATATGTGTATGTTTTCACATATAAGTGCGTATGTGCACTTGCCTGTAAGAATTGTATAAGAAAACTGATTAGAAAAATAAGACTATCAACCCTGATCCATTTGCGCTTTTCAGTTTCATATGCTATACAACCATTTGCTCAGATTTCATAGTGATGTTGATGAAAACTGTATGCAAGCAATGAATGCATGATGTACAATAGAAATTTGTTATTTATAGCAGAGAGGCTTCTTGTCTTCTTCATAAATATTATTTAAGCTAGCCACTAAAATCTGAAAATACAGAGGTCCTGACAATGCCCCCTTTGAATGAATATTTCATATTGTTAAAAATGTTTCTAGCTCTGTTTCTTCAGAGAAATTCTGTATTAGCATGCATTTAAGTTTATTGCTGAATAGGGCTGAAATTCTGCTTTTCTTTTAGATACATACTGATAATTCGAATGGTAAAAAAATGAATTTTACACCACTCTCTTATGTCTTATACAAATGATTTATAAAAGTTTTTGAATTTTCATCTTTGCTCTGCTGCACTACAAAGCAGTTATCAGACCCCATTGTGAACGCTGTGGAAAAACACAGCCCGGTTGACAGATTAGTAGTATTTGGTGCTAATATTACTAATTCAACGTTTGAAAGGGCTGCTCACTGGGGAAAAATAACACGTTCTCTAAGTCACAGGAGAAACTAGGGAGATAGTTAATGGGTGTTGGCTGTGCTGCACATATTGTGCGCAGTGCTGTTCACATTGCAGCTGACTGACTGCCAATAGATGTGGAAGTAATTGTCAACAAGATTTATTGTTACTTTCACATTTATACAGTTAGAGAGGAAAGGTTGAAAGAGTTTTGTGAAGTTCAGTGCTGACTTCTGCTGAACCATAGCAACACACAATGATTATCACTAATGCATGGCACTGAAAGAATTTTGCATCTTTGGAGGCCTTAAAAGTCATTCTTTCTTGTGAGACCAAAATGCCCCACAATCCTCAATAATTTTTTTCTAGGATCAATACCTGAGCTCTGACTTCTCGCTCTGACTAACTCAAAAAAACTAGTAATTTTTCAGTATACAACTGGACTTGGAAAGCTCAAACTTTTTTAACAACAGAATTAGGGCACTCAAGGTAATTAAAAAGTAACCGCTAGAGAGAAGCAGATGGTTTTTACCTGAAATTAAGGGTTGTAAGTAGTGGGGGGAGGCAGTGGATCATCTTTGCAAAGTAAATACTTTAGCTCACCAGTTTGAAGGAGCGCAACACCCTTGTTATATAAATGTATAAATTCCAGAGGCATGAATTTCAATGAATGCTTTTTTCAGTTTGTTTCTGTGGTTTATGCTTCTAGAGAATGTTTTTAGCCTAGCTTCACTAAGGCAAAACCGTTCGATTTACATATAATTTTGTATACATATATATTTTAACTTTAAAAGGATAGATTTATTTTACCAAATACTACAGAATTTAATCAGAAACCAAGAGTCAATATCTCAGGCATTTTTGTGTTTATCCAGATAGAGCAAAAAGTTTAACTTTGAAGGCTTGAATCACTGGTGGGTTTATTTCTTTGTTTCAGATGGAAATCAACTGAGGTGAACTTGGTTACATTTTTGCTGTAGAAGACCCCTCTAGCTCTGGCATCTTCTTAACTAATAGCTCAAGACTATGATACATGAGACAGACTGACAAGCAATAGCAATTCTTTCAAACAAAAAATTCTGCAAAGAGACTCTAACGTGGAAGAGCGAGGGGGGCTGCTATCAGAGGACTTACCCAGGACAGCTGTATGTTGCTGCAGTCTCTATCAAGATCCCTGAAAGCAAACAAGGAAGGTATTTAGGCCCAGTGAAACATACTCTTATGTACCACACAAACACGTGTGCCATTACTCCACCCTTGATGAAGGCAACTACTTGTTAATTTAGCACGATATTTTGCCTGTTTGCACATAATTAGCACCATTAAAGTCTCCATTTCTATCTTATAGATGGCACTTGTATAGATAAAATTCTTTGTTTTATTATATTTTAAAAGTCCAATGTACCTAAAGGCACCAAGTAAGTTTAAAAATGCTCCCTGGAGGCATGTTTCTGTTTGCTTGCTGTTCTGTACTTACCTATTAGGAAGCATGACCCTAATTTCAAGATTAGGCATGCAAACACATGCCAGCCAAACAGCTGATAAAAGTCTCTTGAGAACATTTGTTTGTTGCCAGAGAGGGTACAGCTTATTGTAAACTAATAAAATAAAGAATTATCTCTTCTCAAAACTTGATCTTGTCTTCCAATTTCAGGTGGCATTTCCCAGCACTGTTGCAGCTGCTCAGAGAATTATCATGGCAATGAAGGACATCTGGATAACGGACAGAACAAGAGTATCAGGATATGGAGAAAATAGGATAGGAGAAGGGTTATGGCAATTTTGGATTGGAAATGCTCTGAAGTGTCCTAAGAAGTACTAGAAAAAACAGACATTTCAGATAAGAAACCTGTTTATCTAAACATTATTTAAATGGAAATCACATTTTTTGCAGGAAAACATCTGAAATTGTAATGCCAATTTAAAAAAACATCTATTTCACTACTAAGAAAAAAATCAAAACAGTTTGAAACAGTCTTCTGATAGGCAAACACTGTTACAAGATACAATATGGGAAAGGGTCTGTACACACCCTTGTGAAAGTAATGAATTGTAACCTTGGTGTTGAATGTTCTTGACAATTAGATTTGGCCTAGAGGAGAAAACATTTTATACCTATGTCCCTCTCTGTTTTAGGATTTCGCCTGTTTCCATAATGCCTACAATTTTATACTGCTCTTCATAACCGTCTATACTCTTATTTCAGAAAAAAATATATGGGAATAGTGTATTTGAAAATAATATTATAAATGTCATCTATGCAAGGGAAATATGACCGCTCTTTTCACATAGGCTAAGAGCTCCATCTTCCAAGTCTTGAGCACACGTGCGTCCACACACACAAATTACCCCTCCAACTCTGCCTACACAGTCTGTCCCCAGGGTCGCTAACAAACTATACGCCCTCAGGCAAATTTAGTCCCTTATAGTCGAATAGTTCTCAGACTTAGCAGAAGTCTGAATAATGTGAAGAAGTGCTGAGAAAACATTGATGGCTGTTGTGTACCTGCGTGAGCTGCAATAACAGCACTCACACAGCTGTAAGAGAATCAGAAGGTAATGCAAGGAAAAAGCAGAGTGTTAGCAAGGGTAGTTTCTGAAAGAATGAGGCCAGAGGGCTAGGTTCATGCTGCATTGTGTAGTACCCAAAAGAGTGCCCCTCTGGCCCTTCATTCTAGGGGTTCCGTGTTATGCATATGAAATAAATGAAAACTGGCTACAGAAAGATATGCTAAGTGGAGTAGTTCAAACTTAGTGATTTTGTATAACAGAAATTTCTGCCAATTCCTTCCTCCTGTAGAGAATCAAATCCAAAGCTTCGCCAGATTTGTCTGAACAGCCCTCCAGACTGATAGCAGGCCTGAAGTTCTACCTTGTTTGGTCCTCACCCCAGGTAAAGGCATGAGATACTATTTGAGATATAAGCAAAGCTTTCTCTGCCAAAGGTCAAAATCCTGACTTCTTTCAACGCTCAAATCACTTGTACCTCCAATATCTAAGTGTTTTTCAAAAGGGAAGATGGTTAATTTTGTAAGATAACTTCTAAGGACTCAAATCCTATATCCCTGAACGTCACTGTAAGCCAATGGGTAGAAACATAACAGTCTCAAAAATAATCTAATTTGTTGGACCATTAAAGATAATTTGTGTGAATAAAGATATAATTGGCTAATTTACAATGAAGTCAGGTAAGGCAACAAATTATTTAGGAGATAAAAATAACTAAGTGGTTATACAACAAAAATATTTACCATGATTTTTTTTTTGAGATAACATGACAGGTCTCTCCCATCATGCCTACATGACAGAGGTGGTAACGGAAGAGCTATTCTAATTACAAAGCATTGGTGTAGCACATACCACTGTTAGGCAGATGGATGGCATTAATGCTGAGTAATGCAGAAAGTTTCCAGAGATAACATCTTCATTAGCAGGACTATGATGTCCTACACTGGCTTGCTTTTAGGTCCGCTAGGCTGAAAAACAAGTGTTATAGATGAAACCTTCAAACATCATGAACATTTTTGTTCCATGTTTGCTGCAGAGAAAGAAAAAATATAGAGGTATAAAAAGGTAATCTGGTGACTGATGCAGACAGTATCTGGTGCCCTGTTTCCCTTTCTCCCAGCATGTCTGAGGCACTCAGCTGTCTGACATCAGCCCCTTGCCCCCTGCTCACTTATGTGTCAGTAAAAACCTAGTACAGATAAATTAAGGTAGTTCAGAGCATATCCCTGGGTTTCATCATCTCCTCAGTCACCAGCCATAGGACAGATTACAATTTCACAGATGCTAGGAGAGGAGATATTATAGCAAAGCAGTAGTGCCACTACAGATAAGGTTAAGATGGCACTTCCATTATAAACACCTATTTTCAGTGGCTTATAACTTCAGGCTACAAATTTCTCCCAGGCTGAAACTTGGCATATTTGGGCTCAGCTTGGTAATGGCTTTCCCTGCCTCTTCATGCCGTTTTGATTAGGTGTTTGCGATATGAGAATGCAAACAAATATATGTCTCTGGTGGTTTCAAACGGCAATGAAATACTTTTTTTCATGAAAAAGCCTGGAGGGCAGGATGTTTCTGTCATTCTAACACCCATTTTATTGTCAGCTATTTCCCCAAAAGATAATTTTTAAAGTGACAAAATTCACATCATTATTTCCAAAAAAACACCCCATTCAGGACATCTCAGGGGTAAGGTCCCTGCCAATCTGCTCTGAAGGGCACGCTGGGTCCCTCTGAGTGCCGAGGGCTCGCAGTGCTTGCCAGCGCCGCACAGTCCGGGCAAGTCCTTCCTCAGGGCTGGGACAAAAGCCACCCTTGGCAGAACAGCATTTCTGGGAGTTCAACATATGGACCAAAACTTCCCTATTTTGCAATGAGGAAAAATCAAGCATTGTTATATAGCACACAAACCTCATTATTTTAATGAGGCATTTATTCTAATTGTCTAATTATTTTGAATTATACCTCATTATTAAAATCCTGGTTTTTTCATTCTGATCTTTAATGAAGGATGTAATGAAATCCCTAAATACAGTACAGCTTTTTGTCTGCAGCCTTCTCCTCTCATGAAGTTTAGTATTTTTGCCAAAGTTGATAATTTTTGAGCAATCCTCCAAAACAATAAAGTACAGAAACCTACTTGCATGTCTGTCTACCTGCCTGGCTCCCTTCACGGTAGTATCTATTTCACCGGCTATTTAAAAAAATAAGTAACTGTAATAAACCTGTTGAATGAGACAAATTTTGTTTTACTTTTCCTGTGTATTTCTCATATACCAAGGTACGTTGAATTATTCTATCACAAGCAATGCATAACCCTTCTGTGGCTTTAATGAGCTGAGAGGATGCTGTATCAACCAAAGCATATTTTTAAAGAGTCAGACTCACAGTGGATGGAGTAGAAAAGGACAAAGAAATGTGAACAGGAAGAAGAGACAAAAAAGGGCAACCAACATATAAAAATGATTGAACAGCAGTTATTCTTGATATTTTTCATTTTTTCAAAATTTATTTCTGATTACCCTCATCAATTTAATTTTTGCCAGCATATCTAACACACACTATATCTCCTTTGTAGTTCTGGAACATATGTGGTATGTACCTCGTTCAGGGTACTGGGTTGTAATAAACCTACTGTGTACGTTCCTCGGGACACTGGGCCCAGGCACGCTGGGGAGAGGAAGAGATCGCAGTGACATTATGTTAACGGAACCTCCCTGGAGTCTCTGGGGGCACCATACTTACAATTTTTTTAGGCAGAAGACATTCACATGTGACAGATACAGGCATCAGTATGAAGCACAGGCAAGGAGGTAGCATACTCCTTACTCTGGTCACTCCAACCCGAAGCACATGGCAGGACTGGGAAGAGGCCAAAGGCAAAAAAAACTAAAAATTGAACGGCTGTTGTTTTTTGAAGACGAGATAGAAAAAGAGATATGATAAAAAATTATGACAATAATGGCAGAGCAAGAAAACTAGGAGATTCTTACATGGAACGTACCCAACAAAAAGCCACCCACTGAAACAGAAAAGCAACGATTTAAGTGTATGCAAACACTGTACTGCAAGAGTACATCAGCAATGACTGCAGTACACCAGAGAGATACCCACACTAGCTTTAAACTAGTGAGCCCGGGTACTGCCAGCAGTCAGCCACAGCAGTGCAGAGCTCAGCATGAGCTAATTTACCCAGCTTCTCAGCAAAGTAAATTGGCTGTGCTGGGCTCAGTACTGCCTTGGTTAGATTGTTACCGGTGTTTGAATTTAAATCTAGCTCAGGTTTCTCTGCATTACACTGCAGGCACTTGAATGATTGCTGGGTAAACCTACCGAAAGACTTTTAGAAAGACAGTTCTTAGATAAATTGTACACCTATGGAACTCCTAAAAATATTATTAAGTTAATAGTATAGTGCAGTAAGACTCGTCCCAAAGTACTAGATACATAGGCAGTAGGAACATTTGCGGTTGCTTTAAAGAGAACGGAATAATTGCAAAGGCTATAAGGAAGAGATATTTTTATGCTGCAGGGCATAAACCCCAACTTAAAGCTCCCTGTAAAATGCTGGTCCAGGTAAGGTTTGGATGACAATCCCGTATGGTCTATTTTATACTCCTAATTGGAAACCCTGATTAAGAGTACCTTTCCAGTGACTGTTGTAGGATTTTTCAGTATATGTAAGCCATCGTTATAAACATTATTTAAAAGTCTGACTCCAATCTGGTGAAAGGAATAACTTTTTAAGTCAGCATGGATGTACCAGCAAAAAAACCCTAACGCAACCCAAAATACCCTAACTTAGGAACGTTTAGCATTTAGCTGTAAATTCCATCTCACAAATGCGGCCATCTATCTCAAATGTTACTTTACTGAATAGTGACTAGATTAATCTGTTGTGGTTATGTCAGATGACTGTATGGTATACAGAAATGTTCCTTGAAGAGATGGATGCTTTTTCCTCTTTGTAAGAAGGATTGGCCATGGTTCAGTGAGACTGCAAAAATACTTTCGAATTAGGCATGGGCTGGCATTAATTGTTAGTGATTGAATGTCAATGGGTGAGAGTGGAAAAAAGCCCCATATAATGGCAGATGATGGTATGTGAAAGTGCCTGTTACACTGACACAGTATCACTCTATCAGACTATAAATGAAGGGCAAATTAAATTAGGTTAAATATATGGTTATTTAACAACACTCAGCCAAACATTTCTTTGCCGGATAGCAAATAAGGCTTGTATTTAACCAAAGATTAGTGCATTCCAATTTTAATACCAATGCAGTTTGTTTTTATAGGAGGATCTAAACAGCACTTTATGTTGACATTTCTATTGCGTATTTAATGAACGCATATCAAATATGCATGGCAAATAAATACTGTGTTCCACGTAAACCTTTCCCGCACAATTCCTGTCTTTTCTGCTTTGAAGTATATTTGTTCTCATAAAAACGCCTATCACTACAACGTAACTAAATCTTATTTCAATTTTTTCCATATAAGCAACAGAAATCTAGGTGATTATAAGTACTGCTGTACTGCTGTTCTAAAATGCAGTCCTGAGCAGCACCTCTGCCTTCCTCTAAGTAGTCAGTCTGCTGAGAGAGTACCCTTCTGACAGAACAGATTAAGGCTATCCAAAACTCCTTAATCTACTGTCCATACAGAACAGTGCTGTGACATTGCACATGATGCAACCAACAAAATCAGACCTGGCAGGGGATCCTAACTATGTTCTTCAGCTTGCATAGCTGTCTCTGTGCTCAGCTAGCGCAGAGGAACACCTCTTTTGATAGCATCTGGTTAGTTCCAGGTACAGGGGGTACATTTCCAGCACAATGTTCAATTTTACTGGATAAAATGTTCGTCATTCACATCCCAATGGATCCTGGCTGAAGTTTACTTAATCTGGAATTCTAGAGAACTTGTAGAAATACCTGGCAGACATTTACAGTGTAGAAGCCTAAAATGCTGTCTCTATTCAAAGAACTGTTTAAACACAAATTGTGAACTATATCATAAAAATAATAAATAAATATATGTCTATTGCACATATCTTCTGCCTACTTGCAAATAAGTCTAAGGCTGTGAGAATTGTTCCAATTTTCATTTTAAATGATGTAATCTAATCTATCAATTTGTTATTTGGGTGCCCTGAATTTCATACCGCTTAGTTTGAACAGAGAGCAGGCAACTCCTTTTTCTGTGCAAATATATTAACATAAAGGCAGTAATTACTATTTTTAAATTTTTTTTTTAAATTCACAAAGGTTTTTCAAACAATATTGCAGATTTTTTAAAGGAAACACAAACATTGTATTTGTTTGGTACCTTCAAGTCCAGAAATAACAAAACCCAGATTCCTTAGCTCAATAGATTCTGAAATTAATGCTTATTTCTGCACACATTCAGGTTCTGGTATTTTATAAAGGAGCTTTAATGCTAGTCTGCCTAGTAATTCACTATGGGATGTCTTTATATACCACTGACAGTAATACGGCTCATTTTGGGTGATTAACTTAACCCCCAGTATTGCAAGTGCCTTGCTACATTAGCATATCTTTCAAGGAATAGTTGCAATGTGAGAAAATTGCCTGTAGGATTATTTGCAACTAGGAACCTGTGAAATGTAAAATAAAATTGAAGACTATAAAGTAAAACATCAAAGCTACCTAAAATATTAATAGCCAGTACTCCAAAAAGTAATTTAGAAGAATTGCATGAGGGAGTGAAAATTACTAATTTAAAAACAGATAGCCCTGGCAAAATAAAGTCAGAAGTTTAGAACAAACAATAGATAATACAGATTCATTGTATATGCAATATGCAAAGAATGCAAGCGGCAGTAGCAGCTTTAGTAGCTGAAGAAGGCTGGGACTGAAATGCCTGACCAAGCAAGCAACTAGATCTGTACAAACAAAACAACAAAGTTGTATTATATTGAATTTAGGCTACCGGAGAGAGGGAAAAACAAGTCCTCTTTAATCCATCGAGTTTTCAGTTACATTTTCATTCTAATTGGGCACAGGCAGAAATTGTGGGCAGAAGGATTTTCTTTTTAATTGATGCATTTGGAACTGAGAGCCATTGTCACGCTATTCCAAGTCACGTTTTCACCTGTTCTCTGTGGGGCATACCATGTCGGAAGTTTCAGTTGGGTTTCTGTGGGAGACTACGAGCTTCAAAGCTAACATCGTGAAACCCGTTTCCCTTTTGATATGCACTTTTTCTTTTAATAAATTTCAGAACAAAGAAATAAACTCAGATGAAAGGCACAGAAAACAGAAGAAAATATCTTTAGTCTTGAATCAGGCCCCGATTCCGCAGGACGCGTGGCAGAGCTTCGTGTTGGATTCGTGTTTAATCTTCTTACTGAACCATTGCCTCAGAGAAGTTCTTATGTACTTAGGCTGCTTACTGCTCAGAGCACTAACACCGGGCCAAGAGCACGAGCATGAGCAAACTCTGTGTGAATCACTGAGGCCGCCTGCCTTCCAGGGCTGCCCAGCCTCGGCGCTCCCTCTTTGCTCGGGATTACACAGGCAAGAAGGTGACCTAAAGCCCTGCATCATATTCACGGCACGCTCAAAACTACTCCAAGCTGCACCAGTTGCACAGAACACCTGCACGTGAAAGCAATGGGATCTCTCTGTCCTTGTCTGCTCTTGACTTTGTGTGGGGTAATTCCAGGTCAAAGTCTAGGTAAGAAGCTGTGATTCACTGAAACCCACATTTGACTTCTGAAAGTCTTTAACACATTGCTGCCAGGGCTGTTCTGTGAAACTACATTAATGTCATAGCAGGTGCAGCTTTAAACTGTGCCAGTGAAATATATAATGTACAGCAAGGAGGGGCATTTCTGAAGAAGTTGCCACATACACGGAGTCATTCCCTTATGCAACTGAATATTGCGCAGGCTTAGGAGGAAAGTGCAGAGGCTAAGTATATTTGATTTATCCTCATATTTTATCTGTTTTTTTCTTCTGAAAAAGGCAGTGCCCTAATGGAGAAGTCTCCCAGGATAAGGCATTAGTGAAAGTTCTACAGAAAACAACATAGTTTGTTTGAAAGGGGACTGACTCAATGACGGAAGAGGTCTTTTTTTTTAAAAATCTCTAATAACTATGTTCTGTAGACATTTATAGTCTATAGTACAAGAAGATAAAAACTGAACTCGTTTGGGAAGTTCTGGTACTTAAAACTGTAAAGAATTCTACCAGCTGGTTCTAAAAGAGGAAAGAGTTTTCTGTATTACATACTCCAGACTAAATTCTGTAATTCTTGATACTAATCTTTTTAACCTGTGATTAATATATCTCAAGACTCTATTGATAATCGTGCTCACTTACAGATATATCACGATACAGTGTGATTACAAAAAGAGCACTGGTACTGTACTTTTAGCTTATATTTAAAAGTCAGGGAAAGAAGCTTGTTCAAACTGACCTATCCGTTCAAATAGCGGATGAAAAAACAATGCCAGCAGCTGTTTTCAGATGACGTACTCTAAATACCGGTTGGAATACAATACCTTTAAAAGAAGCTCTTCTTTGAGCTATGACATGTAGAGCAATAACCCTTACCTGAATGATTCACTTTCCTATAACAATGTGTGGAGCCTCTTCTCGTTATGCCGTACTTAAAGGTAGCAGAAATCACTTTTGAAGTGACTTGACTCAATCGTAGCGATTATTCTACGGCTAACCTATTGCAAGGCTGCTGTATCTTTTTTTCTTTCCTTCCACTTTCCACAAAGGGAATCTTCCTAAAGAACACTGAAGTTCATTATATTGATAAACTCATGATCCCATCTAGCCTGTATGGTTGCTTTGGACAACCGATTACCAGGAAACATTCAGAGCAGCATGAAGAGTCTAAATCAGTGTGGGTTGGGAGGATTAGACCCACTTTCCACCCCTGTTGCACTGAAGGTGTTTTGACTCCAGTTACAGAAGTCATCATGAAATGGCAGTGCTTTCTTTTCTGAACTGGGCTTTAAGAACAAGGTTATTCTTCACTGTAAAAAAGCTGGCCTGAGCCAAACGTTATAGATCTTGCTTAACAGTTTTCCAAAATTCTTTCACATATACCTGTGTCTATGTATAACAAACTATTTGACCAAAAGTGTTCCACCAAGTGAGGGCAAATGAGTGACCTTTATAGAGAAATCTGGAATAACTACACTGTCCAGACATTCTAACAGAAGAACAGAAAAATAAAAATACCCAGAGATAATACTGTGGTTAAATGGGGACTAAATGACCACTACTGATTTCTATTAATTTCACTATTGATTTCTAAAATAAATTACTTGATGTATCCTATGTATGCTAGATTCTTTACTCAGTGAATGCACGTACCAGGATTTCCATGTCAGAAGCCAGTGCTGATTATTATGAGCACGAGTGTCTCATCTGCTATGAAATGGAAAGGAACAGTTAAGCCAACCTTTCCCCCCCGCCCCCACCCCCAGCTTTACATTTAGTACCAGAACTTTACAGAGAGAACTATGCTTTGCTCAGCTGTGAAATACTGCGCCTTAGCAATCTCCATTCTGTGGATTCATGATCCTGAGGCTGCTGAACACACAGATGGCAGGGCTGTCTTGAGCAGTCTCATGCAGTCCTTTCGGCAGCTGAATACTTCTGAAATGCATCAGCATACTGATTCTTTCACCTTTTGTTTGGGAGCAATGACTTTTGTGAGGCTGCCTGGGCTAGACTGCTCTCACCTGAGCTGGTGGCTTTGCCGTTCCAAGCACTGGGCACCCACATACCCACTGAAGGCAGTGGGAAAGACAACTGTTGTGAAAATTTAGGTCATCAGCTTTGAAAACATATGCAATTCTTGTGCTGGTATATTACTTTTCCACCAGCTGGGGCAGCTGGCACAAAAAAGGCTTAAAACTTGGAAGGGCTTTGTTTTGTTTTGTTTTGTTTTCTGAGTACTTCCATCCTATTCTGGACCATACAGCTCTGTGACTGTAAGAAATATTTGTTACTGAAGTACATGACACTTCTATAAGAATTTGTAGTCACTTGACTTTTGTGCGTGTTGGTTGATAACAGTACTATTTATTACAGAAGCCTAAAGTGTCTCTTTGAAAAGAAATTATCAAACATAATATTTCTTTTTGTACAAAAATATCCTGTAAAAAGATTATTTTCATGAATAGCAACACTTTGCTTCAATTTGTATGTCTGTGTGCAATTTCTAAAGAAGCTTTCAGATAGATCTCATTTCTATGAGGATTTGATAAGACAACTCTGAGGAAATAATAAACAGATTCTATTTATAATGGACTTGCTAACTAGCACTCAGAAAAGGCTTTTATGCGTGAGGTCTTTTTCTTTGAATTGATCTTCCTTGGGACAAAACTATTATCATAGGATCCTGTTCAGTCCATAAGTATGCAGGGACTTGATTCTGTCTGAACCCAGATCTAAGGAGAAAAATTCATTGTTGCTTGGAATAGTAGGTGATGGCAGTACGCTGATATTTCCATTAAAATTAATTTAAAAAAACCCCAAACAAGTTAGTGTTTCCTCCATTTCAAGATTCCTGGGGAGATCTCATAATGTTGTACCTCCAGTGTCAGACTGGTTTCTCATCTGGTACTATTACATCTATCCAGTTTACCAAGGAAGGAGGACCTGGCATATTTGCTCTTCTCAGATTTCCCATTGTCCTTCATAAGGATTGTAGAATTTATATACTGAGGTATATACATAGGGGGGTGATTTTCACTGTTATGGGAAGCCCAGGTTTCCACAAATGATAGCTTAACATGCAGAAGGAGCAAATTGGTAGTTTGCACATACAAATATTTAGATATTTAGTGAGCAGAGGCTTCAGGAGTAGCAGGCAAGTTTCCAGTGCTTAGTCCATTATGTTCAGTAGAAACATACAGGACTTTTTATTCTGAAATGCAATGCCCCTGAAGAAGAGAGCTGATACGATACTACAGCTGGCCAGTTTGACTCTGCTGCCCATTCCCACTCAACCACCAAAACTTTTGTGTGTCTTTGAAGAGCTGATTTATCTAATCTGGTTCCTACAAGATTAAAGACTATGAAATGCCCATCTTACTTTCCTGTTGCATGCGGAACTTTGTACTGTAGAGACCAGTGCAACCAGTTTAGACCAACAATAAATTCATTCCTCTGCTCTAGGACCATGAGGCTCTCTCTAAATGTTTTTGAAGACCTGGGGCAGGATAATGCGAGGCTGTGGGGGAGAAGAATCGTCCTGGATTGCAGGGTCCACAGTAGGCAGCTGGCAGTAACTTTGAAAGTTTCAAGCACGAAGTCTCCAGTGCATCAAAGGTTACCGCTTAAATCTTCCTGCCCCACACATCTGCTACCATCTGATCTGGCTGTCTGCAGCAGACTCAGGAAATGGTGCTGAAACAAATGACACAAACATATTCAGAACAATTATCTCTAAAATGTTACGAAGGAATTGTAGTTCAGTGGTGTAAAAGAGTACAAAAAAAAAAAAAAAAAGCTTGACTTTAAAAGCTGGTTTTTTACCACTGCAATTTGTTGAAGAAAATAAAATGTATAAAACACTTTACCATTATTTTAATGGATACATCATGTTCCCCAGCATCAGAATGACAAAGGTGTAATTTGTTGTATTTATAACCTCTATCCTCATTTGCAGTGAA
The DNA here is from genome assembly GCF_949628215.1 of Phalacrocorax aristotelis. Classification (NCBI taxonomy): domain Eukaryota; kingdom Metazoa; phylum Chordata; class Aves; order Suliformes; family Phalacrocoracidae; genus Phalacrocorax; species Phalacrocorax aristotelis. The sequence continues at coordinate 54,411,896 of NC_134281.1, forward strand.
AATCTTACACATTCTCTTTAAAGAGATTTCACTTGGAATACTTACCTACCTTGCTATTTTGCTCTTATTTATTATTATTACATATTTTATTCTATTCTTTCTAAGAGAATAAATGGCAAAAGACTTAGTCATTATACAGTATCTCATAAAGCTCTCACATTTCTTGGAAAAAATGGTTTATGCTAAGATTGGTACTGACAAGCACTTTTTTAATTGCTAGTAATGTATACACAAAGAATACGGTAGATATTATAACTGATATTGCTGCTGAGGCTATAGTAATCTTCTCTGTATCAGAAATCCCTGCCATCATTTTGTTCTCTAGAGGATGTGGCGTGATTAGGGCAGTCCCATTGTTTCATCTGAAATCTTAGCAGATTAATACTTTCATCAGGGCATCAATTTGTCCCACTTTTCTTTTTGCTGCTCTTTGTGAGTGACACAGCCAAAGGAATGCACCTCTTTAAACTGTCATTCAGTTTAACTCCTCCTCTGCAATTATACTGGCATGCATAATACATCATAACAAATTGGATTTTGTGAAGAAGCAACAACAGAAATTATATTTGCTTGTGGCATAAGATAGAAGCTGTTGTAATAAGGGAGGGAGGGGTGAGCGAGGGATAAAGAAATCTAATAAATTATAACCACTTACAGAAAACAGCAGTTGCCTTCTATTTTCTCAAGGTTTCTTCTTCTTTAGCATAAAGACCAATTGCAGAAGCAAAATGAAAGAAAAAGGAAATATTAAAACAAATTAAATAGCTTTAGAATTAGGAAAGGCTTTACAAAATTGTACAGTGTGTTTGTTGTTTTAGCAGGAAGACTTCTGGCTTTAGAGGTTAAAAATAACGGCTGTACTTCAAGGAAAGCTTTTTGTTTGAACAAAAACTGTTAAAGAGATACCACCGGGTGAAAAATCCTGCATCTTATAGGACAAATATCTTTACCAGATCTCCTGGCTGGAATAAGGAACTTCCATTTTCCTTTGATGAGTAAAAAGCCTTCCCCTAAATACCAAACTCTGTGATGGTTTTCCAAGTCTGTCTAAGTCTAGCAGACTCAGTGGCTGATTATCCTCCTCCATGCATGTGATTGCCAGAGTTACTCAAGATAAGGGGCAACACAGAATATCCTTCAAGCGGCTGACTAGAGCCAACAACATATCCCCAGTGTGCATGGGACTTCAAGACAGCAACCAGATCAGTTGTCTGCTCCAGATCCCTCGGAAAAGGCAAAATATGCATTTGGCAGAACATCAGCAAAAAGTCTTTTGGTTTACAAAAGAATTTAGATGAAACAGAGGAATGTTTCCAGTGGAACACTGAAACCATTCTTACATTTTTATTCTGAGAATGTTTGTCTTCAACACGTCCTTCAAAATTTAAAATGTGTTTTTCCCACGCAATTTCTGTTAGCTTCAATTAATTTCAATTCTATTGCAGGTACTCCTCCACTGCATTTGAAAAAGAAAGAAGGGGGTGATCAGCTTTGCTGGGACTAGGAAGAACATTTTTGTCCTTTAAAAGATATAGTATTTTTGGTTCAGTGTTTAAAAAATAGAATTTTGTGGGTAAAATCTGAATATTTAATATGGAATTTGAACTGCATTGTTCAGCAACAGAAGGAGGTCTTACCCTCCTCCCCCCTGGCATCTCACGTCTCCCATGATGATGTGCTAAAAGCTCTTGATTCAAACTTTAGTAACCTAACAACATACTGGTATGCAACAAAAATAAAAGGAAAGGTCAGGGAATAAATAAGTGGGAACACAATAAGCAAAAGAACAAGCACTAAGAACAGAAAACAATGGCATCTTTATGAAATGCCAAACTTTTTTGCACCTGGACTTTATAGTGATAGACATTCCCTGGAATGTTTCACTTGGCTTGAGTGAAGCAGTCACCATAGGAGGTGACTTTACATGTTGCAGGCATAAGTGATCTAGATATAAGGGGCATCAGTGATAAAGTGATATAAGGTGTGCATTTAGATAGTGAATATTTCAAAATACTTATCTCAGAACTATGTAGCACATATCTTTATAGATAAGGGATTCAATTTTATCTCTTCTAAAACTGTATCCTACTAACTTTTACCTTAATGACGGATGATATCTTCAGGACCATTGCAAGGCCACACAAAATAGAAGCATTATAATACCAATTATGTGGAGAGAAGAAATTAGCAGCAAGATGACAATTTCTAGACTGATCTTAAAATAACCAGGTTCTTTCCTTCCTATAATTAAGCCAAGAAGTTCCTTCTCAATTAGACTGGCAGAAGTTGCTTCTCAATGAGACTGGCAGGTGGATATATAGTTATTTCCAATAGCATTAGTGTATGTCACAGGGGTAGAAATGAATTAAGCACTGGGAAAGAGGAGAACCTTATGCGAACATGCAAGTTTTGCTGCCAATTATTTTGGTTGTATTGGCAGGCTGCTATCTGAGATGCAGCTACAGCCAAAGCTGAGAAAAGTGGTATCTTTGTAGCACACACTGTGTTCACCTACTCTTCTTACTAGGATAAGATATTTGGTTGCTTACGCAATTATTATCATATTAGTGACCATTTTCAAGAAGCGCCCTTCAGCTACTGCTTTTCCCATGCTAACACTGCTGAAACAAACCACTTGGATTTCACCGTGAGTAAAACGAATATCTTTTGAGAATGATTAAAGAACAGACTCTAAGCACATTTTCTGTAGTTTAGTATCTTCCTGTCACTAGTCTTTGTTGCAGTAAAACTGCATTTTTCTATAATAATCTTTGGCTTGTACATTTATTTTAATACTAATTACGTGACTGCATTGTTACACAGATAATTGTGGGAGTTGTCAATTAAGTTCTCATTTATGTTCAAGCATGAGTCTGTTCTTAGTTCCTTATGCACATGCATAAAAGAAGTCTGCCTCCTGTAAACTGCAGTTTGCTTGATATATGCAGTTTTTCTCGTTTATCAGATATTATTATGCTGAAGACTTCCATTCGCTTCATTTTTTCCTACAATGCAGTACTGCATAAGCATGTGCTCTATATTCAATTTTTTCAGAACATATTTTAAACTTCATTTTTCTAAACTTTAAAAAATAGTAATGGAAAACTCTCAATGGATTATGTCCAAAGATCATAATCGGGTCTGTATCTGGGTGAGATTTTTTTTTTAATCATTTTTCCTTTCTACTGAAGTTAGAGAGCATAATTCGTGGCACTATTCCTTCTTATCAATAAAAAATTCACTCCTAAGGGTAGGGCAAGCAGAATACTTGCATGTTAATAGGTAGTGCTGTCCACTACGTAACACAGAAAAGAATGTGCTGAGGTTGATCTAGCTTTTTATGATTTTCATGCTAATCAATGTGCAAAAACCATAGGATGACAGGTAATGATACCAGTTAAAACAGTGTTTGCTTGGTTTTTAAGACTCCTTTGCATTACATGTGAACCTAAAGAGTACAATGCTATGTAGTTCAGAAAATAAAACGATCAGTCCTTTCTGTTTGTCCAGTTTGAACAGGAAGCTGACTAGCAGCAAAAGGTGGTGAAAAATAAATTGCATTTAGAAGATTCCATCAATTTAATAATTTAGGGTATAATTAACAATACAGAAAATTTGATTAAATCTTCTTATGAGTTTTAGCCTGCTGCCTCCATCTAAATACATGGAGGATCTGCCACTGCAATCAGAGGAAGTTTTACAGTTCACCTTGATGAAGTCTAGGACTTGCACATTGGATTTTGTAACAATAATACATACGCTGATCTGGAGTAGTGGATACATAGGCTTTGCCTGAAAATTAAAGGCTGGAAAAGAAAGGGTATTCTGCCTCGGCAGCCTAATTCACAGGCTACATTATCCTGCCCAGAGGTTATGTGCCCTCAGACTGCAAAAAAAGTTTTAGCAATTTTCTCATAAAATGCAGCATATGATACAGATATTTAATGCTCTCTGCAGCTGGTGAAGAGCTAGTCTCAGAGGGCTCAGAGGTTCAGTAACTTCCTTAACTTTTAAATACTTAATGGACCTCCCCAATGAAACTAGAAATCTTCTGAGACCAGGCTTTTAAAAAATACCCAGTACTGCCTACTTCTATCCAGATGAGATGTACCAAGAGAACGCTTATATAATTAGATCCATGGTTGATTCTCATTTTCTAAACTTACAAGATACCCTTGAAAATCTGCAATAGCAGATGCTGTTATTTGGACATTATTGATTAGTGTAAAGGTTCGTTTTGAAACAGACAACTCAGTAATGACAAGGACTTGAGTCACACTTACCACCTTGCTTTCCACTGGAAAGCCTTCCTAAATCCCATGGGCTGCTCTGCCCAGAGCTGCTGAACAACAGTGTACCTTCAGTCCTGGCGTTTTATCACATTCGTCACATCCTGCATCATAACACTTCTGAATTCAGCCTGTATTTTGGTAGCTTAAGAAAAACAGAAAAAATCCAACCTTAGGACATTCCTGACTGAAGTAACCAATGCATCGCTATAACAAGGGCTATCATCATAGTCTAACTATGAAGAATTAGAGCAGTGCAACAGTAGTGGGGCTGACTGGCCAAAAAGACTGAGGAACCATATTGCACACTGGGGAGTGGCAGAGCTGTGGGTGGATGGTTAAAGAGGACAGAAACCGCTTTGGTTCTTGGTATGAGAGTTCATGCCAGTCAGCAATATAAACTGGGACTGTTCCCTTCCCTCTTCAGATATGCCACAATTTCCCAGACCTCACTGATAAGACCACCGTGTATATCCCATTCAATTCAACTAGAGTCTAGCTGTAATCCATATATACTTTGAAAGGCTCAAAAATTGTATAGACAAAATTTACCTATAAATGAACTAAAAGATTGCTAATATTCTAGACCTGAAACAACCTAGAGTAAAACTGGATTATGAAACTGAAACTGCTTAGAAATAGTGATAGATCTTTAATTGTAACTAGGTGGAAGATATCCATCCTTATTGTACAAATGCACTCAACCGTTTCTCAGAAGATGTCTTCGTATTTTTTGAAAGAGGAGACAAGTGTACATGGACTCCAGTCCTTCTCAAACAATAATAATGAGAAGTTTTACTTCATTGATTTATGACATCCCACAAGAATCAATTCTCTCCAGTCCTTTTATATATTACTAGCAATCACCGAGGTGAATTTGTCAGATTATCTAGACTTACATGCCAATAAAACAATTATGATATTCAGCTTTTCCTATGTTTTACCACATCTCCAGTATACAAAGTGCTTAGATTAGATCAGCTCATTTATAGAAACACCTGGCTGCATTTGAATCTAAAAAAGACAAAGTGCTGATGGGCAGAAGAAGGCATTAGGAAGAATTTGAAGGAATACTTACTCTTCTTTGATTGAAATTGTTGGCCCCAAATTAGCCAGTTCAATACATAGCTTGAGGGTATTTGGATTCCTTGATGCACCTAAGTTACATAGTGCTGTCCATAAGTCACAGTTTCTATTATCACTGATTGCTGCAAGGCTCCATCCCATCTTGGCAGATGAAGCCCAGCTTTTGGTTATTTACATGTGTCACCTCTCAGCTGGATTACAGCCATGTAGTGCCTGGGCATGAAGCCATCACACCTTAGGAAACTCCAATTAGTACAAAATGCTGTAATACATGAGATGCCCTTAGCAAATCTATCCTCTCTTACAGTGACTTCTTATTGACTCAAGGGAAAATCTCAGTTACTACTTTTAAGATAAACAATAGCCTGTGCCCAAGATTTTTAGAAGACTAAATAAAATTCTGGGATGCAGAACCTTAAAACAGAGCTTCACCCTTTCAGTAACAATGCTCGGAAAGAAAGTTACAACTTGTCTACCTAGAAGACAGAACATCCCCAACGATGGAAGACAGAAATTAATTCAATATGCATTTCTGTGATCTTACAATCTTTACCAAATCATATTGCTATTTTTTAAAAAAAAAAGAGGAAAGGAAGGAAAAGAAAAAAAGAAAGAGAACAATGGACACCAGCAATAATACTGCCAAACTCATAGCCTCCACTACACATGCTTTCTTGCCCCTAGAGAGAATATTTTGAGAATAAAAAAGAAAATGCAATAAGGAAATAAGAAAAATTAAACAGATATTTCCTACTAACTTACTGAAAGGCACTTGCAAAAGATTAATGAGTGCACCACAATGCCTGTATAGAACTAACAGCATGGACTACCTGACCATGTAGTCATGTTTCCAGTCATTTAGTTGTTTTTACTCCTGCACATATCAAATCTATGGGTTAAAAGGGACATTATTCCCCTAACGAGCAAATTCCGCACAAAACAGGAGGTGCCAGTGTAGTGGCAAAAGCTTCATTACTATCTACTGAGTGTTCACTATCATCTTTCTGAGAAGAGCCCAGTTCCTGGCAGACAGGTATCTATCTCCAAACTGACACCACTGCTGAAAAACCTGAGAAGAGAGGCCATGGGAAACTGGCACCCTCGTTGTCGCTCCTTTGATGGGTTTCCCCCGTGGGGCAGTGAGCGAGCCGGCGCTGGCGCTGGAGCAGAGGTGGGCCTGCTGCTGCCGCGCTGTGCTGCTGCGCTGCGGCTGTCCCTGCACCGAGCACAGGGCTGCAGTCTCCAGGGTTACCATCCGTCACCTTGCAAAAGCACTAAATTAACTCCAAAAGAAAGAGATTCTTACTGCAGCTGCGATGCATGAGGAAATGATGCCAGCTCTATGAATGATGAGTGTTCTGCTTGCCATGTTGAAATTGTTTGTCCTGTTGTGCATATCCATAAATTAAGCAGCTGTTAATTTTTTTTTCCAATTAAACACAGCCCTTACAATGCATAATAGGTCATTCAGATGTGTGTCTAATCTATCCTCACTAAACAAAAGACTGGATTCAGGCTTATAAACAAGGAGTTTGTTGTAGCACATTCATTTAAAAAAAAAAAAAAAAAGACATAAAAAAAAAAAAGCTGAAGAGTTGATGTCTAAAAAGATTAACATTGGGAAAATCTCCAGACCTATAAAAGAAACAAGAACAAGTGTGTCCACACTCCAAACTTGATGGCAAAACTCCCTCTCAATCCTCTGTTCTATTCCACAGGATAAGAAAAGTTTGTGTGTAATTAAAAATAACCATGTATTTGCACTTGCTAAGCTGACCTCCAGACCACATATGCTTTTTCAATAAAAGCTGTACAAAATGTTTTGCTAATTTGTCACCTTAGCGTTCAGCTGGTATGCAGCTTCCTTCGGCCAGGTGAAGCTTGTGTCATAGGTCATTAATCAGATATCCTCCCTGTCACATATAAGAAAGCATGGCAATTGATCAGTGATCCCTAAATCTTTTCAAAGTCACTGATAAGCAAGGGTTCAACTTTTCCTAGAATCTGAGAAGCCGAATTTCATTACAAACAAACCACTCTCCTGCTGCTGAAAGGCTGCATAAGATACCTGGAAAGGAAATGCTGGAACCCCACGTTGTGTGCAGAGTAGCCTGTCCTTTGAACATATTTATTTCTTCCCTTCCCTCCACTCCCCTACTTCTGTGCCAATGAAGGAACACATCTAACCTTTATAACCTTGAAAGTTGCCTACAGTAATCATCTTTACCTTTACCCATATGAATTGTCATTTTCTGGGTGCTCTTATTCAATAATTTGTGATCGGTGATATCATGGAGCAAAAAGCTCAACAGACAAAGACGAAAGCAACATGTGTCAACAAGAGCGACCCCTCCAAACTGGCTTTTCCAGTCCAGCTGAGATGGGCTCACTAGAAGACAAATAAGAAATGAAGACAGGGTTGAGGATAGAGTAGGTTCTTGGCTTAGTAACTTGGGTTGCTGACTTCTGTCTCATCCTAGGGAGACAGTCACTTAAGAGCTTAAAAGCAGGTTAGCCTCAGCTGTACCTCTTTGGAGGGTGTCACACAGTTATAGGACAAGGAACATTTCCAAACATCTCTCTTTTTGCAGTCCAGGTGAACTGACTGAACTTACCTAATATCTGTGTTATTTAATATCCTGTTTGGCTTGGAAACTGTTCATGCCATTGCTATGTAATGGCCAGCTCTCCAGGGCACTGCTTGCTCTCGTCTCTGCAGGTCTGGAGTAGATAAGGGCTCGTGAGACCACAGCAATTCAGGCAGGATACAGCCAAAAGCATAAGGAAGTCTAGGCAGGTCTCAGATTTCATGCCTGGTCTTGGTGTAGTAATTATGTAGGCACTTCTTAATGGATGAATTCCCACCCATAGGATTTCATGCCTCCCCAGGAGTATCTGGTTTATTAAAAACGCCAAAGAGCTCCCACAACCTGAAAAGAAACTGGAAAAAAATTCATTAACTAAAATTGAAAAAGCCAGTTCAGTGCTATTTCCACCCATGTTTGTTATCGTTGCTGGCTTTACAGATGCAGACCTTTTAATCTGCCAGAAAACTTTGTTTCCTGCTGGAGAGAAATGGGACTTTTTCTAAAGAAAAGAAAGGATGTGAAAAGAAAAGCAAAAACCAAGACATTTTCTTAAAGAGATTTTACTGAAGCTGTTGGCAGCCCTAGTAGTCGGTGACAATTGTGTCTGGGAGAATAAATCAATGCTGGTAAAGCTGCAGACTGTTAGATGACATTCTTCTCAGGTGACAATGTTCTACTATGTCTCCTGGCGTTATTATCTTTCATTGGCTTTAGAACAGTAGAGAAAAGAGCAAAGAAAGGATTCTGATCAGAACAAACACAGGACAAAAGAAACTGAATTAAGACCTTCTACATGCATCTCTTCTTCCCCAAATCTTCATTGTCTGCTTAGACTGCAAGGATGTCAAATGGGGATAGCTTCCTGCCGGAGCTGCTTCAGGGCCCTGGTAGGTCTGGGCACCATACCAACAGCCACTTACTCTCACCACTCATCCTCTTCCACTCTGATAATCACAGCAGCAGGTTGATTATTGGGTTGTAAAATACAAGGGATTTAGTGCTGACTGCAGCACCGAGTGTCTCCTCAAATTCCTCATTGCAGATCATTTTCATAAAATTTGTCAAGGGTCTTGTCTGAATTATATTTTCACATAGTTAATCCTCTGTCTGCACAGCAAGCTGGCCCTGTGCTGCTTGCACTGCAAAACGCGCCTCTGGCTGACCTCTGTGTGGTCCCTGCACGTTTATCAGGATGCAACTGGCCCTGCCACCCACTTAGCAGGTCCTGACAAATACCGCTACAGACACATGTGGACTGACCACAAAGAAAAGTAAAGACAGTGAGGAAATGAAAAAAAATCTAGAGGAGGTAATATGAGATTACTGCTGACAGACTTCCCCTAAGTACACTCTGCAACGTGTAGGAATCATCCGTGGAAAGGAATAAGAGATATCTCTGACTTCAGGCCCTGAACTTTGGCAGGGTTCACAGAAAAGTTCACTGGGAGCCAAGCTTAGCAGTTTATGGTAAGGATGAGTTAATAAAATGAAGGATTAATTTAACCGGTGCCTAATTGTAGTAGGTAGAGCAAGTTCTGACTAAGAGAAAATGGAGTATTAAAACACGAGTTATCTGCTTGACCTTAATACCAGAGAGAGAAATAGTTGGAATTTTTCCTATTTTCTGGTCCAGCCTGTTCATTTGGTGTATTTCTGTTTTCCTTTCTTTCTTTTTAATTGTGGATGGTGAAAGTCTTGCCACCTTTGATCCCACTTGTGACCATATTCAAGGTATTTATTCCCTGCAGCTAAAAAAAATTCTTTTTTGTTCTTCTTCCAGTGCCTCACTATTTACAGGGCTGAAAAGGACAACAAATAACTGCCTAGAAATTGGGAGAGAACAAGGGAAAGATAGCACAGGAATGCATTGTGTTTTATCTTGACAGACAACAATACTCGTCTTAGGTCATGTTTCCATTCCGAAAATCAAGTACAGTGGCAAACAATGGAAGCATTTTGTAAAGGAAACAAAGATTATATTATTCAAGAAGGAAAGGAAGTGGTACAAAAATACCTCAGGAGGAGACAAGAAACAAAATGTCAAGTACTTAAGTACTTAAATATTTATTTTTGGAAGCTCCATCATTTTGTTTTTAATTAATATCTAGTAACTCCTCTCTAACAAACAATGCTTTCTTCCATACTCCCCTTCAAACACAGGCCATTTTCATTATGCATTGATTTCCCAAAGTATTTTTAACAGATCATTTTCCTAGTAAGATGTCTGATTTGTGAAAGGAAAAAAAAAGAGAAAAAAGCTTGACATGCGGCTGAGCTGAGAACCAGGACTTTGTTCACTCTCACTAATGGATCAACCGACAGTCAAAAATAGAGGTGTCCTTTCGTCTGAAGGACAGCAGCTTAGCCAGCAGAATTCAATGAAGTTTTCAGGTAAATTCAACTAAAGTTAATTGAAGTCTGTTATTTAACAAAGATTATAAAAATCTATTAAGTTTCTTGGCTCAAAAACTGTGTGAAATGTATAAAAACAAACATGGTTCAAAAAGTAAGAGAAATGTGTAAATACAGACCTTTGAACACAGAGTATTTTTGCTTCTATAACAACGCTAAGATGCCTGATGACCTAAATTCAACAGCAATGCAGCATATAGTCTTTTATACAGTAACATGGCTGGCGCTGGCTATTATTCCAAACACTTCTTTCGTCACACATTTTAAATAGTCTCCATAAACTGCAAATTAATACTTGTAGTTGCAAGCTTTTATCAAGTGCTACTGCAAAGGTACTTTGAAATAATTTCTTTCCTGTGTTCACATCATTGCCTTGTGTTCATAGGAGATAGCTGCTGAAGAAGACACCTTCATGCTCACATTTATTCCTTTTGCCTGATCATAAAAGATGTTTCTTAGTAGACTTTTGCACAGAAAATTATTACTTTGTCACTAATGATCTACTTTACCATATTCCCAATATTTTGCTACATATTCACAAGCCCATTCTAATTTCTGAACTACAGGCTTATTACCATATAATTGCTTCTGATAGAAACAAGACTATCATTTCACTTAAAATGAAGTGTATGTGAAGTAATTCTATTAACTTTAAGGGGTAACACTCCAGACTTAAAGCGTAACTACACTTAGGCTCCAGTACTTAGTTTCTAATTCTCAAGGCTGTTACTAAGCATCTGAGAAGTGAACAGAGGAGAAAAGAAGAAGAAAAGATCCCTGTTTCTCATTTTCTTAAGTTCAGAATATTTTGGTATGGCGGTGTTGCACTGACAAAATATTGTAAGGAATAAATTCTTTATAAGCACTTTCTCTTTAAAATTCTGTATTCTCTTTTCCTCCAGCTAGCAGCTACTGAAAAACCATCCCCATATTGTAATACTGAGTAGTGAACAATCACTATCACCCCCAGGCATTCTCTATGTCATGTAGGAGCCTGTGTTTAAACACATTCTGAAAGTCTGACACACACACGCTATACGATAAGCATCTGTCATGATGGTGCTATCCTAGGGCCAAAGACTCTGAACTACTGCCTTAACCCACAAGGTACAATTTTTGAACATCAGGATTGACGTACAGTACCAATGGGGGAAAGTATAGATACTATTACCCTAGGAATTCATTACTAGGTTATTCAATTGTGTCCTTTTCACAAAGACGAAAAGTTCCTTAAAAATACAAAGAAGCCACAAGAACAGAAAAGCAACAGTTTTCGCTCCCAAGACAGGGAAGGCTGAAGGCTTGCAACTTCTGGCAACAGGCCCCTTCTCCACCTGCAGATCTGCAATTGCAAAATAGGGTCAGTTCCCTGACAGCAGACTAGGGGAAGAAACCTCTGTTCGGGGCAGCATCACCAACAGGACGCGGCAGGCGACAGCTGTTGGAGACCTCCTGCTGCAGGGAAAGAGGCACCTATCTGCCACTCACTGTGCAGGTAGGTGTGTTGCTTACTGGGGGCACCACGAGGCCATCCGAGCAGTGGAGCAGGGACCCGGGAGGTTGTGCAGTCTTCTTCCTTGGAGGTTTCCAAGGACCACCTGAACAAAGCCCTGAGCAGTCTTGTCTGACCTCCAGCTGGCCCTGCTTTGAGCTGGCAGATGGACTAGAGACCTCATGAGGTCCTTTCCAACCTGAATTATTCTGTGATTCCATCAGGCTGGGAGAACATATTGCTCAAATTACAGGCAAACTGCGACTGCATCTTCCCTCAGCTACAGTGGCATTAGACCATGTGCAAAAAAAAACAGAGCAAATTTATGCCAGCCATCTAGCTGACAACAGACATTTGTACAAAAAAGAGGGAGATGCAGAGCAGTTCCTCCTACAAGTGTTTCATTGCAATGTCTTTGCTTTGTAGCTTTAGGCCAGGACAGTTCAGGTGCTGCAAGAAATTTTATGCTTTAAAATACAGCTCACATACACATCAGCAACAAAACTCACCCTAGCTTCAGTAAGAATCCCCTTACATTAATAAAGCCAGAATGAAAAGCAGGGACAACAGGACAACTCTTATAATTGTGGCAGTACATTGCAACTGTGCTACACGAAAGCAGAGGCAGGGATAGCAGCAAGTGCAACAGCAGGTTCTGCAGTCCTCCAGCCAGCGACCGCAGTCACTGATGTTGCTACCCCTCACTCTTTACATCCCAGCTTAACTTACTCTCGTTTCATTTATAGCCATTCACAAAACCCTTGGTTTACTCAAATACTTTGCCTCTGAGCAACTTTTGGGGAAGGAGCGTGGAAACTACCCAAAGACTTTCTAGACTCAGCTTTGAAACTTGCTCCAGGCTCTTAGCCAGGAAGCCAACAGTACCAATGCTCTCTGTGGAAAAAAAAACCCCACAGGAAAAGTGTGGGGTCGGCACGGCCAGAACAGCAAGCACACTGTGCCTCTCTTCTCGGCACCCTCAGGGGAAGGCCAGCTATGCAGTGAGCTTTGGTGGATGGCCACGCTCTCAAATCCCAGGTACAGGGAGCAGCAAACAGACAATCACAGGCACCTGGTGTCAGTGTGAACCCATTGCTCTGATTCTCTGCCCTGCCCTTTTTCTAACCTGCCATTAAGTGCTAAGAAAGTCTACAACGTTTCTAAATTGGAGAGGTAGTATTTTACATGCCCTTTCCCCTTTGCTCTGCACTAGCATAAAGAACCAGTGTTATGCCCTTTTAGAAGCAGTTTCATTGATTTAAATCACCCCTTTTGGGGATGAACCCACTTTATCTCCCTCTGCCTTCCTGATGTGAAATCTGCGTGCCTGGAGTTGCACCCTGGCCCAATTTCCCCACGGGTGACCAAGTAGTATTTTAGACAAACTGCTTCGATGGTCAGGCTGTTAAAGAGGCAGAGCAAGCAACAATTGGTCATTTTTGTTAGGAAGCCACCTTCCCTCCCCATGGAAAGAAACAGCAAGAAAATCAGTACTAGCAGTACAGAACACTTTCTTGCAGGAATGCACCTGCAGAGGTAACTGTAGCTCATATCTTTTAAAAGCAACTAATGTAAACCTCTGCCCATAAATAAATATTTATGACAAAACAGCTGGATTTAGTTGAAGATGTTTAACTTATAATATCTAAATTTTTTAATCAAGGCAAACAAGTCCCAGACTGAAATGTGAACACCCATTCTGGTGATTCTGACTGAAGAATGTTCCCCCACAGATTTCCAAATAAGAAAAAAAAAAAGAAGACTATGTGATACCATGAGAAAAGGCACCAGTAATTTATTTATGTTGTTCAACCATTGATATAACTGATGAAACACCGATAATATTTATTTACCAATAACTACAACTGCTAATGAGAAATATCAGTTGAACAAAGATGCGTGCATCTTATTTATTCACCTTATGCATGACTTAATATTCCCATCAGTAACTTATTCCAGGCTTTCTAGGCTTTGCCATATCACAGAGCCATTGTGCTCCCTCACCACCTTTCTAGGGTATGGCCAGATTGATCAAAGTGAGAATGTGAGATTTCCCACCTCTGCCTATATATGGAATCAGCCTGTATAGATTCACACACAAGGCCCCCCCATTCAAATGTGACTCAAACTGGTCGCTGCTGCATTTACTACCAAGGCGTAGCCAGCTGGTGTTGCTAAGAGGGATCGTAGCAAAAGGTTAACAATGATTTGTTTGTTTGTTTTGGGTTTTGTGGGTTGGGTTTTGGTTTTTAGTTTGTTTTATTTTTTTTCCCCTCTGCCACAGGGTCCATGGATAACTTTAGGGTATTCCCACAATCTACAGATTTACAAAATCTAGCACATGCAAGGTTCTGATCCATGGCTAGACCCCATGCATTTTGGTAATATAAAAATATAATATGCTTTCTGTCTCTCTTTTTGAGAAACTATTTCTAAACTAGGGATTGCAACACTTTAGGACCTCAAAAGAGAGTTGCAATATTGCACGAGTATCTTAAAAGGCTTTTGCAGTGTACATCAGGCAGAAAAGCCTATATATAAGCAAATATGTCGTATACCTGTACATGTCTGCAACAAGCTGCTGGTCACATTATTCTCCCAGTGAAAAAATGTCAATGTCAGAACACCCACTAGGACAATTTTCACCCTTGCTGGGAGTCCAGGAAGGATTTACAAGGACTAAATGTACATAAAGACTGACTTTTCAGTTTGTAAAAATTCTGCCACTTATGGCCAGGAGGGCGATGATTCCTTCTTTGGTAAAGGGCCTTAGCCTCACATGTTTTCATTACAGCACCTGTGCCTACTAAAAATGTACTTAAATTTAATGTGTAAAAACTTTATACTCTGTTAAAGCTATGAGCTGTGGAAAACATTGAAAGATTGGACCAGATTTCATATAATGTATATTTATCAGTTAGGTATCTATTTATTGATCTAATGTGTGTGTTTACACAAAGTACACAAATGTTACAAAAAGTATATAGTAGCAGATGCTTTATACAGATTAAATGTTATTTTTATACGTCTCTGAAGTCTGTGCCTCAGATTAATACAATGGATTGTCAGAATTTTCCATTGTTCCACTTCAAAGCATGCAATTATATTACCTTAATTGGAAGCACTGATGTGTTTTCACCAAGGATGTTTATTTGTATTCTGACTACTGAGATATAAATATGGGACCATTTGCTATATTTAGTTTTCTACTTACATGAATTTTTGTTCTCTGCATTTTATCTCTACAAACTATCATACTGAGTTTTTTTCCAATGCAGGAACTATGAAATTAAACTAACACAATCTAAAAACTTTTTTCTTATTGGGATCTCTGATCGATTCTGTCTAGTCAAGGTACTTGTTAACTGCAGAGCACAGCAGTGAGAAGTGCCACAATTTTTTGACTTGTGAATTCCAGCAGAATGTAACAGGTTAGGAATTAATACACTGAGGCATTGGCATCCATTAATCCAAAGGACACTTGCAAAGTTTATGTGTCATTTGTTATCAGTACTGTCAACATGGATACCCAGAACTTTTTATAGCTTCAGCGTTAGTGAAAATATAGCGTATCTGAGACATTCTGAACAGTTGGGATGAGGATGTAATCCTTCTTTCAGGATTTTTCACTTAGACAACATTCTCACCTCATCACACAATATCTGTATCAAATTACACTAATCCTTTTCTAATCCTACAATAGAAATACATTATTTTGCCTTGCACTTTGTTTACCGTAATACAGTTCTGTTCATCCCAATATATATAGAGGCCTGCGTATGGCTTGGCAGTACACTGACACCTGCGATCAATGGCTATGAGAACACTATGTATTCGTTAAAGTCCTACATTTCATGCAGTAGAACATGCCATCTAACAGTGTTTTTCCTCAGGTAATTTGCTATTAACTGAAAAAAATGTCATTCGAAAAAATCTCAAGATTACTTATCAGGTCATAGCATTCTAGATTTGTAATCTAATTAAGGCTTTACTCCACAAAAGGGTATGTCTTTGGGCTTCGCTTTGACTTGTCTAATGTGCAGTAAATGTATTGCTGAGGGTTTAGACTTGCTTGGTTTTTGGTCTCCTGGTGATTTACACTTGAATTTGCATAACAGCACCTATGAGACTGTTTCAGAAATGCAATTCCCAATGCAAATAAAAAAAAGTGCACATGAAGTACCTAGCTGTAACCTTCTACAGTCACATCTGTTCACCTCAGAAGTGTCTAATCTGACCTTTTGAATCTCGCTGGTTTTCTTGATATTCACCCAGTGTTCAGTCCAATGAGAAAAACATTTTGGATTTCTCACAATGTACATCTTGAGATGAAATGTCATTTCTCGGGGGGATGATCAGAACATGTTTAGTGTTACGCTTGCATTAGTTGACACATGAGTGCTGATTAGATGAAAAGGTCTGCAGCCATCCTAAGCTGACAGTATACAACACAGCGCAGGTACTAATCGTGCTTCCCCTTTAGCTTGGAGCACAGTAATAAGTGAAGAAGAATAAAATGAGGAAAAAACTATCCAAAATCTGAAGAAGAAAAAAAAACAGAGGACAGCCTCTGACAGCCCCATAGCCTACAGAACCAGTATCCATATTCTCAGTACTCTCCTGGCATTTTGAATTTTATTTTTCAGAGGCAACAGGAATGGAATCAAAACACTGGGTGCCAGTATTCTGGACTTCCCAGTGAAACTTCCCTACAGAATCCCAAAGTCTGCCTTCTAGGCGTGTTCAGAAGATTTTGGCAAATGCTAAGATTTTTATGAACCCTTGTCCCACAGTCTCATAGCTTTTTCTTCTAGAGGAGAGGAAAACAGACTCGCAAACAGCAGGGAAGTTTTCGCTTTTCAGAAGATGTGGAAGGTGAGAAAACACCCCTTTTAATTTGGTTAGGAGTGGACTGCTGTTAAAGCCACAACATTAGAGCACCATTACTGAAAAGTCAGTTTTGCTGATATGTAGATAAATCAGAGGTTTTTCCCCTGAACAGTGATCTCCTTTCGAATCAGCATTTGTATAGGAAGGAACTGGAGAGTTTTGTCTGGGCAAATGGTCCTGACCCCCCAAGCAGAACTCATCCAACAAAATGCTCATATGTTCCCTTACTTTCCCTTTCTCCGAGCTCATTGGTGTGTCACATGAGTGCTGCATGAACAAAGCAGACGGCATCTCTGTCACTGACCAACCTGGTATTTGAGCATTTGGCTACCTCGAGGTGCCACTAAACTGCTGCAACCGAAATCATTGGTAGCAGCAGGTGTGGGACAAGGGCTGTCACTGAGAGAAAGGAAATGCTCTTGTCGGTCAGACTGAGACACAGCAATACTGCCATAGGAAGAAGAACCTTCTTCAGCCTTTGCCAAAGCTTTTATGAAGGAGCAAGTACGACTACACTGGGACCAAGCAGCTCAAGGGTCCATGTGCCAAGGTACAAAAATATGTAAAGGAAGGTAGAAATGTGGCCATCAGGAAAACAGGAAACATTATCCCTCCTTGGTATGATCCAGGCCAGCTGCACCGTATTGCTGGTCTCAATGCATGGGGCAGAAACTGAGGCACCTCTCTTCTCAAAGCCTATAACTTTGATAAACAAAAGTACTTCCTTGTAAAAGATTTTTTATCACGTTATACCTAATATGTGTTAGTGAACTGGATGAGGCACTAGAGCTGCCTCAACTTTGCTAGTATTTATAGTGATATATCTGTTCTTTTAGCAGCAAAGTTCCTCCTTTGGAAGAGCTCCTTCTCATTCTTTGTGCATCACTAATGGCTTTAGCTCACTGGAGAATGGATCCAGCCCACTGGAATCAGTTTTCAATGATGCAAAATGCAATCAAATCAAGGAACTGTCCTACGATATAAGTTACAGAACAGATTATAAAAAATGTTTCAAATTTTAATTTCAGCGCAGTGAAGTTGTTTATACGAGTTTCTCTAGGTGCCCCTGCAGAAGCAGTTGATGTGCTATGATTCTTATCAGTCTTGACAATTTCCTACAAAAAAAGCCCACAATCAGAGAAACCCCACAATGTCCTTTCACCGTCTGCAAAAGCTGAAAACATCAGTACACTTCACAGATGTGACTCTGCAATTCCTTGAATATCCCAGGAAGCCAGGTTATAATATTTGTTTTTTTAAAAGTAAATGTACTGAAGGTTTGCTATTAAACATATATAATATACTGGTTTAGGTAAGTATGAAATAATAAATTTCTTCTTTATTTTTTTGGGGGGGCTAAAGATTCTTCAAAGTAAATTAACCAAGACATGACAATGTGGGGCTGTGTGAGACTGCAAGACCTCTCATTTTGTGAATGCTAAAGAGGAACGATGCACTAAGCATTGCTTCACTTTAAATGAAACAAAAAAAGCCAACATTCCCCATGGAACAAGTAATATGAGCAAAGGTCTCCACAAGTCCCTTAACGATGGAACAAATCCTTATATTGCAAGCCATAAGGATGATTGAATGGTTGCTCTGTAAAATGTGAAAAGATATAGGGGGGAAAATATTTTAGAAGATGCCATACTAAATTAGGAGTTTCACGCCTGTAAGGAAAATCTGAGGAAAATCTATCTACAGGATAGATTTTCACTTTATTACAGTAGAACTAATTATACATTCATTAAAAACAATGAGTGTTTTATAAGATGTGGTTCTTTCTGCTGCATTTTTCTCTTAATGAACCCAAACAGATCTAATGCTAATATCAATGTTCTATATATAAAAATTAGGAATAAAATACGTATGTGGCACAAGCCTGCTTTTGCTTAAATTATTTGACAAGATTGTACAGAATCAGGACCCATGTGTGTTTTGGCCATACAAATCTCAACTTAAAATACTAATTCTTGAACATTTCCAGAAGGGTATACCTCATAGTACCAGGGTAACAGCAAACTTAACGTTTCACTAAAATTATTCATCTGTTGATTTAAGTAGCAGTTCTTATTATTTAAGAATTCTTCATAGAGCGAGCTTTCCAGAACTTTCTTTTTTAGTTGTTTTGCAACAAAAATATTCTCAAGTGGAGATTTTTTTTAGTATTACACAATTACATAAAATTTTATACCCTATGCGCCTCATTTTCATAAGGGAAATTTGTAAATCATGCATTTATTAGCCAATATTTTTCTATTTTTTAAATTACCTTCAAATCAAATATGTTTGGTAACTCCCTTTGAAGTAAATGAGTAACATTTATTCTCAATAAAGCTTTCATTTTAACTAGGCACATTAGATATCATTAGTACAAATTCATTATAAATTATACTTCAGATTTCATACAGAGTTATTTACGCAGCCATTTTTTATATTTGAAAGTTAACTAAGATAATATTAGTTTTAGTAAATACCCCGCAGTTACCCAGATTTTAATATGAAATTATTTTTCCTTGTTTTCTATTATATTCACAGGGCACAAATATATAACCTAGGTTTATTTCACAATTGTTAAGTTCTATATTTATTTTCATTCGAATGATATATCTAAATTCACAAGTGTAATTAAAATAATGTATTACAAACTACTATTTTGAATGTAATTATTTTAAAAGTACATGAATTCTCAATAATTGCCTAATTATAAATGAACTTAACGCTGTTTTATATGATCCTTCTTTAAAAAGTGATTTTTGCTTAATGTACTGCTTTCAGCTTCATACGTTATTGTTTTAGTACCTACATCCATTACTTTCAGTAACTCCATGGAACAACTCACGATTGCTGCTCCGCCTCCAGCGTGGATATGAGTACTGATCGGAGCTGTTGCCGCTCTGTAAGGGCATACAGGGTGGTGTTGTGCTGTTCACCGAGAGCTGCTAACGCGTCTGATTTGTACACCAGAGCTGCCAAGCCCTGCACACAAAAGTACCAAACCAAAGGCAAAAGCAGGACACAGAGAGGAAGAAACCTCAGTCTTTCACCGACTGCAGCATCACCAAGTCACCCAGGCGAGGCAGCCGGGGAAGGGTGCCCACGCTCCAGCTCTCGCCTGCCCCTGGGCTTCCTCAGAGGCTCCCTCCAAGCCAGCCAAGACCCCCTTCCACCAGGGCACTAACCTGGCTTTGCCTCCTCTCAGCCCCCTTCTCCCCAGAGGAGAGGCACAACCTCTCGCCACCACACAGGGACAGTGAGCAAAGGGAGTCAGCGATGAGCTGATCCCAGCACTCCACATGTTGACGTCGTATCAAGCACAGCTGGGCTCCCAGCCATGACTACACACCCCTCCCTTTGCCTTCATCACCCCTGCACCCGCACCGCGGCCCTGACTGGGCAAACACAAACAAGGAAGCAGGACAAGAGAGTGTGGAAGGAGAAAGAACTCGTGCAGCCTCTGCATGGGCCTTAATTTGGGTTCAAGTAGCTCAGCATCTATGTACAACAGAAGGAAGTGTAACTGCGAACAAATTGCCAGAATTTTTCTGTCGGAAACATTTATGACTTTTTTTTTTGCCATAGAAATGCCAGGAATGGATAATATCACTGAAGCAGGAACAACAGAATAGATGTGCAACATGACCCTTATAATTAAGTAAAGGATGCAAATGGCAAATCTAATGAGGGAGAAAGTATCGCTTTACCTATTATCTTTAAATATTTGTCTTCTCTGTTTACATTTAGATATTTTTCCTTTCCTTCCCACTCTAAATTAGATAGAAAAGAGGAGCCAGTGTTCAGGTAGGAAAGGAAGCTAGAACTCCAGCTGTGCCTGCAGCTAGAAAAGCAGTATGAAAGAGGCAAAAGAATCCTTGTGCTCTTAAAAAACAGAAAAACAGCAACAAAGGACAAAACAACCTTTTCCCTCTATCTCCCTTTTTCAATCTTTGTTTCAAATGGACAAATCACTTCAAAATTACTGTTCTCAAACTATTCTGACTCACAAGATTTATTCTGTCCTCCGAAAACAGAAGAAAATATCTGGAAAAGCTCAATACGAAACGTAACATGGTCTGATTTTCAAAAGCTCTCAGCAGCCACAATTTCTGAGATCTGCAGGTGTTTACCAATTAAGTATAAAACCTCACTCAGCTTTGTTAACCTAGTCATTACATTTTTTAAAATAATTTGTAAAGTAACAAGTTCAAAGATCTGGAAGTTCTACATATAAGGCGGAAAGACGTAATCAACACTTTTGTGAATCAACATTTTTTTCTTCTGGTTTATCAATATTACAGAATTTCTTACCCATCCTTAATACAGATTTGGCCAATTTTTTAGTATCTTATAAATCTAAATAAAGACTGATTTGAGTAAATTCTCCCACCAAACAGTAAAAACAATTGGTATGTGACCAGACAGGAAATTTAATAAACAATGAATCCGGTCTCCATGTGAAATAGAAAGCAGGACTGCATATGCTATTTCATTGAACCTCAGTTACAGGGAGATATACTCTGGGTTTGTAAAACTTGGGCTGCCCTCACTGTTTTTCAAACTATGTGGCACCAGACTAGGTACTGCTGCCTCTGCAGTAACTTCCCACTCCCGGGGCTGAGCTGTACTCCTTGAGCAGAGGCAACCTTACAGTTGCAGATGAACTCTGTTGCAGGGTTAGTCTTCATCTTCACCGGCTGCATCTGCACTCCTGAGCGTGGCAGATCTGAGCTCAGAACTCAAGACCAAATTTGCCATCCATATCCACTGTGTCCTCAAAAGCGCCATTGGCCTCACAGTTAAATCACTTTGTATTTCTGAATAAAATCATCCAGACGGTTGCGATACTCTCACCAGTACACTTTGTAGCCCATATTTCTAACATGGCCTAGAAATGATTCACTGTAAGTGTCTCCTGGTATGATTAGTTCTGGCTGCAAAGGGTGCTACACTTCCAGCTTTCTTCTGGCTTCTGCTGGACCTCGCTAGCTTAAGTAGAACACAGACAGCATCGCTGAAATTACCTCCATGACACTACAGTCATTATTTGGTGATACCTGCAGATTGATATCCACAATTGAAATTCCAAAATCTGGGGTGATGGTAGGCAAAGAAGCCTCATCAGAGCCCCATCAGTGTGGTATTTATACCTCACAAAAATCAGTTTTTTTCTTTTTTTATTAAGGTAGTATAAAGAAAATACTGGGTATAAGTTCATCTCCTACACAAGCTCAACAAATTGATTATTTTCACAAGAAATCACAACGTATCCCAACAACTCATGATGATAATGTTTCACTTTTACCTGTATTAACTATTATTTGGCATACGTAATCATTCTATCAGCACTTCTGAAAAAACCAGTTTTTTCTGTTATGGACTTATACCCAAAGGCAACAGGATTCTCCTCTCACTGCCCTGAATTAACTCTGGGAAAACCCACAAGTGAGAACTGACTCATTCATGTAGTTGTTGCCAGCTCGGAGGCTCACTGCACATCATCACGTGTGGGGAATGAAAACTATCTGTGGTGAGAAAAGCCTTTATATCATGATGAGTCTAAGTCTATCTGCTATTTTCATTAAGTCACTTCCATTATCTACTGTTTCACCACATCTCTCGGGTTGACTGTAGCCCGCTTTCAACACGGCTGCTTCATATGACCTGGAACGGTGACAGCGGCAGCTCGTCCTTCTAAAAAAGCTCTTGTATTTTTATAAAAATTCCCTTTGGTTATGAATTATTTAGCGTCTCAGACTTTTTAATGTTGATTTTTTTAAAAGGGAATTTAAGATGCACCCAAACAAAGGCGCTCAGAAAACAACAACTTGGCTGATATAAAGTGCCAGGATAACATTAGCCTTACTGTTACAAATTAACTTTATACGCATTATAAAACACAACTAAGAAAATAATATAAAAAAATGCTCTAAGATAAAGTAAAAACAATACATAATTAATGTCATAATAAAAAAGCAATATGATGGAAAACTGTAATGGAACTAAATACAGCACTGTGAAATGCAGCCCATAAATGTGCATAAAATATGCATAAAGGTGCAACTGCTCTCAGCCTGGTCGCACAAAGGGGGATTTCATGAAGTGGCTAATGGTTCACTTGTTCCAACCTGTAGTCTAGAAAAGTACTGAGAGACAGAAATTTTAGTTGTCACTTGAACCATTGGTATTGACTGAAGGAAGAGAAAAGCACCGGGGAAGTGGTAAGGGGAGGGTGGGGGGAGAGGGGCTGCCAAGAAAGCTGAAAGAGCGTACGAAGTACTGCAGTCAGCAGCGGAAAGTTTTATTCTATCATCATTTATTCATACTATGGCAGTACCTAAGTACCATAATCAGGGATCGATGCCCTGTTGTGACAGGCTCTCTGGAAACGCTTTTGTTAAAGGTGGTACCACCATCTAATCGTGTTTGGTGTATTTCCAATGCCATGCTAATTATCCTTCCAGGTACAAATCACCTACCAGAAAATACAAGAGAAGTGTTATATGGCAGTTTTGCTCTTTGGTATTTTAGGGTAATATGTAACAGTAGTTAGGGGTTTGTTTAATTAATTAATTTTGTAATTATTGCCCAATGCCATAAAAGCATTATGAGAAGAGGTACAATCTATATTTTTAAATACAGCCACTGCTCAGTATCAGGGCCGCGCTGTATCTCAAATACACACAGAGTAGTGTTTTCTACAAAGATCAGTTTACTCAAGGACTCTGGGGCACATGCCAAGATTGGATAGGCTTTCACATGCTGAACATGAGACTAAGAAGAGTTGGGTTTTACTCAATGAGAAGAATGAAGATTTTCGAGACTGATTGCTAAATTTCCCATGTTATGCTGGGCTTTTCAGTACTGAAAAGATAATCCAATGACCCTCTTTTTTAAGCGGCATCCATCTTCCTTCCTGTTGGTTATTTGGCCATTGGCATGGACAGATAGCTGATTTGACACACATAAAATTGGGACGCACAGCGCTCTGCCTAAATTACTTGAAATCCTGATCTTAAGTAATTTTGAGAATTAATAGCTGAGATGAACAGTAATTTCTCGAAACAGAGCTTCTGTTGCAACATACAAACTCTGTGTTCAATCCCCTTGCTGAAGCCAGTGTATAAACAGAAAGAGAAACAAATTTTATTTTGGGATTAATTATGGGAGAGTGGGCACTTGAAAAGAAATGTGGGCAGAAAAGCTTTCTTGAGCACTGGAAAAATAAAGTCATATCACTGAAGACGGTATAGCACATTTCCTATTACTTTACGAACAAACTGCAGCACCATAAAAAAATGAAAGCAATAATTTTAAAGAAGTCTGTATTATATAGAATAATATGATAAAAAAAGAAATCCTGTCTTTGACTAGGATGAATTATGCTTCTCAAACCCACTATGATTATTTGAAATGGTAAACCAAACAGTGGATAAAGCAGCAGCAATGAATACGATATACTTATGACTTTTGAAAGGCTTTTGATAAAGTTCCTCACAAGAGACTATTAAGGAAATTTAGTAACCACAGGGTAAGAGGTAAATTCTCGTCAGTGATTAAAAGCTGGTTAATAGGCAGGAAGCAAGGAGTAGGAATAAATAGCCCATTCTCAGTATAGGAAAGATTAATAGTGGGATACCCTAGGGACCAGCAGCAGGGCCAATATCGTTTAATATATTTAATTATGATAAGAAATGGGCCAAACTAAAATCCACAGTTCTCAATACTTCTGAACACAGGAAGGTTTGAAATCAGGATCTGGCACTCAAAACTCATAGCTCAGACTCCTTTCAACAAAGTGGTCAGAGGAAAACTGGGAGGAACGTCCCAGAAGCTTAATGCACCTGGTCCACAAAATGCAGCACTGCGTGAAACACACCGTCCAAAAAGTCTGTATTTCAGCAGTGGCTGATGTTGTCTAAATATATGAGGTAAATTGCTTTAATCGTTCAGGGTGATATTGACTAAAGATAAGCATTTCAAATTACTGCCCCTTCTCGATCTAAGCATTAGGTTGAAGTTCAGGACTCTGTCAGGAGAAGAAATTTCTTCTCTGCTCCCCTTCCCTGAAGAAATTCATGCAATGCTTCTTTCTCCCTCAGTTTTTAGAGCAACAATGCTCTCAAGCTCTTTTGTTTATTTATTTAAGGCCAAACTAAAAGAAAACTGGGTTGATGGTGGGAGTTGGATTTGTGTTTGGTTTGTTTGTTTGTTTTTTTTTTTGGGGGGGGGGGGGGCGGGGCTGTTGCTTTTCTTTTGTCTTTTCACCAGTTTCTTTCATTTTCTTGTCATTTCTTTGCAGACACAAACTTTCACAAAACACACCAGGCAAATCAATGACTGCAGATACTTTGTGCCTTGTTGGTTTTGGAAGGATGGAATTGAGAAAACTGTAATGTCTAATGCAGCATCCTATAAAAAAATATAAGGGTAACATAAAAGAAGTTAGCAGTAAATCTTTTGACTATATATTTTAAATTAAAACTCTGGTGTGAAAGGCAAGGGACAGAATTCAGTGGTCTTGATAGACTGCTCAGCCCTGTGATCTTGTTGCACTTACACACCTCGCAGCAAATTTATTAATACTGTCTTCTCTGCCTTTGTGATTTTCTGTAACTTGTGTCCAGAACTTCTACGACAGTTTAAACTGCAGACTATATATAAGCAGTCTATAATTTGCACACCTTCTGGACCAACACGGAGAAGTAAACTCTATAACACATTATTAAAAATGCATCTTCTCTCTATTGATAGATCTGAGATGAGATGCAAGATGTAGCACAGGTGAATATAGGAGATTAGTGAATTGTATAACAGGTCTCACTTAGCATGGATTTATTGCAGAATCCCATCAGTATATGCTGCATAATGGAACTTCTTGTATCCCAGTACATAATATTTCAGAGATGAATGGAAAGAATGGGAGAAAACTAATTCTTCACAGCTCAAGAGGGCTCACTGACATTAGGAATTTAATTTGGCTGGATCACTGGGAGGAAGAAGGGGAAGTTGCAGGGCAGTATTGGGAAGCAGAAGAAAAAAAGAAATACAGTCCCTTACCCTGGGCAGTACACAGTTCAGAAGTTGGAGTGCCTGTATGTGCCAGTGTCTAAAAGCAGCAGAGAGCTGGAGCAGATTATAGTAGGTGAAACAGCCATTCATTTCTTTGCTTGTTTTTTGTTTTTTTTTTAACCATAGTTGAGAGGAGGATGATTATGAAAAAACAGGACCTGCACCAATAGCCATTGAGGTCTATCCAGAAAAGCTGCTAAAACCTATTTATTGCCTAAGTATTTTAGTTCTTAATAAAGTATTTTATGTAATAGAAGACCCTTGCTCAGTTTAGCAACGCAAGTAAAATTTGCAGGGAGTTCTGATGTTCTAGAGAGGATAGTGAGTGGATATGTTATATTGCTCATAGTGGAAACTACATTTGCCAGTGCCTATGTTCAGCTGCACTGGTAAATAAAAGACAGTTTTTTTCTAATGCAGACTAAAATAGAGCAAGGAAGAGCAAAAAGAGTGATAAATTCTGCAAAACTGCCCCTTTAGAGTCTGGATTGCTGTCCTACAAAAGCAGTTAACAAGAGCATGTTAACACACAACATTACAAATTAAAATTGACAAGCAAAGGACTAAAGTATCTCTGAAAGGGATCCTTTTCAAAATTGGTTTTGGGCATTCATAGAAAATAAAAGGTGAGGAGTCACCTGCAGCCATGTAATTACTATAACAGTCTTTAGGAGCAAACTGCTAACATAATGATTACAGAATTCCTCTGCATAATGGGGATTTCTTAGTCAGAAAATCAATCACCTGCATGTTTCAGAGAAATATTTACTTCCTTGAAGGCAGAAAAATAAGTTTTTACTGCTTTTTAATAAATTTCCAAATTTTTATAGATTTCTGTTACCTCTAAGGAACAACACAGAGAACAGCATTTGGGATGGCATTTATTCTTTGTATTCATCTCCTTCCTTCACGGGCCACTGGGAGGAAGAGGACTGTTTCAGAACTCCTGGTAACACTTGCCCTGCTGCATCAAGGCTTTTGATTAACTTCTGGGTTTCTACCTGCAAAAACCAGGAAGGATCTAAGGATCTGATGCACAGACCATCACTGAAAAAGGGCCGAAGATGTTTGTCTCATCTGTAGCGTTCAATTTCTCTTCACTAGTATTCATGCTAGTGAATACTAAAACTGCACACCTGCAATGGCACAGCACGCCATTTGAGCTAATAGGGTTAATATTCCCCGTGTCTCATCTTACTGGGCAGAGTGCGCTGTCGTGCTCAGCTAGGGTCTTGCTGTCTAACACTGTGCTGAGGCATGGAGATATACAGCTAGCAACAGACACCAATGCCCTTAGCTGAGATGAAGAATTTGGGGTGGGAGGGGGGTGAGAGAAAGATGCGCAGTGTATACAGTCTATCTATTAACAAAATCTTTTTCATTTGTTTGACACTATAACAAAAAAAATCACACGTCAATTCTTGTTTTGGTATGTGATAGTAGCTGGTTGAGTACAAACTAAATTGGTAATTTAAATCATTTTAGTAATTTTTGCATTTGAGTAGGGAGAATATGTTACATCATAAACAAAAGAGCTACTTTACTTCAAAAGTACATTACAATTTGTAACTGTACGCTTCTACGGGAGAACTTATCTTGGGCCGCATATCTCCGGGACACAGGGCTCTACCCACCCTGGGGACAGTGATGCACAGACATCAATATGATGGGTACAAAATGTCCGTTTATTTAGCTGCGTCCACACGCTTATATAGCTCTTGCGCTTCCTGTTCCTGCCACTCCTATGGGGAGGAGTCTATCTTTCCGTCACATCCCGTGATCTTCCGGTCGCCGATCCCTGCCTATTCCCCTACACAATTAACCATAATAGCCCCTCATTTCATGACATGAATCTTGAGACAAAGCACCAAGCTTTGTGTGTCATCATAGTTAGGTCTGCTGGGAAATGACATACAAGCTTTCAACACCTTAAGAAAAATTAATTGCATAAAATATAACAGACCAAATGGTCAGGCATAAGGAGGAGCATCAGTAGTATTGATGAGCTGATATATATAGCAAAATTCTCCCATTACCTCTTTGTTCAACTAACTCTACTGTGTAATTATGACAAGCTCTTTTGAATGTCATCATTGCGTGTTGAGCCGCTTAAGGTCTCTTACTAATTGCATGTCACTCCTATGGATCTCACGTAGAGACATCACCACTTCTGGGTAGAGAAGGCTGGAGTAAGGACAAGCAGTCACGCTCTTTTTCTACATTGCTAATATTTCTGTGGATTTTAAATTACTACTGAGATCAATTGATGCTTTCACCTATTATTAAGGATTTAATGGATCCTCTTCTCTCTGTTGTTTACACTTGAGGTAAGACGCAGGAGATTCTCAGCAGAAGGTGTGTTACACTACAGCTCTCCATCATTAATGACTTGCTAGGGAAAACCATAACAGCATATTCTTTTGTGTGGAGTTCACTGTTCTTTGTTCAGGTTCGAAACTCAGACTTTGCTTAGAAAAATACTTGTTAATTTTACAGTTATCTTTTCAAACAGTAATTGTTGTTTTTCCTCCTCTTTACTTTGGAAATTTTGCATCTGCTGAGAATACTGTGTGGGCAATAATCTATATAGGTTATCCTTTTGATGGGTCAGGGTCCTCAGTACACAGCTATTTAGAAATGTTTAGAATGTCTTGATCTGCATCTTTAGACAGAATTTTAGCAAGTAAATGTTATGCCTTTACATGCATAGAAATATATAGCCCCATTACTGATCATATGGGACAAGTCTTAAAAGGAAGCTTTTACAGAGTTTTGGTAGTTTTACATCTGGTCTTTCTTGAGTCAAAAGGTAATTTTGATACATTTTGAATGCAGCTCTCAATGGTTGCAGTGTGCTTTATTAATATATACAGTCAGGCCTACCACCAGAAGAACCACCTTGGCCCAAAACAGACTCCCTTTTGGCTCAACAAGAATCAGACTGCAAATAAGAATAGAAAAAGAGAACTGGTAGTGCTAGCCTGGGCCAGAAGCCAGAAGATGAATGAAATTAATCCAGCTGCTGTTGTACTTAAAAGTCAACCTTATGTTTTTGGGTGCTAACTCATTAGTTTTGACTGCTTACATTACCCGTGACTACAGAGTCATCGGGGAACCTGACATACCAAAGATCCAATTTTGAATCTTTTCCCCTAGAAAACAATCTATTTCTGCAAGTAATGACACGTAGCTGCAGGTGCCACAACTGCAGATTCCTGTATTCACCATCTTCACTTTCTTCTGGCACTTTTTGTGCTGCAAAGTTCCAGTCTGGTTCCGCTACTCACTTTTGCCTCATGACCATAATCTGCACAACCTCTGTCCATCTCTAGCTACTATCTCCCGCATGAGATTGACTGGCAGTACAGTCTTCCCTAACGACATTTATTATCAGGTACCTCCCAGGACAGTAATGGGGTGGGGGAGCTGCAGAAACACACTCAAAGCTTGATTTTAGTTTCTTTTCATTCTCATTTACAAAAACAGATTAAAAAAAATCAAGTAATTAAAAATGATAAAAAATCTGCCTGTGTCCACATGCTCTGTTGCTCAGAGACCTGGTCCAGAAGCCAATACATCTCAGCGTGTCACAGAATAACTCAAGACAGAAGTATTTTTGTGGCCCTATACTTTTCCACCTCACTTGAAAGCTGACAGGTGATGAGGAAGAATACATCTTATCCTGGCCAAGAAATGGGAACTGCGAGGAGCCCTGCAGATACAATTCTCCATAGCTCCTGATAGCATGTGCAGCCCTATAAACTTTTGTAATCCAGACAGAAACTCCTACAGCTTTGCCTGAAATAGGGAGGTAAACAAATGTTCTAAGGAAAATAAAAGCCTCTGAAATGAATTTTTTTTTAGGGGAAAATGTAAATATAGCATTAGCGTTCCTCATATGATTTATTGCTACTTTGTATCCTTAGGATAACACAAGTCTGTTTTGTTGTTCTACTTGATGGCACTTTTTTTCCCATGTATGGTTGAGCATAGAATAAACAGGCTCATAACTGTCAGGACATAAGTTACTTCCAATGTTGCCTTGGGGTCACATTAACTTATATACCTAACTTTTCTTCTTTTTAAATTTTTTTTTTAATTAATAGATTTTCTTACATGTATAAATTTAGGATTTTCTTATTTAGCTGACTTGGTCTCCTTTTGGGGTTTCCCCTGTGGGTGTGGGAGAAAGAGATTGATGAATTATAATTTGATGAAAGTAGTTATGGTAGCAGAAACTGAGAAATAGAATATTTGCAAAATGCCAGAGGTGAAGGAATAGGATACACATGATTAAAGTTGCTATAAAATCAAAGCTGTCAAAGCAACAATAGCAGTAAAAGAGAAATATTCAAGCAATGTTGGCTTCTCCAGAACATCCAGTGGTGCCATGAAGCATATTATTTAGGCAAGTCTTTTAGGAGTACAGGAAGTTTGGATTGGTTATTTTTCTCACTGACTACAAAAAAAATATGCTGAACTATAAACATTGTTTGCTCCAGGAATTTCATCCAGGACAAGTGGGGATTGCAATGTCCTAATAGCATTCACAGTGCAAACACTTACAGCAGCCTATACGAGGAATGACTGAGTGGAAGAAAGGTAAAGAATCTGGAGACCAGACCTGGAGAAATAAAGTGCAGCAGAAGAACCAGAGAGAAACTGGCTTAGCAAAGGACTGAAGTAAGCAGGGTGTAAAGGCTGTCTTCAATATAAAGTACATTTCATTATGGCCGAACATGTACAGTCAGACTTCTGGAGTATTGGTGGCTGAGTTACCAGCCCCTCAGGTAAGAAGGAGGAAAGGAGCAACTAGAAACCAACTTGGCTCTTAAATATAATCCAAAATTTTTTTTAAAAATAATTTTCTCTCTTGTAACTTTACTTCCAAATTTGTTGACAAGAATTTAAATCTTTGCTGGAAGTTGTTTGTTTTCACGTTTAAGATTAGGAATGATAGGGGAATGTGTTCAAAACACACTATTTCTTTGAAGGCAAAAAACCCCAACCTAAATTAAACTCTCTGCGTGCAGACAAAACCCTGTGGGCAACTCTAAGGCTGGCGAATCTCAGGAGATATACGCATTGCTACGTATCAGCTAGCGTCCCTCCAGCAAAGGGTGGGTAGGCAATGGGGAGACAGCGCCCATACAGGATAAACTCATGTTGTTCCTTTTTTCTGTCTGCTATGAATAGCTATTGAGAAAGAACTGAACTATGTTTTATAGATTCCCTTCAGAAAAGAACTAAAGGGAATAGCAAAAGAGGATGATGACTGCAAGAGCAAGCCAAGAAAAATATTAGAAAAGAAATTATTAAATACGAGTGGTAGAAGAAAAGCACAGTGAAAACTGCTTTTTAGAATTACTTAAAGATGTCAGTATGAAGCAGGAGCTACAGAATAATAAGAGACATGTTTTCAAAAAGAGAGCACAGAAGCTGCTGAACGCTTCTTCCCTGTTTGTAGTTCAGATCGAGCGGCTTTATCTGCTAGCTCAGGGAAACAACACGTTCCTCACATGGAAAACCTCAAAAGGTTCAGGATGAGGTTGCAGAGCAGTGATGATGAACAGATTTGGTGTCTAGTGTCACATTTATTGTTGAAAGATGCATGCCTTATTGCTCTTTTGTGCCAGTCCAGATCTCTGACAGTGCTAAAGTTGACACTGTTGTCAATGGTTTGCAAGAAGGCTGTGAGAAAACTGACAAAAAAATTTCAGCAGAACCAGATGAGATTTTACGTGATTCTGGCTTTTGTCATAAACCTGGAACTCAGACCAGATTCGTCCAAATATATTTTCAGTGACTCATGCCAAATGATCACCTTGCACCTTTTGCAGTGAAGCAGGTAACATATGGGTTTGTTTACGCACAGACTGAGGAATAGGTTCAGTTTGACTTAGAGATTCAAAAGCAAAAATAAAAAACGCAAAACCACAGCAGGTACAAAACCTACGGCTGCATTCAGAACCCCACTAACAAAGGACTTATACCAAGGAAGACAAGCCAAATATTTCCTTCCTCTGTGTAGTTTTCTAAAAGATGCTTACTAAGTACTGGAGATGCTTACGTTTAAACATAGGCTTTACTGTCTTACATTCCACCTACGTCCATCCAACAGTGCAATAAGGGATTTCAGGTTAGCCCTGTCACATTGCCAGGTTAGCGGCTTACCTGTTTCCCCCAGCGCAGAAAGTGTAGCAATGCGTTCGTTTCCATAGTGACAGGATGATGTTACGGAGGGTGGAGGTTTCCCTGCTTCAAGGAGAGATTTGGGCTGCAATGGGGAAGGCCCTGAGCTAATGACAGCGAAGGCCCTTCGTGGAATGATCAGGTACTAGATCTCCAGGAGCGAGTGCTTTGCTTTTAATGTTGTCCCCCCATTAAAGCTGAGATTTCAAAGCTGTTGAGAAATACTTAATCCTAATGGGAGTTTGGGCACCAAGATCATTAGTATTAATTTTTCAGTGTATCTAAATGAAAAATAATAAGTTTTGCATGAAGAAGTTATATATATACACACACACATACATTTAATTAAGCAAGTTTTTTGTTTTGTATTAAACGAAGTTTCTCTGAACACAGTAAAGTAACATTCCTAAACATGATGTACTAACACTTTTGATGTATGCTAGACTATTTATGTCCCCATCTGTTCAAAAGACAGTGTCTGATCCTTTATTCCTTCAAGTTCTTTATTGTCGCCTCATTATGTATCCTTGACACTACTAGCTGAATTTGGACACTGAAATATTTCTCACATTTTAATGCAGTCTTCATGTAATCTGGTTTTTGCTTTCATTTTCCCTGAAGGCTTTAGCACACACAGTGGCCATTTCACTGAAAGCAAGGTCTGGTACTAGCAAAGAAGCTTCAAAAGCTATCTGAAAACAAAGAAATGCTTATTGTTTGCCTTTTTTGTTCAAGCTCATTGAAACCTTATTCAGTAGAGTGCAGTGATCTGAATCAGGAAATTAAAATTAAACGGCTCCTACAAACTAATTTTAAAAAGGCAATACTAAAGCAAAATCAAAGTGAATTGGTCTTGGTTCCATTCAGTCACCAAATCTGATTTCCTAGTTTCTTTAGGTAGACAGTCCAGGCAGTTAGTTAAAGGATAAGCTTTTAGCTGAAATAGCAAGGTTACGAGGGTCTAGAGGGAACAGACAGAGCTATGCAAAAAAAAAAAAATAAAAAAATGCCCCTTTTGAACATACGAAATTAATCTGATTTTGTATTTATAAACCCAAAGCTCTTTCCAGTTTACTGCAGTTTAAAGGCTGCAAGTAGAATTCTGTATATTACAAGCCTTCCAACCACATTTCTGGTGACCGAAAGCAAAGCTACAGACTCTTGTTCCAGAACACAGTCTTTTGATTTTTTGACTTATTCAAATCCAACACATCAAAGGGTGAGAGCTGAAGACACACGGATCTTAAGCGAGACACAAGATAATGCCCAGTGACACAATTCTGAAAACATATTAATTACCTGTATACATAGGTTAAAACTCAAAACAAAAAATATTATTCTAGAATCCACTACACACAGGGACACAGAGCTCCTGTTCATGCTATCCACAAATTCTCTCCTGCGTATCAAATACAGTATTATCTGTTGCAGCTAAGGGTATTTCTTACGAGAAAAAAAAAAAATAGTATATACCTTTTGGTATTTACAGACATTTGTATCTCCAAAAATACCATAAAAGAAAGAGTCATTAGCTGTGGTGGAATTATGCCACAAAATAGTAGTTCCTGGTACCATAAAATTTACAGCAGCCATTCTCTACCAAGACAAAGGGGATACTTCCAAACTAAGCATGGAAGTTATGCTCTGTGTTAAATAAGCTGTGTAAAACTGGAAAGCTACCCCACAGTTCTAACATAACACAGTGTTTTAAGTGTGACAAAAAAGTAACTTCAAAGACCCAAATCCTACTTGGAATACTTATTCCACAAGAGCAGAGGATGGGTTTTAAAGTGGGATTTAATGTTTCTGTTGTAAAATATCATTTTCTCAATTACTGACTGTTCACATGTGCAAAGAAATATATCTTTGTAGCCCTTTCTGGACACTAGATCCTATTAAATTCTAATCTCCATTCTTATCTTTCCAAGCAGAATCTTTTTCTTGTTCAAATGGACTAATCTCAGGATGAAAACTCTCCAAACACAAATGGATTCAAAATGTTTATGACACTGGTTTCTCCAAAACTCACCAGTTTTACGATATCTTTAGGTCACTGTAGATCTGACCTGATATGAAATTCCATCTGAAATAACAGGCTTTGGAACATATTTATAGCATTATTTCTGTAGTTCTTAGTATTTCTGTATCACTGAGGCTGTTAGGCAAAAAAAGAGATCACATCATGAAAGTAATCTCCTTCCTTCTGCCAACCTTCCTCCATGAGAAGCTCTTTAGCAAAGAAAGACAGTCCAAGCATTTAACTATAGTTCTATCCCAATGTCCCTGCCTAGAAGCTGAATGCAGCATCCACCATAGCCCAGATCTATTGCTGAAAACCTGGCTTTTTCATTTTACAAGAAAAGTTTGGGGGTTTTCTTCATTCATTCTAGTTTTGCTTTCATACGTATAAGTCAAGAATGTCAGTGCATGGAAAACAAGTGGTCCTTTTGCAGGAGAGCCATGAAATAATTTCATGAAATCATTTTAGAGTGAAGTGAACACAGACCATTACTCCTTAAAAATAGACATTCATAACTAATTTCAAAATCAGTAAGGAAATAAATTTTACTCCATTTTCACAGACTCACAGAAGGTAGGGGTTGGAAGGGCCCTCTGGAGCTCACCCCGTCCCACCCCCTGCTGGAGCAGGCACCCCCAGAGCAGGGGCACAGGACCGCGTCCAGGCGGGGTGTGAATGTCTCCAGGGAAGGGACCCCACAGCCTCCCTGGGCAGCCTGCGCCCCTGCTCTGGCACCCGCACAGGGAAGAAACTTTTTTCTCAAAAAAGCCAAGCAAGGGAGTTGAAGTCCAGCCAGAAACACTAAGTGCCAGTGTCTAAAAACCAATCATATTCTGAGAAAATGGTGAATGCAATAATGCAGACCCAGTTCTGAGATGAGGGACCTGTTGGCAACTGCAACAAACATCTAGAGGTTTGCTTACAACTCCTGAGGATTATAAGGAAGGCAGGAAATCTCCCTGTGGGAAAAGTATTCTTTAGTTTAGCTGTGGTTTTGGTGAAATTATCCCAGCACATGAAAACCAGTTTCCACAACATGCAAACAGTCCCATGCAAGAGGATCCCTATGCAATGGTCTTTGTCCCACTTGCGTAAGGAAGGAAAGTCCCAGCCACCCTCCTTTCTAGGTCTAAGGCATCAGGCTTACTCTGGAGTACTTTGTTTTCTAGAGAAGCAGAACCACTTTGTGCCTTTCTCCTAAAAAGCATGTTTGACCACAAATTAATTCTGCGGGATTGATGACAGCACCATATAGATTAAATATGAAAACTCTCAAAAGAATGATTCATATTAACAGTGTCAAAACTTATGGACAGAGTACAGAGAATATCTTTGTGGAAAATTACAAATAAACAAAAATGATACTAAATGGACAATGGTATGAAAAATTTGTTTGGTATTTCTACAGAGGAAAAGTGGTTAAAAGGCAGCTCTTCAAAGGTTCTAAAATTATTATAGCTATTACAGTTTGTCCTCAACCTAAGACTACGTTTTTATAACATAAGGAGACAGAGATTATTTGTGGTTTGGCAGCTGAACTAAAAGAGAAAAATGTTTCCCAAAAAATAGTTCAGAGCAAACAAAACTTAAAGTGATTAGGACTTTTGTTGTTGAAATGAAAAAACCCAAAAAGCTCTCTTTTTCTTGTGTAAAATTGCAAAGGAAATGAAAGGACAGATTCCCATAACAGAAGACCACCTCTTTTTAATAAATAGACCAGTTGGTAACAACTTCCACCTGACACATGGGAAATATGGTTTCAACATCTACCTCCAGCTAAAGAGAGCTGAACCCACATTTCTAAAGCACACGTCCTAACCACCAGGCTAGAGGGCAAGCATTGACCTTAGATTCTCCGTGTAGACAATAGCTAGAAATTTTATATTTCACTTGTAAGATGTGAGAAAGAGATGCCTTTCCAAATGCACTTTCATTTCCAATACTCAGGTACCCATTTAAGAGTTAGGTGTACTTGTATAATCACACACTGTGCCAAAGAAGGTGTTTAGGTTTGAACTTGAGTCTTCTACCTTTGAAACTGAAAAAATAGGTATTTGAAGGTGCCCCCCTTTTCTTTGACTTTATATAGAGCATTTAGTGTTTAAGACAACAAAAAAATAAGAACAATCTTCTGAAGTGCTGTAATGATGGCACTCAGCTGTGCAGTCAAAGGTACTTCATCCTGCCCCTGATCTTTTGAATGTTGAACTATATCAGGTTAAAAAAAAATAATAAATAAATCCATATTAGAGGGAAGGCAGCGTACACCTTAAACATCACAGAACCTTCTTGGTATGTGAGCTCTAATCCCCTTGGACAGGTGTGTGTGTGTGCGCGTGTATATGTGCATATAAGTGTGCACAATAAATATGCATAAATATGTGTGTATATGTATACATATATAAGAACTGACCTTTGATTTTCCACACCTTGAACAAACATGTACTTCTGAACCATTCAGTGAAACGGCAACAGCAAACTGATGACTAATTAAGACATAATCCTCACAGACAATTTCGTATTCAGATAATTCCAAGCAGATGTTGTTACAACAGGGAATGCTAGAAATTGTCCATGACTTCTCCATTGGAAAGCTAAGGAAGAGTCAGATGAAGCTGATCCAACCCTTCACTGGCTGTTGTGATTGGCTTTCTAGCCCTTTGAACCTTGGAGCAGCAAAACCAGCCTGTAATGCAGACCAGAATCTGGCTCTAAGCCTTTATGTTTTCAGCAGCAGAAAATAAGATTAACATAGTTTTGAATAAGCACAATGAAGTTCATAGTCCCGATAGATTTTCAAAGTTAGGGCCAAGTAGTTGAATGTAAAGCTACACATTTCTGTACAGTGTCTAGATTCATACAACAGAGGTCTTTACAGAAATCTAAGTGTTGACAGATAAGATGGAATGCTTTCATGTATTTAATGTCTCTCCTGCCCTGCTAAATGAGAATTGTAGTGCCACAGTTTAACGTGCTTGCAAAGAAAACTACCTTATCAAAAATTTAAAATCTGCTTTGCTTTTAAAAATGCAGGAAGAAAGAAATGTTAAATAAACATAAACCAGTGGTATCTAAAGTATTCCAAAGTTATAACAGTCTCAGTGTTTTTTTCCTGTCTATTTTCAGCATTTGTAACAGAAGTTGTTTGAAATGCAATTAGTGAGAGAAGTTTGAAAGGAAAGCTTGACAATTCTGTTCAATAAAAATATTTATTGTTATTTTACTGGTCTGAGAATGTCATGATTTTTCCTTTGGGGCTCAGGATTGCACTTTAATACCTTGATAGATCATAACTGTTAGGTTATTATAAAATGTTGACAGATAAGGCTGTGATTTGTGAAAGCTCCATATGAATTTTACCTTTAATTTCTGTTAACATTTGACAGAGCTTCATGACATTAAAACCACAAAGTTCATTGAAATTCAGCAGTAGTTGAGTACCTTGCATACATTTCTCATTTACAGATAACACTTGTACATCTCCTGACACAAAGATTCAAAATGAATCTCGTCAAAAGCTGTAAGAAATACACAGTGTTTTATTTCACAATAACACTGAATGCATCAAAGGGCCTCTGTGTTGGTAAATTACTCCAGTTGTGCATAGGGAGGATTTTTAATTGGTTTGCATCTTTCCTGTTCTGACAATGTTATATCAAACACATCAAAAAAGTAAATAAATGACTGAGGTTGCCCCCAAGGTGGCATGTCAGCTGCAGTGTTCCTGAAAATTATTACCAAAATCATGAATGGTTCATGCAGACTAACAGCTTCTGGAATTTTTCGTTTATTTGTGTAATAAAGTATGGACAAGCCTTGTGAATTATGAATCAATATTTAATGAAGTCTTGCTTTCATAAGTGACATCTTTACTTATTAACATAATCAGCTATTTGAAGGAAAATATGCCAATACTGATATGATAAAATAAATAACAAGCAATAAATAATAAGTACACAATAAATATACTAATACTAATATCATAATTTGGTTTTCCCAAAATTTTGTGCATTAGTCCTACTTTACTGACTAGGCTGAAATATTATTCAAAACTGCTTCTATATCAGTGATTCATGGAGAGGTAACCTGGGAAGAAATTATGTGCCTTTTTTAAAAACTGCATCGCGTCAGGGCACTTCTTCCAAGGTCCCTCACAGGGAAAGCGACACATCAGGGACAACAACACTCCCCAGCAACAAATCAGCTGTAGAAGCTAGAAGTCAAGCAGCTAAACCCTGGAAATTTACAAACCCTCCCTCAACAGTCTGCAATATACAGGGAATAATCCAGATATCTTTCTGAATATTCTTTCAGCCCTAGAAAAAGCATTTCTATATTCTTGATCAAGAGCTATTGCGGAGGTTATGATTGCTCTACTTTTCTGCAGTAAATCACCCAAGGTCTAACTTACTGGATATTTCTTTGTGAAATCCTTGAGATATTTCTCAAGGATTAAGAGCATAAGAAAATGTCTAATGAGAATCAAATTTTCTTCATCTCATGGACCCTATTGACTTCAAACTACCATTGATTCCAACAGAGCATGCAGACTAATGGCAGGTTCATAATTTCATATAATAGTTGCACCATCTTTACTACTTTCTTTCTAGTTAATTATCACCTTAACAGAACTGGAAGTGAGAACACCATTTTCACCTTTCTAGGTGGGATGAACTTAATCCAACTCTGTAACCTGCTTCATATTTGAAAGTATCAGACAGCTGGCATTCAGATCACAGCAGAAGGTATTTAGTGGAAACAACTGTCAGATTTGATTTATTTAGCATTATTCAGATTTACAACCAAAGGCTTTTAACTGATGTGTGAATTCTAGAGAGACAATTAAATGCCTTTCTGCTATTTTGATTGTTTGTTATAGAATTTTGTCTTTGACAAATCTACCAAAGTGCATTATCTTTTATCATTGCGACCAGGGTCCTTTTGGTTTTGTTGAGATGTACGCGACTTGGGTTGTGTGTTTATCTAAACTAGAGTTATATGAGATGTTGCTTCCACAGCCCACGTTTTACTAAGAAGTTCTAATACACTTTTAAGGGTTTTGTTCGATCTGCACAAATATTCACATAAGACAACAGATAGCTATGTATATTATGGTGATAAATATAAAACCAAGTACTGAATGTGGATTTTCAGATGCCAAAAGCGTGGATCTCTTCCATTTCCCTAAAGTAATAATTTTGCTGGCTACTTTTATACAGACAAGTATCCTGTGCTGGGACAAGAACTAACTGTACCTAATGAAATGCAGCTAATGTATTACAAATTAATTGCAATAGCTTGGGAGACGGACCAAGATTTCAATTTTTTGGATGCTGATCTGACTTGATCTTTGAACCTCCTAAAGTTGTGTTACCAGCATGAAATAGAATGTTGTGTAAAAATAGGCGAGTTTCTTTAAAAAGAAGCAAAATGGAATGGGGTAACTTCATTCAAATGCCAGTCTTTGATAACACTTTCGATAACTCTTTGGCATAGAGAAAGTATTGCAAATAAGCATAATTAAACAGCTATCTGCAATTATATGAATGAACATTGTGAAATACGACTTTATCTTTCTTTGGGTTTATCCTGAACCGTTTCAGAGGCAAGTGTCATAGTCCTTGATGTTTTCCACTGGAATAACAACATGCCAAAGAGAAAAAAAAAACCCAGATACTTACAAACATGATCAACTGGAGGATCCTTCAAATGAGCATCACAGGGATAAGAAAAAAAGATAAACTATTCATTTTTGACAGAGCTGTATGTACAACTCTAAGTGATTCACCTCTAGATAATCTACTTCAGATATAAAACTAGTAAGACCTTTCTTTGAAACATAATCTAGTCAGATAGAAATGAAACCGTAAAGGTCAGGATACATTCTGGAATTCAGATACATACTGAGGTGCCAAACACATTCAGCCTGAGAAATTTATCCTTAATGTAATTGCCATTGCTATTCCCTAGACCTTTGTGAGGAGGAGTGAAGTGATTCTTGTATTTTCTTATGCTACCAGACAGGAAAACATGAAAATTCTGTAGAGCTCTGTAAGTCTAAAGAAATGGTATTGAAGTGGGATTTAAGCCACAGTTACAGAATAAAGAGACTAGGAATAAATATATGACTGAATCAAGACCATCAAACTGCCTCTACTCTGGAATCAGATACATCATATGCAAATCATTAGACCTGCAGCCAAATAAGAATGTATAACCTTCTATAACATGTCCAATAAATTTTAAACCAGGCACATTCTACATGGATTAAATGTGTTTTCGAGATGAATGATTTTTAAGTCTAAATAAAGGAATTAAGATTAGGATTCTACCATGTTCTACTTACAGGATTTTCAAAAGATGTAAAGTCACTGCAGAAGCATGGATTCCAGCAACTAGAAGCATTCTAAAGGTAAATAGTCACGGTATTTTATTGTTACATCCTTCCACAGATAATATCTTTTCAAACTCTGTGAAAAAGAAGAAAAGTGATGCACGTGAAGTAGCAGCTGGTATCCAGTCATGGCCAGTGACCAATAAAGCCATTAAGTACACAAAAGTAAAAAATAAAACTGTACAAACAGAAACAACTTCTGACAGTGATCTATAGCCCCACTTCAAAAAGGAAATCTTAGTTGAGTGACACATCAGGAATTGTAATAAAAAATTAGAAGCTCAATACCACAGTCCCAGGCTACATCAATCTTTGTTTCCAATGACAGCTTCTGATTTTGAGTCAAACTCTCACTAGAAAATTGAGACAAGTTCTTTTGCTCGCCAATGTCAGAGAATCAATATTCATGCCATGCAAAATTTTCCAAACACAAGAGAAAAAATATCTAGGATTTTTCCCAACAATGATCAAAGGGTTAGTCTCACACAGTCTTTGAAAAGACTTGGATGTGACTTTTTCTAGATGCCAAGAATGTTGCTCCAAGTTCAGTCAAACAAGATTAAAACAACGTTGCATATTGTTTTCCATACCATCTCCCACTTTTATACTCCCTCTCAGCACCTATGAATATAGCACTAAAATAAAGGACTTCATAATACTATCACGTTCTTTTCCACTTCCACTGGGAGCTGAAAAACAGGTAGATATCATTTTTCTCCAATTTAAGTGATAAGATGGTATTGTTTAGCTGTTACATGTCTATTTTCTTACAAGTTGATTATCACCACAATATCCAGACTCTGCCAAGAATTTAAAAATAAATAATGTCTCTCCCTCTCCAGAGATCAGAAAAAATGAGATAGAAAAGTGTGTGTGTGTGTGTCTGTGCATGAGAAATTTAATGAGGGAAAGCCAATTCAATGAGCTGAGTTTTGCTGAATGCTGTGAGGTTGAGAGTCATTTTTATTTATTCCTGTGGCAAGTTTCGTAAGCTTAGTTTTCCTCTCTGTGCTAGTGAGATTTCTTCTTCTGGTCACAGCTTCGTGATTCCAGCGGAATGTAGCTGTCAGAGCTTATAGCAAGGAGTATATTTAAAATATATAGGGCTCAGAATATCAGGGAATAAAACAATCTACAACATATATTCACTAGAGAGCCTGAGAGGAATGCAGAACAGAGAAATGATGTTTTCAGTTGCTTACAATTTCTACCACTTTGAACTTTCATCATTATTTGCAGTTTCTTTACAAAGAGTGGATTATAACAAACGCATCTGGAGGTCAGAAACCATCATCACAACATCTGTGCTCAGGCAACTGAATTATACATTCGTGGAGTAGTATGTTCCAAATAGCAATAGAGATTTTGAAGCCGTGATCAATCAGAAATCTGCAGTAATATTAAGGGAATAATGATAACTATATCATGTATAAAAATACAAATCTATAAAAATATACAATATATTTTATATATACTATACATACACATATATTATACATTACATATACAGACATATATAGACAATATAACATATTTTTAAGGATTCTCAAAAGAAAAGGAAGGCTGCTGAGGTCACAGACCAAGACATGTGAGGGAGAAAGATTCTTTAAGACTCTAGTTCACCAACACTCCCCTAATCTCTCCATCTCCACCTGGCAGGCAACAACATTTCCCTTTTCCTGAGAATTGTCTTGGTTCTAAACTACAGGGCAAGAGGAGGAGTCATTTTCACTTAGCATAGCCCAGATGCAGGGCTACAAATGAGCAAGGGGACTCAGAGACCACATTTACAAGGCACAGCCTCGTTGACACCAAATGCCTGAAATGGGAACAGAAATTGGTGTCTGCTCAAGAGGCAAGAAACAAGATCTTCTCCTGAAAACCAATGACTCCTGCCTCTCAGTTTCTGCTGAGGTCTGAGTTAAGCAGAGAGTGCACAACTACTGTAAAGCACGCGATCTTTGCTTTGGTGAGAAATAGCTACATCTGGCCTTTAATTCCTATAGAGCTCTGAGTTCAGCCATAGCTGAAAGACACTGCTGTTGAGCACTGCTATCTTAAGGCAAAAGTCTAAATGTCCCAGGACAATGACATTCCGTTTGAAAGACCCTCCAAAAGCCAACAGTGAATGCTAGGTTTGCCAGATACAAGGCATTATATGGAAGATCCCTTTGCTGTATGGAAAAGCCTCACAATCCAGGGGAATATTACAAAGAACAGTTTTTCCTTTATTTTGGGGGCAATAGTATGTAAGTTTAACCTGGATGTAATGGAGTGTATGGCCTATGCCGTGTTTTACAGCATTGGTAACCAATTCATCTGTCCAGGAGAAAAGAAGATCCTAGTCAGTGGTGTGTCACGAGACTCATCTCCAAAACAGGCTTGTATTCAAGGACGGAAGGGAGAGAGTTAGAGACATTCAGGGAACATATTCTATTGCGATACAGTTGTGGTTGCTGGTCTTTAAGAACAAATCCAAAAACCTAAGCATGCCACACTGGCATATTGCCCATGATGCCACTTGCAAATAGCGTCTTGGTTAAAATGGCTACCAGATCCCTACACTCTAGAAAACATACCCATATTAAGTAAACCTACAAAGTAGTGGTTGGAGAAGCTGGAGAAAAACATTACTTTTTGAGGCCAGTAAATTCCAGGTTCTTCACTGGAACGCCCAGTGTTTCATTGTATTGGAATGCAAGTCCTTTTAGTTTTCTTGATTTTTCTTGATAGACTTGGATATAACCAGAGAATAAAATACAAGTTGGTGCTCAGGTCTTTTCAGAAACAAATCAAACAAGATTCAAACAGGAAAAAAAATTAAATTTGAATGCCTGATCATCTTGTCCTCTAGTCACCTATAATACTTCCATTTATACTTTTAAGCTCCATCCTCTCTACGAATTAACTGTACTTCAGACAATACCCTGAGAAGTCTTTCATGTCTTTGCTGTTGTTTTCTTTTCACTCCTCCCTGCAGTT
This sequence comes from Phalacrocorax aristotelis, assembly GCF_949628215.1. NCBI lineage: Eukaryota > Metazoa > Chordata > Aves > Suliformes > Phalacrocoracidae > Phalacrocorax > Phalacrocorax aristotelis. The sequence continues at coordinate 54,455,310 of NC_134281.1, forward strand.
TTATACTTTGCTGTTTGGGTTGGGTTTTTTTTATATCTTTTCATGTTTCTTTTCTCTCTTTTTTTCCCCTTCTTTTTCCACAGGTTTTGCTTAAGATTTCTATATATTTCTTAAGCATGTCATTTTATTTCATTTCCATTCTGAAATTAATTGTTTGAAGTAGAGTTTATGGAAGAGCTGCAGAGAAAATATCAGGATCAATCAGCTCTTGGAGGAACACTAAAAGTAGCTCTGAAAAGAAGAAATGGTCATTTGTCTGGAATACTGCTCTGGATAAGGCATTTATAGACTCACTATGACCATTCAGCTTCTGTCTAATCCTGGAGATGCTTAAGTTTCATTGGCTCCACCGCGATTTTCCCAAAGTATTTAGAATTAAAAACTCAGAAATCAACAGGATATTTTAGTCTAGACAAGGTTCAACCGCTTGACAAACTTGAACCAGAAACTAAGCTGCTTGATACCAAATACAAAAGCAGAAATCTAAGTAGAGAGAGACCAGAACCCAAGATTCCACTCCTTCTGGCAAATGCCCTGATCACAGAACTACAGGTTGATATTTCTCTGCTCACCAGCTTTCTGCATAACGGTACAGCTGCATCAGGAGAGGAATGCATGCCACTGCGGCCTAGCTGGTTTGGTAGGCACAGTCCCAAGAGGTAGGAAGACCTACTTAAATCTGCTCCACTAGAAAAAAGGGATTGAAGTACTGAAAAGTCTGTGAAGATGCTAAGAATTGAGTACAAGCCTGCATGCTAAGTGTTAGACTGTTAGAGAGAGGAGTTCTTCCCCTTTTATATGTGTTTTAAAAGATATCGATGCTGAAACGTATAAGGGGAGGAGGGATTGTAGTACTTTTTTCCTCCTCAGGTAGGTACCTATGACTCACTGGGGCCCCAACTGAGCAGTCTTCACTTTCCTATAAGCCACCCCATGATGGCAGCTTTGAATCCCATCCTGAGGTTTTTGACTCCCCCATGCACTAATGCTGGGACCCTCGTCACCCAGCTTCAGCTTCTGGATGCACACTGGACACCTAACAGCTGCAAATCAGACAGCACAACTCCCACCTCCCAGGGAACTTAGCCTTTTGCAGTGCATGCCTCAGCACTCGTTGAAAAGTAAATATTACTCATTGCCTAAATATGGATAAGTCTAAATATGAGTATGCTTATACACCAGTAAACTAAAAGATGGTGCCAGAGCTTACAGGTACTTCAAATATATTTGCATAAGATTATGATTTGAATTTCAATTAATAGAATCAACTCAAAGGACTGACTTCAGACTTCAATGTTACTGAAGAACAGGGATCAAAATTCAACCGTCATTCTGCAAGCTGCCCCTACAGTTACCCCTAAGTACCAATTAGCCCAATGAATACTAGAATCATAGAATGGTTTGGGTTGGAAGGGACCTTTAGACCCCATCCAGTCCAACCCCCTGCAGTGAGCAGGGACATTTTCAACTAGACCAGGTTGCTCAGAGCATCATCCAACCTGGCCTTGGAGGTCTCTAGGGATGGGGCATCGACCACCTCTCTGGGCAACCTGTCCCAGTGTTTCACCACCCTCACAATAAAAAATTTTTTCCTTATATCCAGTCTAAATCTCCCCTCCTTTAGTTTAAAACCATCACCCCTTCTCCTGTCACAGCAGGCCTTGCTAAAGATATTGCCCCCGTCCTTCCTATAGTCCCCCTTTAAGCACTGAAAGGCCGCAAGAAGGTCTCCCCGCAGCCTTCTCTTCTCCAGGCTGAACAACCCCAACTTTCTCAGCCTGCCCTCACAGCAGAGGTGCTCCAGCCCTCGGATCATTTTTGTGGCCTCCTCTGGACCCACTCCAACAGGACCATGCCCCTTCTGTGTTGGGGCTCCAGAGCTGGGATGCAGCACTCCAGGTGGGGTCTCACCAGAGCAGAGCAGAGGGGCAGAATCACCTCCCTCAGCCTGCTGGCCATGCTTAGGTTATGGCCTTTGCTGGAACTAGCTAGGATTTGAAATTCTGGTCAGCATTTTCCACCTTTATCCATGTTTGGTTCCTAGATTCCAAATGTTTTGTGAATTTCCATTGGGTTAATAATATTATTATTTTTGGTGAATGTCATCTGCTTGGTAAATATCACCAAATGTCACATGTTTGGTAAGTAATGTTAATTGTGTGCCCCAGCTAAATAAAGAGGTCAGACTATTTACATGAGTCTTAAATTGTTTATCACATGTAGTACAGAGGAGCCTGCCTGTGATACAGCCATGGAGAAAACAAATATAGGACTAACAGACAGTTATGCTCATAACCTAAAATGTAAAAATTCTCTAGGGTACTGACATAACTATAAATAACTAATGACACATTATAGGTAAGTTTTCCTCAGCAGTCCCAGATTGGAAAATCCAGGATATTAGAAGACTTTTGTCACATTCTTTGGTAAGAGTCAGCTAACAGCTGTAGTGAAGAAGAATACTTTTGTTTAATCTGCTTATTATTGGTTAAGAAGAGTCCTCTGTAGGTACGTGGCCAAGAAAATATAGAAAGATATTCAGGTGTCATTGGATGTAATTTTGAAGTTTACACACTTTTTTAGCCTGGCAAGCAAAAATATTTCGCCCAGGATATTATGCATGCACAGGGCTGCCAAAAATATGTTTAAATGTTACAGATCTACAGTGCCATCTGGCCAAGCAGCTTTTCAGATATAGTCTAGAGACATAAGAGAGAGACACTGCTGGATATCTTGTAGGTACAGAAGGGACCTCTACTTCCAAGGTATCGAAGATCTTATTTAAAACTCAGCAGACCACTGTCAAAAGTAGCTACCATTAACTTTCCCAGGAGAATAAGTGAATCAAGGTTGGAAGGAGATACTTCATAAGCTCTCAAGAGTATAACGTATTCACATATGTACTATGGGTATGTACATAATATATACAGACCCACAGGTGTATTTGGATCTGTCAAAGGTGGCATGGTTTGTCACTATTCCCACTGATGTTAGTGGGACTATTCAAACAAAAGGAAAACAAGAGAATTAAATACCAGCTATTCCTTAAAGGAAAGGACAAGAAAGAATGAAAAGAAAAAAAAATAAAAACAACAGAAATCTGTCTGCCCAATCTATTTCGCATTCATCTCTTGATGCTGTAGATACTTCTAATTACTCTACCTGTTTTACAACAGGTACCATGTACCATTTTACCAGCTTTAGAGCTTTGCATTTGAGGTCATGCAGTAATGTGGCCTCCCTCTAGTTTTTCTTGTTTTGCCAGAATTCATAACCTCTGCAAAAATATTTTTCCAATAAGAGGAGATAATACATATTTTAAACTGAGAAAGTTTAGGTATTATGCAAGAGAAAACTAGCAACTTGCTGATAAAAGCAAATGTTGCATAACAGCAGAAATTAAGAATACAATTGCTAGAAACTCATGAAGATTTAATACTGTCATTTAATATTAGAATGGGGTGGGGGGGAGGGAAACCACCACAAAACAACCGTAGTCAGCAATACACCAAACAAATGCAGCTTCTTTTCCTGCTTCCATAGATTGCCAGCAGACCATGCTTTCACAAATGGATTTGTATTTTGTCAAGAAATTTTGTTTTCATTATTCTGAAAATAATTATTTTTATTAAAAGGCTGAGTTTTATTAAAAACTGTTAATTCTCAGCATGAAAGATTCTGAATGACTAAGCACTTAGTGTCATGCCACTTCATAAACAGTATTAGTCGAATTTTTAAAATTTTTAACCTTTTTTAAAGAACCATGATTTTAAGTGTCTGGGAGAGACAAGCCTGAGGGAGATTTAGCTAGTAAACAGGATCAGGGATATTTTTTAATCATTATAAACCTTGCCATGGAGGGAAAAAAAAACAAATTTTGTCTGTGTCATTGTATAAAAATGAGATAGACTACTCTAAAATGGATAAGGATAGAACCAGTTTTAAAAGTCATCTTAGAATAAACTGATGAAAAGCAAGTGCACGGGGTATACTTTTGGACGATACAAACAGGTCCCTTCCCAGATCAGAGACCCCTGAAAGCCCGATCTTTGGGGGAGAAGCGTCAAGAACCTTATATTCCCGCTGCATTAGGAATAATGTAATTTATTTAAATAAATAAATAACCATCCATGCATTCTAATTTTCTGTCACCAACACAAACTAATTGAGTAGGTGGGCTTGTTATAAACTCAGAGGAAGGCAGTTACCCTCTTGTCTGGCTTGCCTAACTGGGTCTGTGCCAGAGCACTGAAGAATCTGTCATCGAACAGTACAAGTGAAGTCTATCCTGTGTCACGCATCTATAAATAGGCACGTATGTATATGTATGGGCATGTCTCCATGTATTTCATTTTCTAGTGCAAATAAACAAGCACATTTAAAATTCACTCCTGAGCATTTCCAACAACTAATTTTTGGCATTTTTCTAACAGTACAAGGGCAGTGGAATGCACTGCTGTATTCTAGTCACAAGAATATAAACTGTATGCACCACATTTACTTGTTTCCCATTTTCTTCTTTCAGGTACACCTGGCTGCTAGTCACTCCCTGCCCACCCAACACAATGAATGGGTTTCATATTTCCGAGCTGCCACCTTGACTGGGAGAAAGAAAGAATAAACGTGCTCACCACATATATATGAAGATACTTCTTTATATATGGATGTCAACACAAGGATATTAAGCACTAATCCAACACAATTAATCCTCTACATAAAGCACTAATTAAACAAAGCTATAAACCAAACAAAATAATTCAGTATCTCTTCTTAGCTATCCTTTCCACAGATGCAGTAGAAGAAACAATTCAATATTGATCTGCAAGCCCTCTCTTCCAGCTGATGAGCGGAAAATTCAGCTGCGACAGCCACTTGGGCCTCTATACTTGATGACTCTTCTTCCTTCCTATAACTATCCTATTAGAAGAATCTTGCCTGCAGCTTTTCCTAAGGGGTCAGAAAGAAATTTAGTGTGATTATACTGGGGCAAACACGTCCCTGAATCTCTTTCACATCAGCCAAGAAGCCCTTTCGCTGCTTATGGCAGCATCCCTCTCACTCTGCCACTGAGAAATGCCCTTTGTCGGGCCCCATAAAGAAACAGTAATCTAATCTAAACCCCTCTTCTTTCCTGTCAGGATTAATAAGAAATGAAGCTGAAGTATTCTGCTGACGAGGATGAAAAAGCAATATTTAAATTAGAGCAAAACCTAGTATACACTGTATGTAACTTGATTAAACAGAAATCTAAGTGATCAGTGTTAACAAGGGCCCACTTTGATAAACAGAGAAACGTTAAACAAACTCTTCCCAATTAAAAATGCGGCCAGACTGCCTGCTGCTGCGTTCAGTGAGACGAGGGTGGCCTTCACGGAGATGCTTGCAGCGGCAGCTGGCAGCCATCCAGCGCGGTGCAAGGGAGATGCGTGTCTCCTTGCTCAGGTACTTATCAGCGCCTCCAGCAGCGGCGCTGGCACTGCAGAGACCCAAACGAGCAGATCCCCGCTGCACCCCATGACAAGATAGCTGGTGGCTACTCACTGTCTAAATTACAAATCCACTTGCTTGAAACGGAGTCTGCCCAATGCCAGAAAACAGACAAAGCCTATGCAAAGAGTCAACCCTCAGAAGGGCTAAAGCAGCTCCTAGAGGAGAAACAGTGATTAAATAAAGTCCAACAAATGATGCCAATAAACAAGTTTTCAATTACCAAAGGACACCCAGGCAGCCAAAAAGAGGCTGCTAAAAGCTGTAATCACACCACTTTACAGTACCCACTTCAAAAAGTACAGAAACATATAATATATTTTGGCTGGAAAAGAACACATAGAACAGACTATTTAAGAAAATTGCAACCTGCTACAAAAACAAGCCTGAGTGCCTTCTATTTAAGAGAGTGGGGCTGCATTTCAGATCCCATTTCTTATTTCAGGTGAATTATATCTCTGAATCACACAGCAGTTATCTGCCTGCATCTGTTTTTCTTTGACACCATTATATCCTCATGTCCTTGACCCCATCTGAGACTGACAAGCTCTGGGGACTGCTAATGGGGCTAAATTTTCCATGAATATTTGCTTGTATTTATAAATGAATTTACTTAAGCCACATTAATGTCATTTGTGTATTTGCTTTCTGAAAAAAACCTGTTCATTTGGGTTTTGCTGGCATTAATGTTTACTAAAGTAAATTCCAAAGATGTAGCCAGAGGTATTAGGATCAGAAAGAGGCTTTTAAAATGTACTGAAGTGTGTTAGTGCATTTATATTTGCAAAAGAGAAATGATTCTCACTCAGCCAGCCACGGAAGAGAATGAAAATTTGGAGGATGCCTGACCAATCGTAATTAACCAATATAGAATGAGGAATAAGTGCTGAAAGCAGAAAACTTGGTAACCCATCAAAACAATTTCAAATGTTACCAAACAGTGTTCAAGTATTTCTAGACTGGATAGACTCAAGGACGCAGTATGGCCACAGCTGACTATGTACAGGGAAGGGGTCTATACTTTATTAGAAACAGAGTTTGTGGCAAAATCGTTCATTGAGCTGAAATAACTGAACACAGTGTTTCACCAATAGGTCATTTGTGTGTACTCCAGCCTCCAGTGAGAGAATGAACAAGAACTTCATGTCACAACGTGGCTGATCAATGGCTGATCAGATAGAGCCAAGATCCCAACAGCAGTTTTTTGCATTGTAATGACATCTTTTATCATTTATGCTCCCAGGAAAGATTATAGACTGGTTTGCCACTGATTTTTTTATGTTCAATATATTCTCTTTCCTTTCCATTTTATATTCAGGCCTTCCTTTAACTCCGTTATAGTCAGCAAGAGGTTGCTAAGCACAAGTTTTAGTAACAGTAACATCACTGCTGCCTATTAAATGCAATGCGTTCTGATGTCTGGGTATAAACCATTTCGTAGGTGGAATCACAGCTCTGACCATTTAAATTCTGCTACCTTCTTTAATTTTTCAGAAAAATAAGCATTAAAGATTTTGGAGGCCAGCCCTTGCAGCAGCTGGACTAATGTTGATATTCACACAATGCGTTAACACAAATACACTCCCTCTTCCCTCCATACAACTCTCTAAAGAGGAATTTAGGCATGTCTATATAGTTAGATCAACAGCAGCTTGCCTCCTCCTTGGCACTAAGGGCAGGAGGCCTAATGCCTGAAGAGAGTATTTAAAAGAAATAAGTATATTTTTCTTGGTTCAGTAAGAGTTTCGGGGAATTCAGGTATAACAGTCATCACGTTGGCAGAAAAAAGTCCTGTCAGACTCTAGAGTGAGTTGTTTCCCTTGCTGTGGGTTGCCTTTAAAACTGTGTCATTTTGTTCTACAAATAAAAAACGTGTAACCCTATAAGCATGATATGCAAGAGTTTTAGGGTTTCCTTACAATAAATATTTTGCACAAAGGTTGTATCATTAGCAGATTTTCATCACACGCTTGTAGTTATAGGCAAATTCCAAAACAACCAGCTGGAATGAGTGACATCCAAACTGATCCGAAGCAACGAGTGGTCTTGTATTTAGTCTCCGGTTTCCTTTTCCGACTGATACCAAATTAGGACATTTCATTAACCCTTCACTGGCTGCTTCAGTCCTTCTCTTCACTGTAATATTAATAAGCTTTTTTGCACTCCATGAAACTAGAAATAGTGGCTTGAGAAAAATGGTGTCTTTCTATATTAGGTCTCTACAAACCTACAACAGATAATAATATTTTGATGGTGTTTAAGCTCCTTTACTTATTCTTCATAAAATATTCCTTTTCTTTCTCTGTACAACCATCTCATTGTCTTTCAAGTCTTCATAATTGGCCCTAACAGAAAAAATCCCAGTGCTGTTTCTCTTAGCTGCCACCAAATATAATAAAATAGATGTGCTCTCTACCTCTACAACAGGACTTTTAAAACAGTCTCCTAGGAGAGGAGCTCACAATCCATAAGGGACTTACTGGTTTTGATAGGCAAATCTATATTTGCACATATATTGTGCTACACCAAACTTCCTGAAGCACCACAAACCATCAAAATTTTTACCTGACCTGGGTCTCCCCACTAAGTTGTCTCACGGTACCAGGTCCTTGGGAAGACCAAATCTGAATGTGGGTTTGAACACAGAGCATAGGGGACTCTAAACAACAATTTTTTCTAATTAAAGTACTGTGCAATTCTTAAATTATTTTGCTTTTAATTCCATGTTCGCGCAACAGCAGAGTAATTGTAAATTACACTTTATTTGGTTTGCTCTTTTAGTAATTTATCACATTGGAAGAAAAAAAAAAGTGCTTGTCAGCTCAACAAATTAAAGTCAAATGTGGTTTAATCATTTTCACTTTAGCCAATACCATTAGCATGGCACAATTACGTAAATCCTAGAAGCTAGAAGAGGAGTCTGCGAGGCAGAGCTGCCATTCCTGCTGCTGAGCAGCAACTGGGAAGCTACTGGGAACCAAAGACACCAGTAGCCTCTGCCCCACGCCTGGCCCTCCCCACAACAGCTGCAGCAGCACCTTTCCTTGACTTGACAGAACAGGAGCTTTTTTATGATGCTCCCACCTAGCTTGACCGTGTCCTGCCCCAGGCAAATAGCTGTCTGGAGTCTTTTCTGCCATTAGTAGTCACAGAAAATGTAACGACCCTCTTGATGTAAATTAGCAACCTCTCCCAGACTCCCATTAAAGGAGGTTGGGGCGTTGAAGGGAAAATGTAAAGCCTCGTGGACATCAGAGGGACCAGGTTTTCAGCCTATTTTTGCCAACATCATAGTTATTTAAAGCACTGAAATCTGTTTTGAGTGTGCTTTGTATTACATGATGCTGATTCGAACCGCTCTAGTCTGAAAATTAGTCTGAATTCTTCCAGAACAAGATTTTAAAGTACTTCTTATGTGAAGGCAAGATACATAACATTACAAATTATCTTACACAGTATATACTATATGCTAATACACTATAGTTTTTCAGGTCATTTGTGAGCTGATCTTTGAGGAAAGACTTTAGTTCTTCCTTAGTTTATTGAAATTGATTTGCATTTCACTGCTCTTTTAGACCTTGAGGGGCATTAGCATGAGATTTTATCATCATTGCAGGTGTAATATCAGCTCGATGTAATATGCTGTGATTCCCATAGCTAGTGAATTGTATTTGGGAGGACTACAGTGGATTAACTAACAGGTTGATGTAAATGGCATATGTTCTCATTTGAACTATTTGGATGAGTAAACCATGTATTTAGACATGGTGAATCTCAAAGCACATACTGGTGGTAATATATCTGGCAACCAGAGTAAATAATGATTTTCCTAGGCATTTCATTTTATCAAATGGATCTTTATAAGGATTAAGAAAGTTCCCAGACACAGATAATTATAGTCTTTTCTTGGGGATTTTTGTACCCATTTATAAAACAGTACCTCCTTATATCATCTTGCATAGGAGTGCATCCAAAAGGATACACACTTAGGATATGAAACTTTAACACAGTGAGCAAAACAGTTTCAGGTGTACAGCCTAAAAACATGGCTGTGATGTGCTAGTGTTGAACAAGTGCAAACTCAGTTTCACTGACACTGCAGGTATTTCCTCAGCTGTCAAATTCTGGAATCAGATTCTTGTCCGTGTATTCTGCTGCATGGCGACAATCAGACAGGGTACAGTACTTACCCAACCTAGCTCAGAACTATAAGAACTATAAAAGAACTACATTTTAAAGAACTATGCTAACTATATTAAGAACTGTGTTCACCTGTGTTAAAAGATCTATATTTCCAAAATATGGCCTTTCAGAATGGAGAAGGCCAAGTCTCTGCCTCTTACGGTTCCATGTGCACGCTGTGACAAAGCATGAACATAAATCTGGGAATCTCCCCCAGGGCCGATTCCAAAGGGAAAACGCTCTCAAACACCCAAACAGACTCTGGTCCATGCTGCTTAGGTCACAGAAACCTAACGATGGGGAAATCAACTCCATACATGTCCCCTGAATCCCACTTCTTCCAGGCTATTAAAAGGAAACCAAACACAAACAAACACCACAGTATGGGAGAACTGTCTGTTTGAAAAACCCAGGGTAAGAACCCTAGCAAAGCTCTACTGCAAACCCATGATATTCATCCCACACTATCAGGGCACTATTGGCCTTTCTTCAGCTTCAATTATCATCTTCCTGGTGGCTGAATGTAAAAGGTTGTTTTGTCCTTTGCTTTATTCCCAAATATACTGGCTTCCTTATAATGCAAGCAAGTTTGTCATCTTACGTAGGTGTAGTAGGGCACAGTTACCTTTCTCGGTGTTGACCATTGGAAAATTTGTAAGTTGCAGATTTATTCATAAACTCTCATATGACACTGTAGTTTTTCATATACAAGAACAGATTTGTAACATACATTAGTTACATGTAAAGTAACAAGTGAAAATTCAGGGCCCAAATATTTAGCTCTGCAATAGTTTGTACTTAATGTATTAAAGCCTAGGAAATGTGACTTCCATGTTCTGTAACAAACAAATCAGTCTACCTGCAGAATTCATGATTTAAACATATTTTTGTTTATAGAGCAAAACAGATTTAAATTATGATCTTGGAATTTTGTGAGCTCACTGGAACATGAGAGGTTTTCAAAATGTAGCCATAAATATTATAATTCCCGAGGGAAATGCATTAGGACTGAACCACTTTGAAAATCATCTGTCCCCTTTGGGAGTCCTAAAATAGGATCTGAATTCACCTGAAAATCTGTTCCAGTTGTGTGTGCTGGTTACTTGAAAAGCTAGAATGTTATTGAAATTTTCTTCTTGTATGCTTCACCGCATGATCCATGCATAGAATTAGTGTTCATCAGCATGGGCTATTTGTCATGCAATGGGACTCCTGCTTGTTATCCAGCTGTGAGAAATGCACAAGCTGTAAAATAAGTTAGGAAAGGAGTGAAAGAGACTGAAACCAATGCAAATGAACATAGTAACAAAGGAACAAAAGTATAGTACTCTTTCTAAAAGGAAATGGGAGAAGACATAGATAATTCAGGGTTAGGATCTAACAAACATCTTCACACCAAATCACTTGACCTCTTGGTGTAGATGGTACTTTTTCTATTCTGCAAATTTGATATTTTTCAGGGACGCTTTTCTGTTCGAACAGTTGTGCCTGCGTGTAACACACAAGTTCTTCCCTTCAACTTGACAGTTTTGTTGTTTCATTCTTTGTACAGAAGTAGCCTCAAAACTGATGCAAAAGGTGTTCCTATTCTAAACTTCGGTTATTCGAATTTCACCTATACCTTATGCTTGTGATCCTTTGAAGATAATAGATTTTACATGTTTATAGTAAGTGCTCACTTTTTTAATGAAACAAAGGTCAGGAAATTCCCAGAGTTAAGGAAATTCCCGGAGAAGTTCCAGTGTTTGCTAAGACATTACTAACACCAAAAGTATTAAATAATCATAGCCATAAACCCCAAACTATTACTGCCAACTGTATTTAAATGGAATCTAGTAAACAGCTTTCTGACTTACTCAACACTTGAAACTTTATTATTTCTTTTGAGAGAATGTGCGTATGTATGCTACAGAGACCCGTGCACTCTGCAGACTACTTGACAGTAGTCTTTCACGCCAAACCATAAACATATGAATTGTGAAACAGGAAAAGTTTGGCTGCAGGCAAACTATCAACAAGAATAACTTCTTAGAGACCAAGACATTATCTCTTTTTACAAGGTAGCAGCTGTTGTGATCGTGATCTTTATTTACAGAAAACAAATTCTTTAAAATATTTATGCTTTAGAAGAAAACACAAGTATGTAAAACAGTGTAAAGATTTAAAGTAGGGATAACTGTCAACCAATTTGTTACCAGGGTTTTAAATCAGTAGTGCTTCTCTTCTTGCAAACCTTTAGTTTTAAACTTATACCAAAGAATTCTTGAAACTCATTAGAAAGACTTTACATTCTCAAACACAGCGCAGAATCCTTGTCATGGAAAAATGTTTCCAGGACATTTTCTTCCTCAAAAATAAAAAAACCTTTACTGCCTCTTAAATGCTTTAAAAATATAGCCTTCCTTTATGACATTGGTTGCAAATATTGACTGCACAATAACATTATTGTGTGAATTGTGAGATGCCTGTACTCAATAAAACAAATGGAAACAAACGAGCTTTGACCAGATCACCTTAGTGCACAGACAGATCAATTAACAAGCATTAAGGCATTGTGTGTTTCAGTTAAACCTCAATATTTCTATCTCAAAATTGTTCTTTAAATGTTTTCTTTGAACCGAGTTGAATATTTTTCAGCTTTAAAGTCTTAATTATCATATATTTCTGACCAAACTGATATCTTACAGACTGGTAACATATAAATTGGTAACCTGCCGCTCATCAGCCCTTGAATGATGATTCTTTGCCCATTTATATGCTTTAGAAAGTCCATATAAAAACCCATAGGTAAGCTCTAGAAATCTCTGAGTTTTCCAGCAATACAGTTTCACCTAGGAACAGTGACCCCACCAGGTATAATCTTTTTTAAAAGTTTGAGGGGGAAAAAAAAGACACCTCCAAACCAAAATCATGTATAAGACGTTGTAACCGAAGATATCGTAGTTGATCTCTTAACTATATAATGTTTTATCTATCTTCTCTGTATTATTTCTTCCAGCAATAATAAAATATTCATAGCTAACAATTGTAATTATTTTCCTTTTCTTTAATTATGGGGCTCCCTTAAGGAGCAGTCACAAACCCATGAGGCTAAACTACTGAGAGCTGTTTCCCTAAATAAGCACTGATGAATGATCTGCCAGTCTTTGCGTACGTTTGAAATATTTTTGTTAATTACTTGGAAAGCAACACCTTAAGCACTCTTCCGTATTCTCTCTCCAGATAATTGTACTGAATAATAATAAGCATGGTCACTATAAATAAAAATCCACTTTCCCTTGACGCCCTTAAATGTCTACGTTTCTTTTGTGCCGAAAAGTAGGGCGGTAGTAGGCTATGATATTTTTTTGTTCCACATCCAAGTCTTATTTTTAGATATGTTATTACTGCTGAGGAAACAGAGAAACTCTGCAAAGAGTGTTTGTGTACCACAGTTACATATTTTTTCCATCTGGGGAAAAAAAAGATTTTCCTCAGCCTCCTTTTAACATATGGAGTTTGTCACATCAATCATTGGTGGAGAACATGTAGTGGCATCCATGTCATATGGGTGACAGGGCTGTTTTACATAGTATCAGTATTTTAGATTCATGCCTTCCCAAGCTACAAAGCACAGACATTCTACTTAGCAATAGCAGAGTTCTTCCAAAGAAGAGCTGTCTTTTGTCAAGTATTTTCATCAGAGAGATGTAAAAATGTTACAAACCATCCAAAAGTAATAATGCAGGTACTTCAGCATGCAGTCTTTCTCTAGCTTGTATAATAAATTTGAGCTGGGTGCTTAATACATATGGGGATCATCACTAGGGAAACCATTCCCTTGGTACCTATACTCGTATAGAAACCTTGCCTTGCTTTTGTGTCTGGCTCAGTGAGACAGTATTTCAGAGATCAACAACATTCCTAAAAAATCTTGTCCCATTTATTTGTCTTTTAACTTTAAATAGTAAGTAGAATCTGTGTTGTTTGCTTTTTTTTCTCAAGCCCCAAATGTATAGGAATGGGTCTGTTACACTCTGTCACTTTCCTATTACAGATCACCTAGTACCACCATTCTTATGGCTCCTTTCTTAGACAAAAACGATGCCAGCTCTGTAGTATCCCTGTCCTCTTGTCTGCAGGCGTCACAACATTGTCAGCAATTATCATTTACCCTGGTAAAGCACTTACTGCCAGTTACTGTTCAGTCCATTGGCTTGTTGACCTCTCTGGAAATAGCTAGATAACTAATTTAGGGTATAAATGGCTGTGATAATTATAATTCAATCTAATTTTCTTTCAGTGATTCACACACAGATGTTTTGGTATCACTGAAACTATTAGCTGAGGGGACCACACACACTGTACAGAGTCCAGTGCCTAAAAACTTAACACCATCTCCTAGGACTTAAGCAGGGTATGAATGCAAAACTGCCAGTTTCTGTAGACGATAATTTCTTAGAATGAAATTATAATCCTCAAATTTCATACCAGTAGGAGACTCAGCCTGGAAAGCCTGAATTTTGGTGTTTAATTCCTCAAAATTAAACACCACGAGCACTTATTAGGCATGCCAAACCTGCCTGGTTGTCCCTCTCGTGTAAAACCTGCCAGGACAATTTTCTATCTCTGTGAACTCTCTGCCCTGTTCTAGTAAACGTTTTCTAGGTCAGACAGCCTTCAAAATATAAGTGCACATGTGGAATTAGCAGTGTTCATCTTTCCCTTTGTGCTTTTAAACCATTAATTCAGTGAATAGAACATTATCGTAGGAGAATATGATTTAATGTCCACTGGCCCATGGGAATTCGAATTGCTTCTCCTAAGGAATGCCCCATTCTTAGTGGACGTCCTCTAACGTTGGAACTGCATCCATGACACGTAGGCTTAAATATTTATTCAGCAAGAGAAAAATCTGCTGGTTGAATATTGGAATACTGACAGTGAGGTGCTCCCAGTTCTGCTGGTGAGATGGTCTCTTTGAAACAGGCTTTTCATCTGCAAAGTTTTGCTGCCTGAATGCAATGTCTTTCAATAAATAAGCCCTTCAGTTTTGAACAGGGACTCAAGATCTACCATCTTTGTAAATAAATACCCAGCAACAACAATCCTTACAAGAACAAATTCCCAGCCAGTCCGTACATGCAACAAATCCTTTATGTTTGCCTCACAGTGGCAAGGGAAAGCTGAAATCTACTTTGTCACTCCCAGAGACACAAGCAAAAATTAAGAAGTCATTGTCATATGGGTCCCTGGTGAGCCTGATGACAACACTTGACAAAGCACATATGTCATTAATGTCCAGGATAAGGAATGTATTCCTGTCACAGGACTTACTGGCATTAATGCCCCTGTAGGAGTTTCTCTAGAAAAGCAAGTTGTCACTGCTGCCTCTGAGTGTCCCTCTCAAAGGAAATGTATCACTTTGCTTTTGGAACGAGACAAATAAAATAAAGCACTGAGCATGACACAGAAAAAAACCCAAGAAACCTCTAAAGCATGCATACAGTTTCATGTCCCTTCCATGGGACTTTTACAAAAAGGGGTCAAATGACACAGATGCTTGATAAAAGGCAAGGCAAAGCAACTGTGAAGAATATATGCCTATGACCCTCCTGATAGGGAAGCACCTTTTGTCCAGTAGCCTGCAAATTTTGCAAGCATACAAACATATGAATGCAGAAAACTGCAAATCTTTCTACATAATGCATTTTAGATAGTTTTCCCTGCTTGAAGAAACTGTATGTAAACTGTCTGCAAAGGTGATTTGTATCCCTGGGTATAACTCTTTCATTGGGCTTCTGGCAGCAAGCAATTGTTTGTCAGATGTGATGCTCATAAGACCCTTAACTATAGTGATACTAGAAACTGCCTCTATAATACTTAACACATAAAACAAATTATAACAATATCCTTAAGATTAGCATATAAGTAATAGTGCTATATAAAAACTCATAAAAACAAAATGTATGGCTACAATAACCATATTAAAACAACCATAGTTCTGCTTTAAATAACCATATGAGCCACGTTTGGAAGATATTATAGTATTTACTGATTAAGCATAAGGAAAAGTCTGCTGCTGTCATCTCAGTAGAAAGAAATCGATTTCGGTTTCAATTTTTCCTGCAGGTATTGGAGGGCCAGCTCATGATAAAAGCCCAACAGAACCATCTAAGAAGCTTCAATAATCCTTTGCTAGTTTGGAAAGAAACAAACCACATCCTTTCTATGCATCCTTTTTGGTTTTTTCCAAAATGGTACACTGATGTGTTACAGGCAACAAAAGAACATGATGCATATCATTAACTGAATGGTAAATCATCTTCCTTTCAGAGAACTGGACCTCTTGACTGCACTGGTGACTTAAAAAGTCAAACTTACACTGATGCTAAACTGGCACAGGAAAATTAATCAGGACAATATATCTCTTTTAAACAGTGACATCATTTAGGGCCTGGGAAACTTAAAATTCAGAATAGATTTGTCTGAATGAGTGCTAGACAAGACTGTATCTAAATGTTGAGAATATTCTTCTCCAGGTGGGAATTTGAAAAGGAAACCCTTGCTTTGTCCCAGGACTGGTGCTTGCAGTCAGTTTAGCAGTTTCCTTTTTCACTTGGCAGAAGAAGTGCTGAAATCCAGTGAAAATGAAAACAAACAGAAATATTATGTTTCTGAGACCGGTAGAAGCTGAAGGCAAGAGGACCATCCCAGTAGGTGGGGGCCCAGTTAAAAGGCCATTTGCTCAGGGATGGGCATATATGTGTGGAGAGGAGAAGATATAGAGAAGTCCCATGGGGAAACGCATAGCCAGCTGCCTCCCGTGCTGCACAGCCCCTGTCCTCCCCATGGCGTGGAAGGTGTCCTAAGGCCAGTGCACGCCAAGGAGGCATGTCTCAGGGACACGGCAGCTCCTTACCTTTCCGCCTTTCCTCCAGCCCTGAGCTCAGTACAGTGACCCACTAACAGATAATCAGGCAGAGCAGAGCCAATAAAAGAAAGACCAGCCATTTTTCATTTGCTTATGGACAGGCAACTTATGATGATACTCTGATGATTACTTTCTATTGAATGAATCACCTTCTGACCCATTCTCCTCAGTCATTTTCATTGTACGCTAAATTCCGTTTGCCATGTCAGACCCTCAATTTTATCAGAGCCACTAACACAATTTTCCAGAGCTGCAGCATTAGCTCAGCTTCCTCATTTTGTCTCTGGTGCCTTGTAGTTCAATTTATAGGCGGAAATAAAGACTTGTTGGAACTTGCCTCCTTCCCCCAAGGGTAATCTTAATCCAAACCCAAGGGCAGAATCCGGGCCTAACCTCCAGGCTTTTTCTCCCAAGAGCTGATATTTCAGCAGATGATCCATATAAGTCATATCACTATCATTGAATAAAAAGCAATTTGCACTATCAAAAGCAGATTTCCAGCATAGAGAGATTCACAAAGATCTCTGAAAAGGGAGCACGCTGTTTTTTTTTCTGATAAAAATGGAAGGAGAAAAAACACACAAAAAACCCCCAAAGCACCAAATGAACAGAAAATTACAAACCAGCTCAATGCAGATAGAAATGTTTGTATTAATTAATTTCTGAATCTTCTGCACATTCATATTTAATAGTTATATCCATCTTATACAATCAATAAAATATATCAGCTGTTATTAGAAACCCTAGAAAATCATCTTTGTTTACAGTAAAAGAATATTATGTGGAAAACAAAATTTGTTGATTTCGGATAGAACAGGGGATTCATAAATGTCTTTTTTTTTTTTCTTCCCCGTTGTGTGGAAGTTTTAGATCTGTTTAACACTAACAGTAGCCTGACCTGACACAGCAGGACTTTAATCAGAATGTCTACCTTAGTGTTGCTTAAAACCACTTCATTGAGAATTAACCATTGCTGAGCTCCCAAAAATATGTACAGGGCAATTTCAAATTCAGTTAGCAACCAGGAGCTCAGGACATGGCTGTGTCATCAGAATAAAAATGAACATTGCACTCAGTGCACTGACTTGTCACTTCATTTACAGAGATCATAAATAACAATGGTCCAAGGATAGATCCCTGAGGTACTTCTGTAATGACATCCATTAAATCTGACATGATGCTGTTTAATAACACAAGCTGTATGCGCCCTTCTAAGTAGCTAGCACCCAGTTAATTACAGATGATTCCACACCTAATCCACTCTATCCTGTAAAGGAATATAATTTATGAAATAGACAATAAAAAACAAATTTAAATGCACTCCATACACATTCCCTGGAAACAATTTGCACTTAATCTGCAGTGTTTAAAAGCATCTGATTTTCTCATTCTGAATTAACCATAAACATTCTAATATCATTCTGCTCGAGAGTCCCTTATTATTGGTACGGCAAATGAACACAGCATCGAGTCTTCATGCTGCTGAACCACCAGCAAGGGGTACTCCATGGGAGCACACCCAAACTGGACTACTGGTGTTCAGACTGTGCCTCTTCAAGGTGTGCTATACAGCTTCTGGGTAATCTGTAAGTCTGAGCAGGGCAAGCCCGGCTTTGGCCGACTCTCACTCGCTCTGGATGCGGTCTGTGCTGCCACACTTCTCTCCAGGGAACAGTGAAAAATGCTGAACGAATATACTGGTGCTAAGAGGGCATCAATGCTTCTTTTGGAGATGAAGAAAAGGAGCTGACGTGATTCCCAGTGACAACCAGAAAGTGTGAGAGAGGGAGAAAGGTGAGAAAGAGAGGGAGATTGGAGACACTGCCTTGGCTCGCTCTCCCACTTAAGAATGAAGGGAGAGTAGGATGTCTCCATGGCAACCATCAGAAAGCATGGAAAAGCAGAGAGCAACAATGATTATAATAAGATTAGAAGAGGTCACACAGATCATCAAATAGCCCCCCAGAATCTCAGGCAATCACATAATAACAGCCGCTTAGTCTGAAAGCGCTCTGTGGAACAAGTACTCCACCTCCACACATCGCAAACTTCTTCCCAACTTATGACTAATTTAAGATCTGTAGTTTAAAAGAAACAAACAAACAAAAACCATAAAGATTAATTATTACACTCTGAAGGAAAGGAGATTCAGAGAACAGGTAGCCTATATTCCTGTGATAGGAAGGAACCAACTTGCTGGATCTGCTGGGAGATTTTACGACAAGTACCTCACCTCCTGCCGTTGAGCAAGGCAAGCACAACAAACCCCCCACATCTGCCCTGAGCAGTCTGATCTCCGGGAGAATTACTTCTCGATGCCAAATTTAGGAACCATGTTAACCCTCAGGATGTGAGTAAGATGCATCAGTGAGATTTCTGAACACTAAAAGGAACACAAGTTCACCCGCTTCTTCATGAATCTCGTCTCTGACAACATATCAGTAGGAGCTGATACAGAAGGTACTTGTTTCTTAAAGAGGTATCGGTGAAAATGAAAAAGGCAAGGGCACCCTCACACACACCACGTTTTAGTTGCAAAACTCAATTCATTTCCAGAAAGTGGCCAGACACCACAGTGGTGAATAAGTTATAAGGCTTCCAAGAGAAGGAACAATCTACTTCTCTCACTAGTGGGTAGGTGAGATTTTTCAGAGGACAGAGAAGCAACTCCTCACTCACTCACACACTCCTCTTAATGGCCAGAGGACAGGAGATAAATCTAGCTGCAACCCGCTAGACAGAATAAAATAAAGATACTCAGTCTGAAACTGAATGATGCTCCACACCTTTAGAAACATGCTGAGTGTTGTCATTTCCCTCTGATACTGGAAGGAAATGTGGGGGAGACAAGAGTGCTTGTAGTCTGATGCACTTAGAGTTGTTATTTAGAGACCAGTGACTTTTAATTTTCAAATACACTCCCATGGTTATATATTGCTTTCAAAACCACACTGATGAAAAAGCAGACAATGCACGGTATAAGTCTCCACTAAACTGACACTGACCTGAGCTGCAGTTCAGGGTGAAAAATCTATAACTAATCCCTGAATGCTCCATGTGACTGGGGCTAGGAAATATAGACATTTTTCTTACCTACAGTCCTATCCACCACACCTGGTTAGATAGGGTACTTCATGTTTCAGAACTGCATGTTTCACGAGGTCCTGAAGAATTCCAGTGCCCCAATAAACAAACAGAAAAGTGTATTATATATGTATTCGTAGGACAGATTTTGAATCGGCAATCTTACAAGGCATGATGGTTTGTGCTGCATTTTGTTGCTGTTGCAACAGTTTCTTCAGTAGCCGGTCACATCTAATCGGGCAGTTTGCATACCCTTTATGCCTGTCACATTGCTACCTGTGACACTTCCTCCAGGAGTGACTTGAAAGTGTAAGTTACACTCACGGAATTTCTGCCTACAGGACACTCAGGAAAGGCAGCTCAGCTGAAAGTCTGAGGTCAGTATGCGTAAGACACAGTTTTCCCACCCTTGTGTGAAATGCAGCTAAGCTTTATGGCTGCTTTACTCCAGAATGAGATAATCCACACGGCAGAAGCCATTTCAGTTGGTTTCGCTTAGCCTACCTAAGTCCTTCTACAGACACGGACTTAATTTGGGTTTTACTGGCTCTGCCCTTCCTTCCTCTGCAGGTATCTGTCTCAGGCTTTTGTATGTCAGCTATTTGAAGCACCATTCCTCTACCTGTTTTCCTTCTACTGATACTTTCTACAGCTGTGGCAGATTGCATTGTTTTTTCTTTCCTATCTAAGGGCGGCAGGTGAAATCCGACGTGTTAGCTTCTTTTCAGTATGGTTGGCAGCAAGGCATGTGTGCTTCTGCCTCCCACACCGTTTTCTCCATCCCCCGTATTACTGTTTGCAACAGATGTTTTCTCTGGCCTTTGCTTCTTCCTGTCACAGAGACCCTTGCTTCCACCAGGACATTTTAACCTGTCATTTCAAAGTCTCCGACAGCTTCTTCTGCCGATATTAACGCCATTGCATGCGCTAACGAACGTTGCACACATGTGCAGGCATGTATGATACGTGTACCAGGCACCACCGCCGGACCAAAGGCTCGTGACCCCCACTGGGGCAGGGCCAAGGACGCCCCACAGGCACGCCTATGTCCCGTTCGTGCGTTACGTCAGCACTGGCTTTGCACCTGAATGCTCACGTAGAAGCTCGTCTCACTATGCTTCTTAATCACTCCTACAATATTTTCTCAGCAGGAACGTTTTCCTCTCTTTTTTTCATTTTGTTCAGTAAGAAGGAAATATTTCCAATTCCACAGCGGCTAACCAAGTGATAAGTCCGCTAATGAGGGCAAAGCGGGATGCGTAGCATGCCTGGATAACGAGAGAAGTGTTGTGGCCTTATCTTTCCCTTTAATGCTCTCTCTTTAACAGTAAAGCACATAGTGGAAGTTCAATACACAGCCTTGAGCTTTAAACTTCTGCTTGTCCTACAGGGGATTTCCTGCCCTGTCGGGTGAATTCCACTTAATAATACTGAATTCCTGTAACAGAACAATTCCTTCCTGTGGGAATTTAAAGACTTCAAAACTGTTTATTATATTTTAACTGGTGATTTTCTCTGCAGCTTCAATTGTATTAGGTTTAATTTCACAGAAAATGTTTATTCCTTTCTTATATTTTTCTTCCACGGTCTCCTCAGTTCACTTCTACCTTACCCACAAAGATAAAAGTTACTTTTAGTTTGTATTATCTAACCAATATGTAGGATGCACTTAAACCCCCCCACAGAGAGGTGTTATTTGCAAAATGTATTACCTTCTCTTTTCTTCAAACACTGTGGGTAATCTCTCCCTTGCTCAAGTCTCTTGGGTGTGACATAGGTAAATTTCACAATAACAAAGCGAGCTCAAACACCACCTCACTGTACATTATATGCCATCCAGGAGACTTTACCTCATATACGGTTATTTTGGACCCCGAACAAAACAAGCACTGCAGCACTACACAAATAAATTTGTGTACTCTTTTTCCAATTAAATAATATTTTGCTTATACCTAAAATAAGAGATCTGGAGATATTTGAACGTTAAATTATTATTTCCATATGGCCTAAGCAGCAGAACAGAGTTAGCAAATCCATGGCTCTTGAACTGTGCACAATTTACAAACAGCTCCTGTGGTCCCAGCCCAGGCCTCGCATAACCAGCAGCAGAACACAGGAGCTGCGGGGGAACACAGAGCCCCAGGCTGGGGAAGGAACAGGCCAACAAACAGGGAGTACTGAGCTCAGTGCTGCTAATTCACCCTGGGACCTCAATGGATGCCTTGCACCATGACAGGACAGGCTAGCTGTGGGCATGCATGAGGTGAGACAGGGAAAGGAATTGTGTGGTTGAAAGGATATACCGATATATCCTGCACATTAGACAGGTTCTTAGGGCTGAGCCAGCTTATGTTAGGGTAAAGCATGTCCCCATAAACAGATTTTTACTGCAAGGCTTTCTGGATCACACTCTTACCTGTTTTAATTTAATGTAGCAAATGTTTTGTCTGCATAAAGAACGTTTGTTCAAGGAAAATATTTATGTAATGCAAAATAGCGCATTACAAATACAACTAAAGTTATAATGCAAAGTGCAGAAGGTCCTCATTCTCTTTTCAGTTCCACATGTGCAAGTGTGAATTAACTGAATTAGTATTATCACCACCAGAGAAACTTCTCTAACCTAAGGAGAAGGATTTGGCCATAAATGATTTGCATACCTCTACAAATATCTGTGATAAAAGTGTATCACAACATTAATGTTTTACTTATGCTGCACTTACTGTTACACAGATTTCTATTTAAAATATATACAGGTGATAATAAAATATCTACCAAGTAATAAATATGTAGTTTATCTGATGAAACATACGGGAATCTCTACTTAAACATTTTAACTTTTAGTTCAGACATTAACCAAAGCCAAAGATCTAAAAATCCACGTACTTCAAAAGAGACTGATTTTTGATACCGATTGCGTAGCCTGGGACCATCTTTGAGGTATGTAACTGAGTTCTCTGATGATATCTGGTAAAATGCTGTTTGGAGCCAAACATTTGCACAATGTACATCATGAAATGCTGGGGGTTTTTTTGCTGAACTACATTTTTATACCTTGCCCATTTGTTAAAAAGGAAAAAAACCCAACCAAACAAACCTTGGCAGAGTTGGTAACCAAGGCACAGCGATCTTATAACCCAGATTAACATAGAAACGGTTATAGTACATTTTTTCTTTTAATCTCAGAGGTAGTACAGAATAATATGGACCACCTTGTTGTTATATAACATTAGAGTTTTAACAGGGAGATGTGCTTAGTGATATAATAGTTTTTCCATCTGTAACCTCTTTGATTCTAACAAATGCAATAATTTTAATTAAATTCTACAAGTAATAGCATAGTATTACACTCCACATTGAAGAAACCATTGTCAACATATGGCATAAGGTTTTGTATTTGGTCCAGACCAATAACAACAACAACGTGTTTTATTTAATATTTGAGGTTGTAAGACATTTTTATTGCCACGTAAAGTTTCAGAAACATTTCTGAACTAGAGAAACCAGTTTCAAGTTAACAACTGAGGTTCTGGATCCACTTCAAGGCTAGCAAAAAATAAAATAATACTTGAAGTTTAGATCTCTCTGAAGGCTGTGAAAAACCCTTTGATATTTTCACTTTGAAAATAGTTCACTTACAAATTTTAACTATAGCGCAGATAACCATCTGATGGCTGCTCAGTGGATCGTGTGAAATGAAATCAGCTTCAGTCTATAACGTTTAGGTAGCACCGAGGAGCTGCATGAGCTAGTAGAAAAACCACAGCACTTTTTATCAGCTGTGGAAGTATGTATCTTGATCTGAACAGCTCAGGTCTCTGGAAGCATTTACTTTCCATATTAGGCATGCCTACAAGCTTTCCAAATTATTAGCATTTTAGACTATGCAAACAGAACTTCACCTTATTTGCATATCCATCCCCACATATTTTAATATTGTTCCCTTAGTAACTGTACCCTGATGGAAAATGCAGACTTCCTCCCTGCAGACCAAATAAGAAAACAACGTACCAGCTGACATCTGCCTGCATGACACCATACAGAAAAAATAAATTTACTTGGCAAACAAAACAACATGAGGAACAAAGCTACTGGTAGGTGTTTCACCATTGATGATTATTGTCCTATATAGTGAAAAAGCTCCCTTTTCCATCAACAAGTACAAATATGAAATTTAGAAAAGATATTATGATTGTGGAGAGAGGGAAGAAACTGAAAAAAAAAATTGTTCTCATTCTGAGATACATCGAAGTTGAATTTTATTTGTATTTTAATATCTCTAGATGCATTGTCATTTACTTTTCTTTTAATGAATGTTATGCCAATATAGTTTAAAGGGAAGAAATTATTTGCAACCAATTTAGAGTCCTTTTACTGCCAAGAAATATAAAGTAGCCTAAACTTAAATGAGAATTGGGTCACTGCCCTCTAAAATTGTATTACCTTCCAAACCATGGAGTCAATTTACATTTGTACAGAAAGAATTACAATACAGCCAGACTCTACTAGAAATACTTTACGCTCACTTATTTTCCTCCTCTTTTTCACACATGCAAAAGCCTACAAAACAGACAAGAGTGGTGCAGCAGACCTCTGAAACCTAAATTTTAAAAAATAAGTAAATAAATATATATTTATGAGTGAGACGCATTTGAGGCCAGAGTACAGGAATGAAAAGTTCCTGAACAAGGGAGATTAAGATCAATATGCCATCTTGCTATTTTGTATCCAGTCTCCATTTAAATCCCAAGAGATGCAACGGACACTGTATTTCTAAAGAGCTTAATTGTGGAAGAGAACGTTGGGAACTTCAGAAGCAGCTTCAGCTTCCCTAACATGCCTTGCCTGAGGATATACACTGTGTGCCTGCAACCATCTTGTCTGGCACCATCCACTCTTATCAGGTTTCTTGGCTCTTTATTTTCTTTTTCAGCACAGATTTGATTTTTACTTAATTTAGAATTTTATAAGAGCTAAATTACTGTCCAGAAAAGGAGCATTTAAGTAGTTGATATTCAAACTATTGTTGCAATGATTTTAGCTATCATAAACACAAACAATTCATCTCTGAACTAGGCTTTGACTGACACTCTGCAGTGTCAGTAACGCTGTGCTGAACCGTTCGCATTCATAATTATGCCCTTTGTAACCAAAAAGGTTGGAAAAAGTTTGAGGACAGAAAAGGTTAGTGAAGGGGAATAACCACACCATTTTCCATCTTCATAGCTGCTAACTTGATTATTTCACATTCTAGAATTAAGGCTTGATTTACTGTTCCTAAGTTTCAGCTAATTTCTCTGTGATCAGGTGTGATACTGGATGAGTAACTGAAGGATTCTGTGTGCCTAAAAAATACCTGACTGAGGCCCCGACAAGCTCGCTGCCTATAACCTATTTCAGAGAGGCATCCACTGAGGCTAAACAGGCTGTACAGAAAAGTCAAACCAAGATCCACAAATGGTTTAGGATGGAGGTCTAATTTGATGGGAGAAGGCTGAGCACTACCAGGCTAGTACTACTCCTGAGACCCAAACAAACAACTGCCTAACTGCGCAGTGAATCTCAGTGCCTCACTTCCCTGCCTGCAGGTGCGTATGTCCCACCTCACAAGGTTCAGGTTGTTGGGAATATACATCTGCTCACAGTTTTCATATCTTACTGTATCAACAGTTATGGAGGAGAGGGAGACAAGAGCTGTAACAACATCTGACAGATGACATGGATAATAAGTCAGTGCTCCCATCACAATCCAGCATCAGTTCTTTGGAGACTACATTCACTCTAAGTAATCATGAGTTTAAGTCATAAACATTAGATTACTAAAAAAGTCAAACAGGAAAAGGGGGCAAAGTAAACTTACAGCAGTTTCTTTTCATACTGAAGATACACTGATGTATCAACATGAAAGGAAAAGACAGAGGAGGGAAATCGCCAGTAACACCAACTTGTTTTAAAAAAATATATTTTAATATTTGCCTCTGCAGGAGAAACCTTTTCAGCATTCATGTGTTAAGCTTCATTTAGAGTCTGGATGGCCGTGTCCATGTTCACTTGCAAATAAAATAATATTTATGGGCTGATCTCGCAAATATTTACTACTGAACATATGGGTGAATGTTCAGCTGGTGTAAATCAGCAGAACCACCAATCTCATTTACATTAGCTGAGGCTCCAACATGTGATGTTTATTACATTAAGGACCCATTCATATGGATAGGATTTACCAACCATAGGTTGGTTAATCCAATCTACACATTGACGATGACTGCAGAATCCCTCCCCTACTTATGCTTTGTGCGTTTAATGAATATTTTGTTATACCTCATTTACAGATTTAAGATCAATGTTGTGTTCCTAATATTTTCAGAGAATTCAACTGAAAAGTTACAATATTAGTTTGTAAACCCTTAATTATACAAACAGTCGCATGAAGTACTCAGCAATGCACACCCTAGGCCATAAGGGTGCGAGCCATGGTATAACCCTGAGCAGTAACCCTTTGGCTTGCGTTCAGTACACTCAACACCTCATAGGATTTACTCAGCAACCCTGGTGTGGACTCAGCAACTTGTCAAAATATTATACCAACATCATGTGGGTTTCTGGAATGAGAGAGGTTGGAAGAACTTTTTCCTTAGTGACCCTCTTTGTCAAAAGAGGAAGGTGTTTTCCTTTGTGTGAAGAGCTTTGGTAGAGTCTTCTGTAACTCTCACAGTGGTCCATTCCTATATGTGAATTAGCTTTGCATGATTATTTAAAAAGCAACTAAAACCCAAGGTGGATCAGTACCTTGGCTGGCCTTTCAGCTCTGGATGAAGTGCAAAGGTAAATCTAAAAATTACTAATATAGCCTGAAACAGAAGTTATGCAACAATAAAAATTTCATATCCTTTGTCACTGGTAGCATATATAACCACAAACAGCCACATTTTACTGCTAGATTTGCCTATCCACTACACAAACAGGTTATTACACAGCATGCAGGATAACTGGAGGTAAAACTTAATTTTCTGCCCCCCACCCCCCCACCTCTCTTTTCTCATTTTCTCTCAATTACCATATTTTCCATATTGTTTCCTGCAGCACTTATGGCTTACATTTTGAACCGCGGATCAAATACTTTAAAAGCACATTTCCCTCCAGGTTTTAAAGTTTTTTACTCATTTTCTTTTCTTTCTTTTTCCAGACAACTATTCAAAGCTGTTGCTTGAGTAAGTAGTAATAAAAGGTAGCAGACAACTGACCTCCTCTATATTTCTGGAAAAGCAATTAGTGAAGTTCTCTGGAGACCTGGAGACATGGGTGATATATTACCACCTGTAGGTGGTTTAGAAAGGCATATTTTACAACACCCACACAGTCATAATCAACTTACATATTTTAATGTAGGAGCAGTATAACAATGTTAGATGGAAATGTGTTTTTTAAGCAAGGTATTTCAGTTTTCTTGGACTGACACTGTCTCCTTTAAAACATCTATTATTATAGATCTGATGTCACGAAGACAACTGATGGTGGAGGCAGACATAATCAACTAAAGTTTTCAACACTCCTTATCTCATCCAACAACCAATAACAGTCTCTCTGCTAGGATTTTGCAATAGAAGAAACAATGTAAACTAGGCACACTCATTTTTCATTTTCTCCTTTGGGGATTTTTGCTTGTCATCATTGCTGCATGCATTTACCCCTTCATAAGTGAGACCTAGAAACTGTCTTCAAAACAATATTTCAGGTAAAATGTTGAAAAGCATGATTGCCAGCCAGTGATTTCAACCAAGATATTTTATTTCCTCTTTTAAGACTAAAACTAAATCTTAAGTATCTTTGAAATCACATTCCTTTCTGTATATATGCATTTCTAATAATGGCAAGGATTGCAGATTTCCCTATTTTTCCCCTTTAAAAGGAAAAAAAAAAAGAGTTTTCATCTCAGTAGTCTCATTTTTTTACATACTTGAAGTACCATATATAGTAATACCACATATAGTACTTCAGGTGAAAATATCCCAAAAAACTACAAAAATCAAAACACTAGGAAACAGATGTACCACACAATACTTTTTCCCAAATGATTGAGTCGATTGCCTGAAAAAAATAAAGTACCTGTACAGTGACCTGAAGAAATAAAAAGACAGGATGTAACTGAGCTAATAGAGAGGAATATGTCAAAGGAGAGAACTGACAGATCCTCATGACATTGAAGAAGGTAAAGCAGCATTCAGAAGACTCTTCTTTACAGGTACGTCCTCTGTATTGCTCATGTCAGAGTCTCCACAGGGAAAAAGAAGAGTGGCCAGGAGGGTATAAAAGATGACTGCTTGCATTCTCACTCTCTCGGTGCATTCCAAGAACGACTGAAAATGAGAAGCTGTGATTGCCAAACATTTTTAGTTGCCTCTATCTCTTGCTAGACATACTGGCGCATTAACAAGAACGTGATGATACAGCCTTCATAGTATTGCTCACCTCCCAGTTACGGGGCTAGACAGTGTAAGAGGCGAGATGGGAATGCCTGGCATATGTTGGGTCCAAGATTTAGTTCAGCATGCTGTTCCACTCTCACAGATCCCTGGATTTACACTCAGTCTATTTTTCTAGTAATTTATTGCAACAGAACAACTTGTATGAGCTTTTGTCTTTATTTGACTCAGAAATGGGGCAAGGAATGCAAGAAAACAGGCACCAGCAGTAAGTGAATTCGAAGTTCAGATCCAGAGAAGTACGAATCAATTTCTGATTGCATGAACACAGGACAAAGCTTGGAAATAGTTCTTGATTAATAATAATCATGTTAAGAACAGATTTACCAGCAGGAAGAATGCAAATCAAAGATTATGTGATGATTTCTATGAGAATCCCTTAGGATCAGAATCCAGACTGAGATAACTTGGAATCCATACAGAGGTATTGGTCTACTATCTGCAATCTGTGAGAGCAATCAGTGTTCTGGCATTAATAGTATGAAGATTTCCCTTGATGTATCTCTTTATGCTTCTAACTGATTTTTTTTCTTAAGAATTAAAACTGATACCCCCAGAAACGAGATGGCAAGGGAGATTTCCTCACACTGGTGAGAACATTTATTCTGAACAAACCTGAAGTGACAGAAGCAAATTTCTCTTTCAAAAGGCAAATAACAATCACAACAGGGTCAGCCTCTCTTATTATATTTGTTAGAATGTCATGCCAAATCAGCTATGGAGCTTTGGGATTGGGGTTGACTTGCGCCCGACCAAGTGAGACTAAGTCACCTCTCCGGTAAAGGAGCCTCCACTCATTTACATCTGCCCATCTAGACATATCTAGACAAAAGGTAGAGCCGGACTGGAAAAATAAAACTCAAAACCAGATCAGGTGTCAGCGAAGCCAAGAACTTCTAGCTATTTTAATGGTGAGGTTAAGCTGGCCGTTAAGTTAACTTGGGGGGTGGGGGTGGGGGTGTTTGTGTTTTTTTTTCTTTTGGTATACTGTGCTTGTAGTTAAAATTGACTGCAGTGTTTATAGTCACATAGCCTGTTGTGGACTAAAGACCCTTAACAGATCTCTGTGCATCATATGTTGTATTTTCTGATTTAGTTGCCTTAGTTACAATACAACAGCAAAAAAAGACGGTTTTTTATCCATGGATCTTAATATATTTTCAAAGGAAATGAATTTGACACTGAGAAAAATAATTTATAGAAAGGTACAATGACCTGCTAAGATGACACAGCAGGTCTGTAGGTAACCTGAGAATAAAACCCAGGCCTTTCACTTCTCAGAGCATGTGTATCCTGTGACTGTACATTTTCAGAGGCAGCATAGCCTGGAACTCAGCAAAGGATAAAAGATCCAAGTTAGTTAAGCTTTCACAGAGTAAATTTGGTGATCCTGCAAGCACGCTGTTACAAAGACAGATACTTGCAATCCTGTCTCAATGCATCAATGTCTCTTTTCATCTGCTTTGTATGCTTCCTAACCTTTCAGATCTATAACCCCAATACTCAAAAGTAAGTGTTCAATGACACAGCCAAAAGTTTCAAACATACCTTATATAAGCACACTAATTTCCCATCCGGGGCTCTGCTGTTGCACTCACAACACTTTGGTGCAAGCCTAGGTTGGAAAACTTGTTGTGTAAGGTGGTCTCACCTAAAGTGAGCACGCACACCGTGCCTGCTGCCGTGGGAAGCAGAGTGCAGCGAATACATGTATGAAGCTATTTTGCAACTCACAAATATTTCTATGTAAAAATAACTCTTTTCCACCAGTGAAAACTGCTTTGGGTTTTTTTTATAAGCCCAACGTGAAAAGAAAAATGTTTTGCTTTTTCACAAAACTAAGAAAATAGGATTTCCCTGTGTAGCTGAGCAAACATTTCTGTTCAGCTGTCACACTGCTCATTTGAATAACTATAAGCCAAATTTTGCATCTGGATTGTGCGTACCTCATGCTCCTTTTAAATAGGTGCCATCTAGGAGTAGAATGTGACCTAGTTTTTCTCAAGAGTAGGTACAGAGGCAAGAAACAGGAAGAAGTGATAAATTCAATCCACAGCCGATCCAAATTACTGTGGCGCCACTAGATCTAGAACAGAGTCTCACAAACAAACAAGTTCTTGATTATCTCTAGTGAAAGGAGCTAACAGAAACGCCAAATGTTGTTAGCTAATTCTGGAAATGTGACAAAGTTTTGCTTTGGTTCTGCTTCTCCTGAATTTGTCATGACTTAGAATATAATTTGCCCAAATAGACTTCCTCCTATAATTTTGCCAAATGCAGCTATAAGGAACTGTATGTTATAGGTATTCAAATCAACGGACGTATTCAAAGAACTGAATCTAAAGTGAGTTAACAGAACATGAGTTTTGACTCTGGCTGCAAAGTCAAAATTTTGGAGGTCTTGTTTTAATTTTTACCAAAGACAGAGCACAACAAACGCATCTCTTTGCTCACAGGTTTTCTTAATCAACTACATTGAGCCATGTTGCATAAGATATCTGCATTTGCTGACATAAAATATTCTTGATTCACACATACAGTTCTAAGACTAGCACAAAGGCTGAATGCAGTTCATATCCCACTCACTGCTTGTTATCTGTCACAGCAGCAGTTTGGTTGAAGCTGTTCATTACACGTCACCCATACTCCTGACCTGGTATGCCCTGGGGGAAAAGTAGAAATGCACCCCAATACACATCCATGCAGCAATCAACTGTTGAGGAGAGACTTCAGGATTCAGAGAATCTTCATCTTATTTGTCTGTATTAAATAGCTCCTGAAACCTCACAGTAACATGAGGAAATCAGATTAGTTAATGTAACAACGGTTTTAAGAGCCCAGCTTCATTCCGCACTGCTAAAATTATGCACTGCTAAGTAGATTTTGAGGCAATTCTTACCAATGTTTCTAATAATATCTACATTTTTGCTGAACACAAATTTACTACACAGTGTCTTTTCCAGAATCATTCTTTGTTTCTTACACATACATAGGAATTATTTTCACACCTTCTAGCTCTTCACTGCTAACTTGTCTTAAGTGAGCTCTCGGAAAGACTCACCAAAGACCCTACTATTTCCCTAGCTATCTACATCAAAATTCTGGAATCTAATGCATTTAAGCCTGGTGCTCTGTCAAAGTTAATAGTCATAATTGCCTAATTATCTGCTCTAGTATGATGGTAAAACCTTTTAACATTTCACTTTTCCCCAAGGAGAGTGAATTGCAGTTTCTGGAATGCTGCCTTACCCTTCTTTTGGGAATACTTAGGCAAAGAATTCATTTTGCTCTCAGCTAAATGAACCTTATGCTCTCCCTCTGTAGCCATACTGTCTCTGGCTGTTTTACACAAAATGTATACATCTATATTGAGATATATAGTAAATTCACTAGCATGTTCTGTTTGCCAGATTCCCATCTCACTTACAGTGATGTAGGTCACAATGTAAGTCATTTCGTTGAGCTAATCAGAATTACTTTAGCTGTGCAATGTTATAATGGTTTAAATTTCCTCTGATTCAGCCCCTATATGTGCTGCAGTTGTTCAAGGCTACTTAAGTTAGAGGAGCCCTGTGAGGGCTCTAAACTGTACCAGAAGATAACTTCTGCCCTAAGCTACCAAGAAGGGTCACTCTGTAGGTGAACTGAACAGAGTCCCAAGACATCTAGGCTAGATTCTCCGCCACCTTGCTCCTATGAAGTGTTGGTAAGAATAACGTATTGAGTAGGTGTTGAAATTGTTGTGAAAAAGAATGACTTCTTTACGGCACGCTGCAAACTTTATATAAAAGAGATTCAGGTTAAGGTCATTGGCTACTGCAATGTTCTAATAACAAACCTAAAAATCAGAAGTACAGTCAGTCAGGATTAAGTTTTGTAATCATCCTTTCCTTCCTTATTACTCTGTTTTACATTTTTGTGTTCATTATTCCTTCAGTTCTACAGCCTAACATTTTGAAAGTTTGGGTGCAAATCAGAATTCCACATCTAATCATAATTTTCTTTATCTGCAACAAGTTAAACACAATCAATCCAACTGAATGTACCAGGAAACTAAAGCTCTTTGGGAGCCTAAGTCAGGTACAGATCCTGCGTCCTCTGTTGCAAACACAAAGATGTGTTTTCAGTCACAGTCCTCCAGAGGAATCCCTTCCTTTAGGTCAATCTCACCATAAACTCTGTTTTTCTTCCCACCTACTTGGTAAGACAATTAATTGTTTATGTTTACTACTTCTTTTAAAACTAGAGCTTTTATTACCCTCCTCTCCATTTTTAATTTGAAATACAGGGACATGATTACACTAAAATCCACAAGAGACAGTTTTAAATGGCAGCGGGAACAGGATAGCTACAGCAGCACACAGCCCTGCACAAAGAAACTACTTCTTGTTTTCCTGATCATCTCAAGAGTAAACCAGCCAAAGCTGGTTTGCTTCCAAAGCCTGAGTCAACAGACTTCTAAAGTAGCTTAGACTTTGTGGTTTGGACACACAGATATACTGATTGTTATTTTTTTCCTTCTGTGTTTTTTTATTATTAATTATTCATTTTTATTTGTTCATTTTATTAATAAATTGTTCATTTTATTAATTGTTCATTTTATTAATTGTTCATTTTATTAATAAATGCAGTACTCGGTCCTTATTGGCCAAGTTTCCAGTCGCATCCCCATAACTGCTGAATTCTGCGTCTGTCCCTCCCTCTGACTGCAACTCTCCACTGCCTCTTGACCAGCAAGAGGTATAAGCTGAATCCCTGGGACCAGGATATCTACATTGCACATTTTAGAGAGTAGCCTTACTACCCACCCGTCTGGCATTTGGCTGTCCCAGAGAAGGACTCCACAAACAAGAAAAGTGTAGTAAGCGATCACACATGGATCACTTTTATTAGGCTAATAGAGAAATGACCTTGTGGGAGGACATCCTTTCAAAAGTAGCTAAATCTGCTGATGACACAGAGCTGAGAAGTAGTAAATACAGGGGAACAGAGCAAACAAAGTCATAATGATTTGGATAGAATTAGGCTTATGGGATGCTAAGTAGTTTATGCCGTTCCATGTAAAGAAGTAAAAGGTAATGAGACTAGGGACCAAAAATAATCAGAGACTGAAGTCTAAATTAAAGCACAACACAGAATACAGACCAGGAAAAGGAAGTGGGAATAAGATAGTTTAAAGTGTTTTCCACAATTGTGTAATAATATTTGGCAGTAATAAAAAGTCAAACAAAAGTTCAGAGCAGGAAATTGGATAAGGTAGAGGGGAAAGAATAAAGAAGGATTTCTAATTTATCAATAGAAGTCATTCTGGCACCACATGAAAGAATACTGGGGCCATATGTGGGATATTGTGTGCAATTCTGATCACCACATTACACTGCAGAAAGGACATCAGTAGGATGAAACAAGCAGTAGATGGCTATCAAAATGTCTTACAATTTGGGAGGATGGGTTATTCATTCTGAAGGATGATTAGTGAGCTTCAGCATTTGCAGGGTTTCAGAAATGATTTACAAATCATCATAGTGTTATCTCTCATCCTAAGAGGAAGGGCATGGATTGATGACAGGCTGATAGTGAATTGAAGTGAAATGTCAAATTAGATATTAGAAAGTACAAACAGTCAGTCAGCTAGACAATAAAATAGTTTGCCAAGGCAGACTGCAGCAGTTTGGTTTATTTTAGGTCCTCAAAAGCAGGCTGGATTAATCTACTGTGATTCTGCACCTTTTAACAGGCAAACATCCTGTTAACTTCACAAGAGTTCTGCATGACAAATACTGAGAAGTTTCAAGAAGTTGAAAAAAGTTAAGAGCTAGGGTTCATATTGACATCAAGGGCAACTGTGTAGTTAAAATTCATGCACAAATGATTAGAAATGTTGTTGTAAGTGGCTGTAACTCTAACTGAGGTGAGCACGTAAGCACGTGCCTAATTTGATACAGAGTCAGTAGACTCAGAGACATGGTCAGTGAAACCCCTCAGTTAAAGGTAAGCACGTGCTTAGGCAATATGGTAAATCGCAGATAAATGTATGAGGGATTTATAACTGTTTGGCAGGGGTTTTTATGTTTGCAGTCTACAAGCTTCTCATGTATTCTACGTGTACGGGCCCAAATACGGAAGGACAGAATATACATATATTTACGTTCCTACATGCAAATAATTCCAAAGTTGAAGTTGCAAAAGTGCCAAAATCTGTGTGACACCTCGACCAGGTCTTTAAGGGCAGATTTTTAAGCATTGAGAATATTAAAAGTACCACTTAGCATGGATCAACCATGGAAAGCAATGGATACTTAAATACCTAACACTTCAAGAAAAAAACCCAACATCATTATAAAAAGTTTAACCACTTAAATACCTTTGATAAATGTACCCAATTTCTCTTCATTATCCTTAGATATCTTTCAACTTCCGGACACTACAGACTAAAATCTTTCAAAAAGTTTGAAAACACAGCTTGGTGCTAAGATGCTATGCCAAAGTGTTTTTACAGGAAATGATATAAAACATTCAGTCTTCTAATACTAAGTAATTATATACAGAAGTTGCTAAAGTGACTTAGATCACACCTTCCTCTTCAATTTCAGTCTTTAGGAATCTAGAGATCTTCAGACTTTTTTTTCAGAGAAAGAAAAAACAAGTTAAAGATACCATCATAAGTGCTTTCCTATTAAATTACTGTGTAGTCCTATCACTAAATGGAAGTTCTATTTATAAACACCTGTCAGATAAACAACTTGCAAAAAAAATATGTAGATAAATGTAAAGCCGTTTT
This sequence comes from Phalacrocorax aristotelis, assembly GCF_949628215.1. Classification (NCBI taxonomy): domain Eukaryota; kingdom Metazoa; phylum Chordata; class Aves; order Suliformes; family Phalacrocoracidae; genus Phalacrocorax; species Phalacrocorax aristotelis. Next base: position 54,490,240 of record NC_134281.1, read on the forward strand.
TCTGATATTCACTGCATTGGGAAGTGCAAATAAATCAAATAGTGTACAAAGAACAGGCTTTATTTCTTTTTACACACTAATAATTAAGATGCTGTGTGCAATCAATAGATATGAATTAATTTATCTTGAGGGTTTTTAATTAGTTCCTGCTCAGTCAGGGCATACTAAAATCTTCTGTCAATAAAGCCTGGATTAAAAAACAGCACTGTCTCCTAAAATCAAGGAAAATTAAAAAAACCCCACCAGTCAAAAAAATCCAAGAAGCTGAACTAGAACTGAAATACATGTAGGGCATATAAAGGAATAGAGAATCAAATAAAAGGGATGCAAACAAAAGGGAACAGAACTTTCTAGAGAGATGGAGGGTAGCCTGGAGGAAGCCTCCAGAAAACAAATCGCATGAAAGTGTTACAAAAGAAGAGGAAAGGTGGGAAAAAACCGAGAAAGTAACGAGAAAGCAGAAAGCTCACATAAGCCATAAAGCACAAAGATGAAAAACGTAAAGAAAGCACTTTCTTTCCCTTTTCTCCCCCCTCAAGTTATATTTGCCCTCTAAGAATCATTCTTTCACTTATTTTTATTTCTCCAGAAACTGGAAGATTGGACTATGATGGAAACAAGTGTTAAAACCCATTTCACTTTTACCCTTATATCTTCACACGTAAGAATTAGAAGTCTGAATTCCAGAGTTGGTTGCTGACAAGCTGAGGCTTGAATGCTTAAAGGCCCAGCACCCAAAACTTCCAGTGGGGTCATTTACAGGTGTGCAGAGTTCCTGACAGTCAGCTCCTACGTGACAAGACATCTGCGTTAAAGCTTTTCACTCAAACCCACTTATATTCCTCTGCCTCCTATTCAGCGTCTCCTGAACATCACAGACAGACAGTGCTATGTCTAACACAATCTGCAGAAGGGCTTATCAGTACTGCTGTAAAACATGCTGGAAACAAAATGAAAGAAAACTACTTGATAGCAAGGGAGGTTTTGCAAGTGAGGAAAACATTATCTCACTTTTCTGAAGTACCTGTTTTCATAAATTAAATTGTTTCTCCTCTCTCCTCCTCAGAAGGACACACTCTACCAACTGCTCTTACAATCATTAGAAATGTTGTGAGTAGTAGAATATTTTTTCCCATTTTTTCCTTCCTTATCAGTTTGGACTTCCAAGTTCTACAAGTCCTATACATATATGTAGCATAGGATAGTGTAGGAGCACTAAAATAAGGAAACCAAGCTAGAGAAAACAATTTCTGTATTTAAAAGATCTTTTGGAATGACAATCCTAGAAGTGTAAATTTTACTTTTAAGTACTTCTCATCAGAGTTCAGCAGGAGTTTGACTTTTCCCACAATAAAGACTTCCCAAAGCTCACCATGGAAAATCAAGGGAGAGCTCTAACAAAGACTAACACAGTGGTTTGAATACTTCTCTGTTCTGCTTCTAAGAACTCACACCCAATTAACTACATCCCAGAAAACATTTTAACTACCAAACTATCACATAGTCTGGAATGCTTTTTTTCTTTTGGCTATTAGCTAAAAGACTCCAACAAAAGTTCAGCCAAGCAAATGAATATACAGAACTGCCACATGCAGTAAGCCCACATTTTCTCATGGAACAATATTGTAGCTATAAATCCCAAATCACTACTCCTTTATGATCCTGCGTAGTTCTCAGATTTCTATCTTCTTTGGGGAATGCATCATCAGCTAAGTTCCTCCTAAGTATTTTAGCAACTATGTGCCACAAAAGATAGAAATCACTAAAAAGCGACATGCAGATTAGAAGAATGACCACATTAGAGATAAAGAAATGGTAGTTCAGTTCAATGGACATCAGCTTTTGATGAAAGAAGTGTAAGTGGTGACAGCATAGCGAATAGATAAATTGTTATCGCGTCCACAAATGTCCCATACTTTTCCTAGGCATTCTCTTTCAGCATTACACTGTGCTACCTGGTTCCTAGAAAACTAGGCAATTAATACATTTATTTTCTTGTTATTGATATGTATTATGCCATCTTGATTTCACTAAGGTTTATTTCTCCCCTACAAGGAGGACTATTTCCTGTAACAGTATCACAACTAAGCTGTCTCATACTAGCCAAATGGAGTCACGGTGCTTTCATGGAAGGAAGAAAAACTCTTTACCAGAGGGACCAGAGTCCCTCATCAGACAGATCCATTGAGGTTTTTGGCTGGTTCAGAGTTACTTAGGAGGCTGAAAGGAAGAAAATGTTTGGCAGGTTGTAAAACTTAAAAACATAAGCAGCTATTTAGACCTGAAGCTCATTAATCTAGCAGAGCTGATAAGAATTTAAATCTTTTATCTCATAAACTTAAAACAGAGTAACAATGTATTCAGCACCTATATTAAAATAGGATGAAATAATATGCAGACCATAACTTTGCTTCAGTTTTCTTTCCTCCTAGTTCTTCCAAAGTGCTTTTGTTAATGGGCCCACTCCTGGGAGAAAAATGCACCAAAACTAGCAGCACAAAGGCGGATCCTATTTCAGCTGTAAATTTGCCCTCTGTATTTCATGTGTTCATTAAAGCTATTCATTACACCATTATAAATCTCCATGGTTCCAGCCATTTTGGGCAATTCCTAAACGGCAGAATGAGTTTTCACTATGTGAATTTTCACTCCACGTACTTCCTTCTAAAACTCTAGATTTCAAATTTTAATTTTTTAAGATCTGCGAGACAGATGCTGTGACACGAGAGGGGTATTTTGAAGAAGAACATGCTATTAGGATCCCAAGGCCTCCTACAAAGTGAATGGTCAGTGTCCCAGAAGGGTGAAAGAATACGTTTGATGGTGGATGTTCTGTTTATTGTATGAAAAAACCTCTTCCTCCTCTGAGAATTCACAAGCTGGAAATGCAGTTTCTCTGCTGTCTGTTACACTTGGGTACTTCTGCTTAAATTATCCATTCCATAGATTCCTTCTTGTCTTACCTTGAAGCTTGTCACATTAAGACATGACAAAACACTAATGCAAGCAATTTTTATCTAACAGATACAAATGGTATTGACTGCTATCTCCTTAAACTTCCTTTTCTATTGGCTTAATGTAAACATTTCCAGTTAAAACATCTAGGAAGTCATAGATATAAATTACATTTCTGAAGTGAATACACAGACCGTTTACATTCCCAGATATTAAAAGCAAAAAGGATATTGCAAACTCACAAAATTAATATCTACATAAAATAGGTCACTGAATGCAGAAAGTCTTACATTGAAGGTCTGTGCAACTCACTCAACTCCTGTCCTGGAATGGGAAACAGGGATGATTATACAGATAATGCAGGACAAAAGTGATTTTCAGTAAACAGATGTAGATCAGCTAGTAAAAATTCCTTCATATTAGTCAGGATGGCTAGGTGAGAAATTCCACACTATGACAAGTTTTGCCACAGCACAGGACAGCAGTTATGCCTTTAGAACCCTGTGGAGGGGATAAAGACGGATTTCCTCTTACAGCTATTATAAGAATGTGCTCCTCTAGGCAAGTGAGGCTTACGAAGTTTTAAGGCACCTCCAATTGGTGAAAGAACAGTCCAACCTCAAATCTCAGACTCAAAGATATCCCCAGCTCAGCTACACCACTTGTCTGTAAAAAGAACTCCATGAGAATTGTGGTGATCCCAGCTAGAGAATGCTAAAAAGGAGGAGGAGCGAAAGATTGCATTAAAGGGCATATGCATAGAAGTGCTGTCTATTGAATTTCATTTGACAAAAATATAATTTGAAAGCATTTTGCATTTCATGTAAAGGTGCTTTGGTATAAACACAGTACTCTTTCTAATCCTTCTGCATTGTCAAATCACAATAAATGTTGTGTTAGTGAAAGTGGAATGCAATAATTAAAAGCATAGTGTAAACATATATATATTTTTTCTTTTCCTCCTAAAAAAATCAGATTATCACAATTTCCTTGTTATCAGAATTTCCTTAGCCCATACGTCTGTATGTTTCAGCTAGACTAGCACTTATACATGAATTCGGTTTGACCCAGCTGGCCTACTCCTTGCTTTATGCTGACACCACAGGACTCCTTTCGTACCTCTTTAACATGGGAGCCTTCTATTTCTCTCCAAACCAATTTCTCTTTCCACATTAGAGAATAATGGAATAGGAAATAGGAACTGTACAGCATATACTAGAAATAAACACAGGCTCGAATGCCAATCATAAGAAGAGGGTTATATATTAACAACTACTCTTTTCAAAATTCCTGTAAAATATCCCATTATGCTTTACATTAAGAGAGATACTAGCCTAAAAGCACCACTACATTGATGGTACCTTCCAGATCGGAGAGATGAAAAATTTTAGAAAGACAAAAGTCTAATTCAAATTTTATTGCTAAAACTTCCAGCCAGCACAATGGAGTTTATGTTACTATTTATATTTTAAACAATCCTTCTTTTATGAGTAAATGGGTAAAATACTTGCATGAAGCAAGTTGCATAGAAAAAAATACTTAACTGTGACTAGTGTGACTGGCTTTTTACCATCAAAAGAGCTGGCATTTTACTTTAGCTCTGGCTCAGAGAGCACCATTTTTTATTCTGATGTTGGTCCCTTTTTGGCCCTAATTAAACAAGACAGTGTCTTTCTACTTTGTACACATGCATCCACTGATGTTTGCCTGTATAACAGCAGCTTATGGCTCAACAGCAAGACACTCCGGACTGGAACATGCATACGATTCCAGATATCAAAGTTAGCTTTAGTTTGACTTTGAGAGATTCTAAAAGCAGCTGTGCTTTGTTGCACTTCCTTAGATCCCAATAGTGATTTAGTTCTGAGGATTATATATTTGTCTCTTATGTGTCAAAAGTCTTATCCCTAGTGACATTACAACTCTGCTTTTGTATTTAATGTAAAAGCATGATAGCTTCACATTGATGATTGTCAGCAGTTGCTATTTATCATCTGTCAAAAGTTTTCCTCATGGGAAGACAGAAAATCAAATGGATTATGGCTGGTTTTTTAGTTGCTTAAAGGAATCTTACGTGACACAGGCTAAAAAGAACGGTGAAACTGCTCCTGACAACCAAGTTAGCATTCATAGCAATATGTGATTTTATGTACATAACAGGAGAACTGTCAGCTGTCTTGACAAAGCAGTACATTTAAAAATGCTACGTCAGTTCACTCATCTGACCTCTTGGTTGCAAGATCACCTGATGCTGTATCGCATGTTTCTAAAACTACTTACAGTATTGTCTAGAAAAAAAGAAGTGAAAAACCAAGACTGCAAATAAACACAACAGATGAAATATCTAATAGTAGATGGTAAAAATGTCTAATAATTACACCTCTGCAATACCTTTTGGTTAAGATTTTTAGAACTAAGAGGGATATGCTCTCCAAAGAGAGAAAGAAGAATGAGAGCCAGAACAGGCAGCAGGACTTCTCTGTGCCCCAAAGTCGCTTCCCTGCATTTATACAATAACTACAGGAAGGTATCCTTTCTCAAAAAAGTGAGGAACTTTATCCTGGTATAGGTGTTTTCTCCAATATAGCTGGAGAATAAATTAATGAGAAGACAGTAATTTTGACTTAGTCACCTCCCTACTTGCATCAACACACACACAGTTTGATCACAGAGATAGCTGTGAATATTACATAAAACTTGTGCAAATCCTTCTGGTTATATCTAAAAAAAATCGAGTCACAAAAATTGAGTGAGACAAAAATTTCTCATCTTTCTGCCTGTTTAATGCTTAAAAAAATACGTCAATCTGTATACACAACTGTAAGATAATTACGTGAAATGTACTGTCTGTTTGTTACTGACTCAGAGTGACTGTCTGGAAATCTAAGGTATTCAAGAGTTGGAGTTAAAGCTCCTAAAGGCACGATGGTTGAACCTCAAAAACTTGTAAACCCATGAAATATAGGAGTTAACTGCATTATGAATAGACTCTTCATTCAGCCTGCGTTCTGGGAACAACCATGAACCTGGTTCACGTTGTAATGCTGTGAAAAAGGCTATTTTAATGACATTTCATTTGGAATCCAAACTACAAAAGTGGTTAGCTGGTCCAGGATTCTCCATGATCTCCTTAACCTGTTTCAGGTTTGATATCCTTTTATCTTTAATAAACCTACTGAAAGGGATTCGGTGTTTCACAGATAATTATGCCCCACCTCTAATTTCAGTACATTATAACAGATAGATTAAGGGAAATTCAGGGAAGCAATAGGGATTTAAATGACATAAAATAGAATAAAAGATTTAAAATTCAGTCTTTTTAGTTTCACCTTATATTGTTAGGTAGAGAAACCAGCTTTATTTCAACCTTAATGGTCGTGTGGAGATTACTGGTCAAAGTGCAGCGAATATAAAGCTCCTGTTATAGAAGTACTTCTGAAAAACCTGAAGCTTAGATCTGGGCTTCCACCTTCTTTGAAGCTTATTATGAAAACCTGTTCTATGACAAATGTCCAGATAATGATATACTGTAACAATACCTTGGTTTTCAAGAGCCATCTTACAGACTTGTGCTGCACCGTACCACCACTGGAATTATACCTTTTAAAATATTTTATGTCCTTCTAGAATTGTTAAAAGTGACAAAAGTCAGAATAGCTCTACAAATTCGAGTTTGAAAAGAGTGACGTATCCTATACATGGCCACAGAGGGACAGTGCTAACGTTAGGTTAGTGAACAACAAAAACACAATGATTAAGCTCATTAGAAACAAAAGGATGTATTTCAGCAATGAATTAAAGTAATGATTTGGACTCATAACCACCCCTACACCCACACACAAAAAAACCCCAAAACAACACAGATGGGGTGGGTCAAAACTATAATTTAATACTATGTCTGAGCTGGTTTCAGTGTCAGGCTTCCTTTACATTTACATTCACATGCTGTGGAAAGGAAAAATGGGTTTTTATATGAAACAAAAGGATAGTTCTCAGAAGAGGCAGCTTTTCTTCCCAACTTTAGCGTAGGTGTTCTGCATCATTTAGGGATACATTGACTTCCCTGTGAAGCCTTGGTAAGAGTATTTTCTTTCTGTGCAGACGAGTTGTGAGGAGTCAGTAGTAATACATGAGGCATGTAAAACTAAGGCAATGAGTACCATGAAGAAATGTAAAAAAAAACCCAGTGTTGACTTTATGCTCTGTCTGCATTTACTAACTGAGCTGGAGGATTTTGGTTTCCTTCTTAAGTATGTTAATACTTGTAAACAGGAAGAGTGAGAAAAGATGTATTTAAAAACGTTTTAATCTCTCTGGGTGCCAGTGATAGACAGAAAAGTGTTTTAGGGATGAAAACACGGCAAGCCAAGGAATTTCTAGGTTTTATTAATTCTTTACTTAGATGGATCAAATTTAATGATCTATTTAAAATTCTAGACTTGAATAGGCCTCTTCTTGACTATCAGACCACAGATTAAATCAATTTTGATAGCTGTCTAGACTATAGTTTCACTTTTTACTTCATGACTTTCACAGAGGTAACTGCACACGTGTACATAGTTATATACAATGCACAGCCTCACTAGGATTTTCAAGTACACACAAACTCCAAATTACACTGGGGCTACGCACTGATGCATAAAATATCATTATATGTAAGGTCACATTCAACACATGCATGGATTGCATCCAGCGATCGCCATTTTTACATTAAGCCGTCATTGCTGGAAGCCCGTGATTGCCTACCTATGCTCAATACTCATTTGTAGGGTTAACTCAGCTCATACGGCCCTTTCAAATGGTGCCTTTCTTTTAGTAAAGCTACAGATGAGAGAGGACTTGTCCCATCCTTTCTGTGGGCTTTCTGCACAGCAATAAAGCCAGAATGAGCGCTACACAAAAGGCAGTGCCTGTGGGTGTGAGTCTGTGGGAATTAGTCCATTAAGGGAGCTACCCCTAGGCAATATTTTTTTCCAAGCTCTGTTTTTCATGCTGAACAGTTCCTTTTTAATGAGCACTAATGTCCACTCTGATCAATATCTGTAGCAGAAAGCATTACTGTCACTGTCTCCGGTCATACCCAAAATAAAAGAGAGAATTTCCAGTATTAGTTTTTTGAGCAGCATAAGAATTCCAGCCAACCACTCTTGACAATGAAATATGGAGAAGCAGAATGAACATAAACACTCATGGATCTTTCTCCTCATGATGGCCCTTCTTAATTTCACGACAGCCCTGTGATTGATACTGTCAATATCCATGACAGAAGCCACTTCTCCCCATTTGTCAAACTACAGCAGAGCAGCAGCGAACGGCTGGGAATACACATGTTATCTGTAGAACTTACACAGCACAGAGGATGTTGAAAGCATTTTTACAGCAACAGACAAAGAAACAGGAAAGAAAATTCACCCTTAGGCCTACCCTCTTTTGTATGTTAGCACTTTTTTAGGAATCCATGCATGATCATATCGCTTGCTAAGAAAACACTGATCCTTGTTTTCTAGTTCTTATATGAAGACTTTAGCATTTTTGCCCCACAGACAGAGGTGTTGAAAGCAGTGGGATGTGAATCCCTGTCATGGGACACTGGCTGCTGAGTGGAGTAGAGGAAGAAGGACCACCTTAATTCAGGAACTTGGACAAGGAAGTCATTAATCCCCCCTCTTTCAGCACCACCCTGCCAATCGAGACAGGCTTCACTGATCATGGCAGTACACACTTTTGATCCTTGTACCAGCCTTCAAGTGTTGACCCCACTAAAGAGAAATGGATGTCTGAATTGCTGCTCAAGGCCAGCCCAGCACTGCATGACTAAGGGAAGAGAAATACTTCATACACCAACCAAGAATCTAAAACTTCTACTGAATTCCATTTGTTGACGAAGTTATGCTGCGATCCTGCTATTTCCCACACAGTTCATCAGTTTCCAAGGCAGTGGCTTCTTCCTCAGGAAATCTCTAACACTCCTAACACTGACCACAATCAACACAAACATTGAGGAAGATGCTTGGTCTCTCACCCTAAAAATCTGCCTTAGGTTTATCTGTTTAGCTAATTTCTCGTTACCTAATACAGTCCTATTTCCTTTAAAGTCCTCAAATCCATTCAAATTAAAGAGTTAACGATAGGACAGAGGTGGAGAGTCCTTGATTCCCCCAGTTACTTCCAGCTGTGAGGACCTGATTTACAACAAAAGGAGGGAATAAGGAAGCAAAGGATGTTGTTCTTGCAGGCTTTCTGACATTTTGGACAAACAAGAAATTAATATCCCAGCTGCATTTGCATGAAGGGGAAAAAAAATCCATGCTCAAAGCCTGAGTTAGCATTGTCTGAATTCAGATCCACTCCTCATATGCCTACACACTGCTATCTGCTGGATTTAAATTTAAAGCATGTCAAAGGTGGCATATTTTATAGTTTTGCTTATAAAAAGAGAAGGAGAAATGGAAAATTTAACAGATATCATAGCAGTTCCAGAGATCAACAGCATACTCCTATGCAAAATAGAGCATGTAACCATCTTTACTTACTGAATAACTGTAACGCATACAAGTTCGCTGTGCTTAGAGTATCTTCCCGGTAACAATGACATACCCACTCCTCTAGCCATCAGCGAAGGCCAGAAAATATGTATGTTAATATTGAGCAGTAAATTCATTCACTTGCAAAAGTAAGCTTAATTCCAAAAATTTTCATGTGCCCTGCCTGCAAAGAATTTGAATTAACGTAGTTTGCATAAATAAATATGAATGTCAAGAATTCCAGGCAAGGCCTGGAATAGTTTTATGTTTTTGCAATACGTTCATACTCTTAGCTGTTATGTTGAGAATAGACTGGTTTTTACTGTTTCACTCAAGATCAATTTTTTTTCCTATTATCATCCTTACCACCTCCACCTTTTAAAGCATCCGTCTCGCATTGACTAGTGGTCTAACAGGAAAAGCTTGCAGCCTTCTTCAAAGGCTGTTTTCCAGTATTGTTTTGGACAGACAAGAAGCAAATAGATGTTACAGTTGTTCCTCCTCTAGCAATCCCTTAAATACCCTTCAGGTATGCTTTGTCCCCCAGCCTAGTTAGCTATTCTGTTGGTGCTTGCACAGCAATGACAGCCTGCGTGTACAGTCTAACCTTGTCGGCTGTTTCTAATTACTGCAGCAGTGCCGCAGACCATGCTCTCTCCGTCGGCCTACCCGACTGGTCGCACGGGGTTGGCCGGTCCCACTGATACTTGACATCATTCAACCATAAACGTTTAGAGAAGCACCTATCCCTTTAAGAGTCACATCTACGTATCTTGACACAACATGAAACTGCACTGTGGGAATAAGTACAGTTACGTTATCCAGTAATGATTCTGTGTAATGGATGTATTTATGCATTCCGTACTCACGTGTGGTTTTGTACTAAATTAATTAGAACAGGAACACAACAAAGTCCTTAATGTCTAATTTTTTTGGCTCAGGCTTGAAGTTCATAATTCTCTCCCTTCTCACCTCCAGTGGTTTTACTCTGAGATGGCTAAAAAGAGAGAAGTTCCTGCTTTCCTGTTTAAATGGCACCAAAGAAAGAAAATCTGATTCCTGTGTCTGCATAACTTCTACCACATTGGAAGCAACATCTTGTAGCACAGACCTCCATATTTTTGTTGTTATAGAATCTGAACCCTGGTCCCTTCGCCCAACAACAGTTTGGTCATAGTCTTTATGGTAGTGCCCCATGTGCTTAACCACGACTATGTGAATACTCCCACCAAAACCAGTGGGACTATTTAACTTTTGTATTATTAAACACATGCATTAACATTTGCAGCACGCCTTACTTGAACGTGCTCATTTGGCTCATCTCTACTAAAAACTTCAAATGTAACATTTGTCTGACGAACAATTCTGACTGCACAGTACCTATAAGTAGAATTAATTCTTCAAGTGTATTACTTAGCACAATGCAAAATAATTCTTCTTTAAAAGCTTTAAATACATGGCCAGCCACAAAAAAAATTATTTGTGCACAACACCCCTCAAAGCTGATTGTGCATTATACAGAAAACAGCAAAACTACTACTTAGGGGACTGAGAAGACGACAGTGTCTCCTAGATGCATTCTGAATACTGAGTCTCCCAAAGCTGTTTTCATTAATTATGGCTGATCATTTGAATCACAATGTTCTTACTGATCCTGTGACTTATCAAATATTTCTAGCCATAACAGTCCCCCCAGTGAATTTAGATTTGCCTTTTCTGATTCAATTTGAATAGAGATAATTTTGATACAAAGTAGGTTACTCCTTTCAAAAGTGTATTTTTATGGTTATGATTTATTAGAAGCAGTAGGGAATTTAAATTTATGGATCAGTTATATCAAGTATTTAACTAAACCCATGAGAGTCCTGAACACTATACTGCTAATCCCAAGATAAATATTTTAATCCACTTTTCAGCAGTCTTAAAATAATGTTTCTTTCAATATGTATAATTTTATCATTTATTTTTCTTTGAATAGACTTCCATGGATGAATTAGTAAAAAAGCACAACTTAGAAAGAAAATCAATAGTTCTCAGCTGAAGACCACTTACAAAATACAATTGGGTAGTAATTGATTTGTAGCGAAATTTGCCATTTAATTCTCGTCACATGTAACTGAAGTAAAAGCATGCACAAGGGATTATAATTTGTCTGTGTACTAATGCTCCCAAGTGTATCACCTCTGCAATGATCGTAGTATAACTCCAATGAATTGAATAAAAATTGAAATGAGCTTAGAGCTTGCCAAATGCACCTTTCCTTAATGACGGGAAGTTGTGTTTTGGCTGGGATTTACCGCTGCCTTTTATTGGAGAGCTGTTCCATAGCAGGAGAAAAAAAGGGAAGAATAATGATATAAATTGGGTCCAGCATGTATGTGCACAGAATAAGATAATGATTTAGTGTTACCTCGGAAACAAATGGGTCCTATACTGCATAAGTTGATGATAGCCATTTATCCACAAGAGAAATCCTCTGTGTTAATTCTAGAGGGAACTGGATCACATTAAGCCAATATTTGAAGTTTAAAACAAACAAACAGACAAACAAAAACAAAAAATCCTACCCAAAACAAACAAACTACCAGCACCAGATAATGTTTTGTTTGCAGTCGTTATAATGTTCACAAGAAAAGCACAACGCCTGACAAATGGCTTCCTATTAGAATGAGCTAGATACAAACTTGAGGTCACTGTTTCTTCTCCTACCTAAGTTGCTGCAGTATAAAACACGCTCCAAGATCCATCCATTAAGTATAGCATTACATTATATTATAATATTTTGACCTAACACCTGCACATCTTTAATTTATACTTTGTGGCTCAAAAGCTGCAGCATATCACTAAGGTCACTTAGAAAGGCTTTAACTCAGGGTGCTTTTTACAATAAATTGAAAACTGTAGTGGCATAACAAACACCACTCCTGTAAATCCTGAAGGAGCCCATACGTCTGCTCTTTTCAGTACACGCTGTTCTTCCATTTAGACAACACCAGCCAACGCTGTATGTTAGTAACACATTTTTTCTGAAATCAAGCATTCAAAAATAGGAGATACCAGAAGTAATTTGGATTCAGCTATTTTGTGTATAATCATCATAATCCTGCTTTTAATTATCTAAGCACATACTGTTTTTCTAAGAGTTCCTGACCCTGTGCTTAGCATAACTAATATTCATTTAGAAAAGGGGGTATCCTACATTGTTTTTCATCCTCATAGTTCCATGTTAGGACTGTAGGCTAGCTAGACCTCACTAATTTATTTTCTTCGTCAACTTTTTAGTTCTTTCCATCACTCTAGAACCCAAGCTCTTTACTTCTTCACTCAGTGTCTTGACAAAATGAGAGTTGGCACTGCCATTTTATAATTAGCAAAACAATGCACAGAGGAACTCAGTTTAACATTTTTTCACTCATTTTAGATGTCCGATGTGAAACGCACAATGCTTTTCAGAAGCTGTATTCATGCTACTTGTTTGGAACTCCTCACATAGACCATTTATAGGTAAGACTATATGTCATTCCTTCAAAATATCAAACATACAGCTTAAGCTCAGCAACTAATCATGTGATACGACCTTTGCTCCACCCCTTTCTGTTTAAGTCTTGCCACTCTGTACACAACCCAGTCAGTCTCCTTGCCATCAGTAAGAAACTAGAAAACATGGAAGGCAATCGTCTATTGGGGGTATAAGTGATTAAATGACAACCGTTAATAAATTACAGCTCATCAGCTGATTGTCACTTCTGTAACTGGTCACCTTCCATTTGCAGCGGTAGGAGAGCAAACACACAATGAACTGAAGTGGTTCAGCTGACGAATGGTAACTCATCAAGCCAACGAAACTCCACCATCTGCTGTCATCCCTACATCAGCTAAAGTGACTCTTCCTAGTGTCTCAAGAGCCACTGGGAAGCGAGGACCCAGCTGCTGCAATTTGCAGTGCTTTCACACACTTGAAGACTGGTGCTGACCAATGTGATCCATAGAGATCAAGTGTTTGAGAAGAAATTTACCTCCAGTTCCTTCAATTACTTTCAAACTGTGGATTTTTTTGCTTTTATCACAATCAGCTTTGGAAGGTCTTTTAGCTGGACAGCAAAAGACATGTTTGATCCCATGAACCATTCTGCCAGACATTCAGAAACATGGAACTGTGAGGATTCCTCCAGAAAATGCTGAAGTTTTTAAAACATAAGAATATTTTCCCTTTACTTCCTTCTTTCAGAAATGATTATTTTTGCTGAAATAATTGTTAAGAGAGTCAAAAGAGCTACAGAGAGAATCCTAAGTTAAATTAGTAAACAGGGTAGTAACATGAAAATACGAGGTAATTTAAACTCTAGCCACAACAATCATTCTCAGCAATGAGAAGGAAAAGGCATAAGAAGGGCAGTATTTCATGATAATATTGTGGTGATGTCACATAATACCCCACCAGAATTTAAAAAACCATTAGAAAATGGGTTCAGGTATGAACAGGGTTTGTCGCAGATAACAGAGGAAGAAAATCTTACAAAATGGTCTGAGATTTTGACTTCCTCTGGCTCGCTTAGTGCTAATCTCCCAACAAATAGTCTGCCATATTTAATAGTTAACCACAGAGAATTTTCTCCTGGAAATCATTGTTACTTACTTCAGGCGATGTTACTACCCAAACAGTTATGCAAAGAGCTCCTAATAACATGTGAATAGACAGAGAACCCTATTGTATGGACCAAGTGATTTTTAATAGTGAATTACTGTTCACTGGAAACTTTTCAAATACTGAATGAGTTCTTTCAAGCAATTATACTGAAAATGTAGAAAAGACACAAATGTTTTGGTCAGGATTAGTGTTAGTGGTTTCCTGTGATGTGACATTTACGATAGTAGTACAGGTTCAGTTTGCAAGTCAGATCTGCCTGGAGGCAGTTCTGACTTAAATGCCAGCCCCTGGGTAGTTATTCATATTTTCCAAAATGAAAAATATAGTTACGGTAAATTAAAATTTTGGTCATTTCCACACAGAGCCTTTTTTGTATGTATGATGGTCCAACATTTTTCACTCTTTCAAACATATAATACTATCAACCTCTCTGGAAAAAGTGACATTGCGTCTACTGAGAAGCAGCTTGTATTTTCGCGGAACTTGAACGTAAGACCCATGTAACCTATGCAGCAAGTATAACAGTCAAAGGTATGAAACCAAAAGTAACATTCACTTCAACACCAAGAGTCTATTCAGGGTTTCACCATGAGTTTCACACAAATTCCAAGATAATGAGGTGACTAATAAGAAAGTACACAGACTGTGCAAAGAGGTTGCATATTCACACCCACACATCCCCAAATGATAGAAAGAACGGAGTTTTGTGAATGGAATCCTGTAAATAGATAAGGACTGCTACCAAAAAATAATAAAAAGCAAAGCTGTCTGTGGTTATCTTTGCATCAAAGTACTATTACTATATGCATAGAACAGAGATGTTGCTGTTGATTTGATGAGAGCAAATCCCACATAATTCCTTTCGCTGGCAATGTTTCACTATGATAAAGGCACTTTATATTTCTAGAGATGAGAAAGTCTAAAACACTTTCATGTAATCTGAACTCAGGAACCTCTCTCTCAGTGTAGCTACAATTAAAGCTGTTACAAGGAGCTCCCTGCATCTGTTCAATGACCCGCTTAGCCTGTGCTAAAATTTCTTATTCTAGGAGGTGAGGGACTAAATAAGACATAACAGTTTTTCAGTCACACAGAAATATGCTTTCAAAACTAGTGGTAGAGAGGTTGGCAGGGAAGTGATGGGAAGGGACAAGATGGCAGAAGAATGACTATCAAATTCAGTCCATCTTCTGGAGACGTACTCTTTTACTGTAATAAAGTACTCTTTTCAATGTATGCAATTTGAAGCGTGTTGCCTGGTGTGTGAGTATATGTGCGAGAGAGAAAGATGACTTTTTAGAAGGTAGTTTGGGCTTCTTCCCCATGAACATGTGAGAGTCAGTGCATTTGCTCCATTTAGTTCAGTGAGCTACATTCTGAAGGCAAAAAGCATCTCTTCAGATAATCACAGGCAAGAGTGATTTTTATAATATCAAAGGGAGGGGTAACCTCTCCAGAAACCTTGAAGTCTTAAAGCAGGCTAAGCAAGAGGTTGCCTGAACCACTAAAAACCTGCTCCAGTATATCACTGTGAAGCTATAATCCATTTCACTAGTGCTTAAAGTTCAAGCTGAGTTTTCTGAATTGCAAATAAGTTCCTGTGTAAAGAATATTCCATGTATGTATCCAGTCAGGGTGGTAATGTTGTTATTACAGCACTGTCTGCAATAACTCAGCTGTCAAATTCACTTCAGGGTGAAATTCAGTCTACATGGTCTCGGCTGGCCAGCAATTTCTTTTTCCATATACAGCATGCTTAAAATGTATTCAGACTGATATGAGTCATGAGGTGGCAAGTAAAAAAAAAAAACAAAAACCTTTTTATCTTTTTTTTTTTAATTTAAGAAGAAAAAAGGTGTTAGGAAATTTTAAAGAGGGTGTTATCAGTTTTGTCTCCCACTTATTTGCACCACTGAATATTACATTAGATGAATAAATTTGCAACATCATGTATTTCACTTGTTCGTTATATTTTCAGCATTGATTTTGGGGCCAAACTTCTTTTCATGAAACATATAACTATATAACCTTTTCTATTTAGGTAGTTTCTCCCTTAAGGGGAGAAACAGTATTAGCAAAGCCCACATTCTAGTCTATGCACAGCAGATAGGCAAATTATGATCTCTGTACACCCTAATAAATACATTGACAGTAGTTTGAGACCAAGCAAAAAAAAAAAAAGTTCTGTTACTTTGAGTCATACAAAAAGTCTTTCAGTCTGTAGCTATCAAATTTCAACTGAATTTCAATGCATATGCACAAATGCAGTAAAGTCTGGAAGCCCAGTTGTTGTTACATTCTTGTTTTACACTGAAATTCCTTAGCAAGTGTCCACCATGAAGAACTCTGTAAATCAACAGCAATTCTTCGTTCAGGAGACTTTGATCAGATTCTTTAATATATATCAACAAAACAATACAAAAATGCAGAGACTTCAAACGAGATTCAATATGAGTATTTAGTTCTTACGGAACATATTTCATGTTAAGATCATTATGAGATTTATAGAGCACAGGTGATAGCTCCATTGGCTTAGAGTCCTAAACAGTGCCTAATGTGGCAAAGGTGAGGCTAGAGCTTTGCTACGTTAGAGGCAAGACAGGAGAATAATTTTACTGAAATAGCATTTCACTCATCAAATCTCATGTAGCTAGAATTAGCCATAAAATTGAAGATCTTATGGCTCAGCAGTAAAAGAAGTTGTTGGATGAAAATGATGGAACATCAGAGAATGTAATACATTATAAATAATGTATTTAATTCTTTTAAAACTTAAATTCTTTAAAGTATTAAATAATAAAGGGAAAATTAATAGCTAAATCTTATAAACTAAGGGTTAGAAAAGTTGCTGACTGTCCTGTATGTCAATACAAACATGGCTGCCCCAAAAGGAAATGATTCAAAAGTAAAAATATTAGCAAAATGAAGCAGCAAACCATATCTTACAGGGAACTTAGGTCAAATTAAAAAAGATTTCAAATGCATAACACAAGATGTGGGGATTCCTGTTCAAGCAGAGCATTTATAGGAAAAGATCCAATTTTGATGCCAGTGATGGACAACGCAGCACATCCTGGTACTTTCATCACTGATGTTACATGTGTGCTGTCTTTTCAACACAGATGCGCTTGGTTCATCAGTTACTACTGAGTATCGTTGCATCGTTGTATGCTAGACAGAAGAGCCCTCTCCAACTCCTTTTCTTCCACCTCTGTAATAGTGTGGAGGAGGTTGATGATTAAGGCCCACTTGTTGTTCTGGAGCAACACTGCTTGTCTGGTATAACGTTTTGTCATTGCAAGAATGAGATGCTGCTTCTTTATATTTGATGTTGCTAACTCTCCCATTAAATCAGCTAAAATAAGAGCAATATAAGAGTAACAATCAGATGAACAGCTGATGAGAACGCGTTAT
This sequence comes from Phalacrocorax aristotelis, assembly GCF_949628215.1. NCBI lineage: Eukaryota > Metazoa > Chordata > Aves > Suliformes > Phalacrocoracidae > Phalacrocorax > Phalacrocorax aristotelis. The sequence goes on from NC_134281.1 coordinate 54,507,781, forward strand.
TGTCCATGACAATATTGGAATGGCAAGCCAGTTTATGGGAGTAAATTAATCATATTTTACTGTACTGAAATACAGCTGCAAGAATGTGTATAATCTGATGAGATGAAATATTAGATGTGAGGAGATTATAGCAGTCCTCACAGCTCCTGTCAGACTTGTATAGCAGCTGGCAGTCCTACATAAGTTTGCCGTGCTACATTAGTCACCTTTAAAATACTTAAAATTTTCCTTTAATATTCAGTGCAGGTATTTTATGGCAGTGTTAATTACGTGTAAGTCACACATGCCAATATTGGATTACTATGTTGCTTTACCATTGTGCTGCTTAGAAATCCCTCAGCATGACAGAAGCTAAGTTTGCTCCTTGGACAGAACTGACCCGTCAGAAACTACCAGTATTCTGCACCAAGCACAATTCACAGACAACATCAGAAAGCTTGTGAGAAGTCGCAGGAATGATTAACGATACAAGAAGGATAATTGAAGTTAAAAAAAAAAGTCAACCATGACCTTTTCGCATTCTTGTTTCCATACAGCCAAAGAGAAAAACAACAGTCCAATACATCCAGTAACTGGCACCGTAGTAGAAGAAGAAGAAACCCATGTTTCAAGATATAACAATTTTTATTTATTTGAAGTCAAGAGTACTAGATCTTTTGAAAAGCCAGTTTGGGGGGGGGGGGGGGGTGCAGGGAATCCAGATAGATACATATACATTAGATGGGGAATTTCTGTCTGAATGGCAATTCAATGCTGTTTTTACACTTACACAGCTTCAGGAGATGTATAGCCGTACTGACTATTATAATAAGTAGTGTAATACCTCGAGATCACCTTTGTCTAAAGTGATGAATGAACCAACTGGCTTCTCCATTTAGTTTTTGTTTCATATAGATGTACATTTTATAACTGGATGTTGCTTGAGTCTGTTTAAGTCATTCAGAAATTGCCAAGAAAATAATCAAGACAAGATTTTTCACTACACTAGTGGAAAAAGATACTGACAGCAAATCGAGAAATTCACCAGAGATTTTAAATTTCTTCCTGTGGATTAAAATATTTAGACTCCCTCTTTGGTACTATCGAAGTTGAATGAGAGTAATGAGTGTTGGAAAAAAACCAAAAAAACCACGAAACAAATCAATAGCAGTATTGAACAGATATTAAAATATTATTGAATTTGTGTCTTCGGATTAAGCTTTTATGAAGGTTGACATAATGCAGTTGGACAAGTAGGCCCTTGTCCAAGTGTCCATTGGAGTCTTCCTACTGACTGCACACAATTTCTGAACAGATACTTAGAAGAAATAGAGGTATTCATATATATGTCTGAAAATTCAGAGCTATTTTATATTTCAGCCACTTTTATACACACTTTCATTAATATTTCCAGGAAGTTATATAAATCAATAGTAACTTTATGAGTATTTGTTAACAAGCATGCAAGCATAACCAACCAATTTTCTGAAGTACTCTTCTTACGCAGCTACAGAGGGAAAACAACACACTCAGTGTTTGTGGTTGACCTATCAAACCCTTCAAAAGCAGATTCAGAGTGTGCAATAATCAATAATCTACTTGCCACAAACAATTCACAAACATTGCCTAACACTGGATGTCCACAAAACTGTTTCAAAACAATAACGGACAGCAAACAGATTCAAAACTCTCGGTAGAAAAAAGCCCTCTTTCTAAAGAGTAGTGCAAATTCCTCAAACATAATAGCAAATGCTTTAAGGTTTGGAGTACCAAACTCTAAAATAGATCATGGGTTAAATGAATTTCAAAGCAATTTTCATTCTAAAAGATACGTAAATGTGCAGATTATTCAGGCAATATTTAAATAGGATTACAGAAAGGCATAATCCTTTTTAATATATTATTTTATTTTTTTAATGTCTGTGTGTCTTCCATTTTCCAGTTGGATTGAACTATTTTTAGGGAGCTTCACAGGAAATACTAACAACTATCTTCCTTTACCATAACTGTCAAAACCCCTCACTGATTTACCTGTATAATATGCCGGTTTTTGTATATTCTACACATCATGGTCTATTATTGTTGACTATGAATTAAGTTTTCAAATACTTGACAGGTTATTTGAAATACAGCATGTGTTTGAGATTTTTCATAGTCTTTATAATTGATTGCTTCTGACTTCGTCTTTTCATTCTTTTATGTACGTGTCCTTCTATGAACATATTTTTAAAGTACTAAAATGCACTTGACAATGTCACTTTAAAACAGTATTTTGTGTCTTATCTCACTAGCTGTAATCACTCAGGAATATTAAAGCTGTGTCTTGTGCTGCTAGGGAAAATGAACTACTTCTGTGCGTGGACAGAAAACTGGTGTAACAAGAGCTCCAAAGTACGTAAGAGGTTACACAGTCTGTCATCCTCCGTTCCGAGGTTAATGTCAGTGAGCAAGAAACTTACAATAGCTGTACTTTCAGATCTGACATGAAATGTCATGAGATAGATGAGGTAATCATAAAGTGCAGTTACCAAGAGTATACTGGTTTGAGTATGGCAGAATGCAAGAACTTAATGCATCTCCCAAGGAGGCTGTTACTTCCAAAGTACGAGCTCCTCTTGTAAAGCCAGCAGGTGATCAGGTTGTAAAGTGAGAGGTGCCCTGCAAAGCGCACGTCAAACAAGATTTGTGTTTTCCTCAATGTGTGTGGGGGGTATGGAAGAAGAACATTACCAGGGGGTAAAAAGGAGAAAACAGAATTACTTGCCTTTACTTAATTTCTTTGTCAACCGAGATACAGCCGTGAAAAGGACAGACAATAGCTGAAAACATCAATGGAAAGAGTAAATAAAAAGTAGAAAGCAATTGAAATATAGCTATAGAGCTACCTGACAATTCAGTCCTGTGGTAAAAGAACTCATTGCCTTAATGTTCAAGGGAAGACAAAAAGGAAACTCAGAACCAGAGCTGTCCACAGATTCATAAGCAAAAAAGAAAAAAATGGGTTGCATATCTTCCTGTAATAGAAGTGCCATTCAGCTCCTACGAGTTCCTGCAGCATGGGTAGCGCACCACGAAATTGGACAAAAATGATTGCTAAATTCTTAAAAGCTCTTTCCCCACGCAGCGCGGTACTTTAACTGATGCAGTACGTCACAGGCACAAACTCACTCACAGTTCCAACAGCGTGCTGGGGTACCTTGGGTCTCCTGTGCTGATGTAACCAAACTACACATTTTCAAAATACACGCATGCAGGCAGAGCTTATGCTTACCGGTAACTTATAATGCAGTATAACAGTTGAAGTTTGTCTCTCCTGGACCAGGGCTTATTTTTGCCAGAATAAACCCTGGGTTTTGCTTTTATTTTTACCAAAATGACATGTCCTACAAAAGAGAGAATAAGGCAGCAAGTAAGTTTTTCTTTCTTATTTTTTTTTCTTTGAGTGGGAAGTTTAATTATTTGTAGAAATCTTATCCAGTGGCTGCAGCAGTCAAAAGGAAGGTATGTTTTCTCCTGTCTATCACTCAAAGATAGGGTATGCTGGAAAAAATAACTCCTCCAAAAAAAAATAAGCCCACACCAACCAGTACTAATCTTTGGTGTTCTTCCCTGGAAGACTGTGTGTATATAAAGCAGGAACCTTGTCAGCAAACCATTCTCCTCTTGAAGTTTCAACCTAGTATCTCCAGTTCAACAAAAGTGAATACCTGAAAGATGGGATATGACACTAATTTCTTTGGAAAACTACTAATCTCTGATAACTACATTTCAGCTTAGGTATTTGTGTTCGATGCCCTTGAACGAAATTGTGATACTTATTTCTGATAGTATTTGTTTCATTTTTATTTGGAGTAATTTCTCAAAAGATAAGGAATTTATTGATGAGTAAATAATTATTCATGGGACTAAACAGAAGGCTACATTGATTTTGCTTTAGACGTCCGTGTTCTAAGAGCACTGGAAGAAAATGATAATGTTAGGCATACACTTACATGAAAGACTGCTGCAAAAGAACATTTGAATTGGATGCAGTCAAACGACACATGATAAAGTTCTTATATAATGTTTTGATTGACTTAATGTTTACAAATACTATATTTAAAAAAGTCATGTCTGGCATACGTTGTTAGAGAAATGAAACATCGTTCAGGTTAGGGGGAAACAAAGTTAGCAGGATTACTGTATATAATCCCTATTCAGTCATACATTAAATTAATTTAATGATATTGTGTTTCTCCAGATAAGGAGTATTTTGGTTTCATATGGTCAAGGTCACCTGAATTCTACAGAATGTGAATAAAAACACTTTTGTGAATGATGGGGTGGCTGCACTGCAACCGATTGCTTCAGATGTTTTAAACAGATCATCATATTAGTTGGGTCCTGCTAATGTCATCTAGCAGAAGAAAATTATTTTTCAGCAAGAATTGAATGTTTTAATTTGAACATAAGAGTCCATTTGGTCATTTTAGAACAACATTATGTGTAAAGTCTTTCTAAGGCCTGCTCGTTCCAAAACACTGCTTTTCTTCTGACAGTTAACTCTGTATGAGCCACAGTTATGATTTTTAATGAAATTTTTGAACTGTAAATATTGAAAATCATCTACTGTTCATGCATTGCAACTTTTCATATATTTTAATATGCATATGCATATTAACACCATGAAGGCTCCGTATTTGTAAAGCTGATCTTGACAGACAATAATAATTGTTGAATATAATTGATAATGCTACTTTTTGAAAGTGGCCAAGCATTTAATAGTTTCTCTCTCTTTCGGCTGCTTTAATTCTAGAGAAACATGATGATTTTAAATGTTCAGTATGGTAAGTTCAAGATTAATAATTCAATTATCATTAAGCACAGATTGAAACAATACTGTTGCCTCACCTTACAGTGTCAAGAGTTTTAGTGAACCATTTAATAACGTCAGTATTCTTCACACGCATGCATCGTCTGGATTGGCGATACCATGCAATGGCTTCAAAACTAACATTCTGGAACAGCTGCAAAGGAGCTGCGAGTCAAGGGCATTTTACAGTTTATTTCAGTGTGGGGTTTTTTTCCAATCCATAACTGCAGACATTTGCTCGGTGTAAAGAATGAGCCAAATGCACAATCGCAGGGATGAATACTCCCAGGGGAAGGATGTTGCTTCACTGACATGCAACAGAGACAATGACTTGGTCTGAACACCGACTCCTGGCAAAGGAGGTGCGGCTGACAAGCGGCAGCACTTTGCAGTTACGCAGCAACTCACCTGCCTGCGGAGCCTTTGCCATGGGGTAATATTCAAACGACGTATTTTGCCTCACAGTAAAATGAATTAAATGATCTCCCTGTTTTCTCTGATTAGACCAGCATAAGCCGGTGGACAGGAGCCGTCTCTTAGTTTCATTATGGTCAAATTTCAGTAAGGATTTGATTTTCATTTTAAAAAGGGACAATTCCAGACTGAAGGATCATCTGAGCTTCCTGAGGAGTTTCCTCAGATAAAGACAGAAAGATGAAATTGATTATCTTTCAGTCCTCGCTGTACCCTGGCTCTCAGACAGGTGGTCTTAACAGAGCTTAGGTGGACTTTACTCTCCAGCTTTTGATCTTGCCAGTCTCTTCTTTACTGGCATAAATGATCAGACAGCATGCACAAACATTGCCAGTTGCATATCTTTTGAAAATATGGAAGTCAAAAAACTGGGCTCCTGCCTGTTGCTTTTGATCTGAATCTATACTTTATGTTTTCCTCAGATTCATAAATGTGAAAATATCTCTTGAGCTGAACATAGGAGGTCTCATTTATATTCACCATTTTCACAGCAAATAGTTTGGAAACATTTATTCTCAATTAAGGGATTCAAAAAAACCCTCCACTTTCTATTATTAAACTAACAACTACTTCTGTCCTTGATCTGTTTGGATAAATTATTTTGGAAGAAATGCACAATCACAGACCAATTTTCCAAGCACTACTGAATATATGCAGGTTTAAATTAATGACTCAGAAACATAACCTCTCAACTCTACCTTATACTTATTCATAAAGCCCGTCCTGACAGATAATAATAATTAAGGATATAATTGATAATAACACATCAAAGGTGACCAAGCATTTAATAACATCTTAATTCTGTATAAACAGGATATGTATCACAGATCATAAATGTTCGATATGATAAGCTCAAATTTTATAATTCAATTAGCATTAAATATAATTTCTGTCAAAAAAATGTTTCAGGTGAATGGCAATTAAACATTACCTATTTCTCCATCAGGAGGACAAGATGCATGACTTATTATGCAAAAATAAATATCAATAAAGCAGCAGGTTTCCAGTTAATAAATACATTTATCAGGATAAACTATCCATTTTTTTTTTGCACAGTTAATGTGGCATGTATCTTGTGCTTTGTTATAGACTTCTGTTCAAATTAAACCACAGAAAGAGAAATGTGATGAGGCATAGAGCACATACAGATTATCTAAGGGCAAAAGGATCAAAAAATATGAAAACTGATGATGATGATCATGAATGCAATCTAATATTTGGATCAAAAAATTCAATGAAGTATTCAGGATTGAACTTTGACTCCCACCCCCTTTCCTGTCAACTCTATGGAGCTTTGAAAGAACACACATTCTGTGTGTCTGCAGTGCCCAGGAGACCTGGGGAGAAATTTCTACTTCCTCTTTACCTGTTTTGGTGGTCCTACAGATAGGCAAGTCATTACATCCATCAAAAGTTTGAGGGACTGGGTTTTTTTTGCAAGACAATATAATGGTTTCAAGAAAACTGCTAAATCTCAGTCGAGTGGTACTGATAATGTATTGTGAAGCTACGTTCTTCCTCTGTAAGGCTATATACCCATTCTTTAGACACTAGACTGCAAGAGCACCTTTGAGCAGAGCCAACATCTTCCACCTGTGTCCCCTGACAGACTGCCCTTTGTTTCAAATTTCAGAAAAGGATAAAAATGCACACTTTCTTACAGTGTTTCAGAGCAGGATTCATAATCCCCCCCACACACACACACTACGTAACTTTTGCCCTTTGTAAAACCTACACTTTCCCACACCCCACACCTCCCCCCACCCCAAACCACAAGGCTGTGTTTTTGTTAAAACTGGCCGGGTTTCGTAGTTTGGGGAAAAGAGCAGCCTGGAACTCCTACAGACAGGAAAGGGGGAAAAGGACACGTTATAATGCAGAACAGAGCACACCCTAGGCAAAGATGACTCAGTGTGAAGTGGTACAGATAATTTCACTGTCATCACTGATCATACATAGGTAACAAGCACACTGTTAGGATGGTGCAAAACAGAAGGACTCTGTACCTCATAGGAGGCTATGAGGAACAAATAGGAATAAATAGGCCTGTCAGCACATTTATACAACAGTCTTGGTGCTTTTTTCCCCCCTCTGTTTCCCCAGAGAAAGGGGCTGACCTCCGGAACTGTACCCCTTTCATGGGCAGTACCTCTGAGCTACCACAGGCACTACTCCTAATAGCAACTGCTTGGCGCAGGGAAGTTAAGACCAACAGCTTTACTCAAAAAGTTACTGGCAACCACAGCAGAACCCGAGCACTGGTGTAATGAGATCTCACTGCAGAGCAACATACCGAGGGAGCTGTGACATTCTGTATTAGTTTCCATTTCTAAATGATCTCAGGCTGTAGCCACATGCAAAACAGATTAGAGCAATCTTGTTTCAAGCAAGAAAAATGTGGCTAAATGTGGCAACATTTGTACTGCAAAGATTTTATTCTTCTGACAGGCTCTGGTGAAAGAGTGAACTCCTGGCCAAGGCTGTGGGCTGTGCATCTGGATGCAGCTTAAGATGAAGCAATTACTTATCCTACAATAGCTCTGATGCTTCAAGATGTTGTACTCCATGTGTATCCTATTGCATGAGTCTGTGAGGCACATGCACACAACACATGTTTTCCTAGCAGCACCAGCATTCAGCATCGCTATGCCTGTACATTCTGGTCCTTATGTTCCCATATGAGAGGACATAAAAACGAAGCTAACCATGCCCAATTACCCTTGCAATGCTAACCCTACACTACTGAGAACTTTAAAGAGTCTGGACAGAAACCAGACTAGAAAAACTTCACTGACAGCGACTGTAATGATAGTAAACAATTCTGTTTTGTGGAAAAAAAAAACCACCCAACTGTTTTAGACAGAGATTTCTACTTTTTAGAACTTAATATAGCTGCCCAGTGGGTGCCAGTGCTTAGGATGTAAATCTAGCAGAGGGTTCCCTGCCATTGCCTGGTAGCTCTCATTGACTGGTATGTATCTGTAGCACGCGAAGAGAGCCTCCCTCGGCCAGCTATACTCTGACATTTGGAGGGGAAAAGAAAACCCCAACCTACCAGTTAAACAACTGGAGATACACTACAAAATCTAGTTCAAGAAAATTTATGTTGAAGTAAATTAGCTTTCAACTGTAGTGCCCAAAACAGCAAAAGAAAGCCTGAAATGTTTATTTCCCTGTTGATGTAGTAGAACAAAACTCAGAAGTTGTCAAAATATTCTGTTCTGGCATTGAATCTGGATGAGAAGGCTTAGCGAGTTAGGACAGATCAGTTTCAAATGCTAAGCAAAGTAATGCCCTTCAGTTAGGATACCAACAAGAAGACAAATGTGGAAGAAGCCTTGACGTCTGGTGAGCAAAAACTATCAGAAGACAAAACGGTTGATGCTCAGCACAGGGATTGGTATTAACCACCCCTGCTCCACATACAAAATCAGAGACTCTAGACTCTGGCCTTTGCAGTCAGTATGAAAAATAATTTCCTTGCTGAATTTTTGGGCCACTTTCTGCTTTATATAAGAATTTACTGAGGTGGTAAGGATTGGTCAGATTTTGTTTTATTTTCACAAACCTCCCCATAAAACAGAGGTTAGTATACCTTTCTGATCTGGTGAAAGATGTAGTCCATCTTAAACCTAGCAGGCTAAAAGAGATAGTCTGTTAAAATCAGTTTTCCAGCAGGTGTTGTAATTATTTCACTCCACCTTACTGCTGCAATGTTATGGTCTGAGGAGGCCAGCAAAATAGCTGCGAAGATGAAGTTTCCCAGAAGTATCTATATTAGTAGAGCTTGATTTTGCTCGGTGTATATTCTTTCGATTTCAATAGGTATTTTTGTATCTTAGCACCCAGCTTAAACTGAAGGATGGCAGCTTCTTTTCCTGACCTTCACATGGCCCAAATTTAAGCCTTTTAAGCTGCTGACCAACTGAAGCTGAATATAGCAGAACAGAAAGTCACAACTTCCTTGCAGTGCAGGATCCTCAGTATAGGATAAATCACATCTTTCCTCTGCTGTACAGCTACAGTGAGGATTACATGCTTGCACACTCAGAGGAGGCTGTTGTTGGAAGAGCAATTTGTTCTATACTAATCAACCAATTTGACCAACACTAGTCACAAAAAACAAGAGATTCAGAGGAATGAGGCTGTGAGCTATTTGCTACTTTGTTCTTGCTGCAGTTGCCCACGAAGCCAAATAATTGCTAAGGTGCCCAATTTTTAAACTCAGCACTATCAGTCCAGCAGCCATGTACGGGTTATCTGCAAATTGCAAAGCAAACAATCCCCTTAAAGGACTTCCACTTCATCTTGAAACCTGTCCGATTCCCATACAAATTGTGTGGAATCACACAACGCAACACGCTCCCTCCCAGGTTGCGGTACCTCCACCTGGAAGGTTAAGGAAGGAAAATTCTTGAGGTCGCTCCCAAACTTGATGACTTGCAAGGGACAATGTACAACTATCAGCTGAGCCTTTGTGCTGACCCAGAAACTACAAATGTCTTTTCCTTTTCCTTTTAGATAAAGGAACTTCTCCTCTCCCTCTTAAGCTTTTTAGTGAGGGGGAAAAAAAAACCGCAACCAACATCTTTTTTAGCTGCTTTTTTCTTCTGTGTTCACTGTCCTTTGTAATCTACTTTGACTCACTGACAATACATGACTTTCTGTACTCTCACTGTCTTTTAATCACACACAGAAAAAAAAAAAAAAAAGAAAAAAAAAAAGAGAAAAAAGGATACCACCCAAAACCCCTCTGACTGTCCAACCCTCATGATTACAAACCATGTCTTTTATCTGGTGGTCTGGGGTAGAGGAGGAGGAACAGCAAACCTTTTTCTTTCATTGGCTCCTGCCCCAGCGATACGACTTCATTTGCTCCCAGTTCTCTTTTGTGCTGTATCTTCATTGAGTATAATTTTCAGGTATGTCTCATGGGCAGCCAGGCACACAGGCAACAGCGATGCCATTCCCTTCATGTGCATTTTAAAGCAGCCATTTGAGTAGGTATTCTTTACTTGGTCACATGCATTTCCATGACTGATATATCTGCACTTCTGATTCTGTTCTGTATGCTTTGATTCTTAAATTTGATTAATCCAGATTTACCAATGTGATAGTATTTTTTCCCCTTTTAAAAAGGGGTAAAATAACAAACATTATAAATTGCACACTTTTTCAATACAGGGTTTAAGTGTCCATATTGTGACAATGGCTGTGTTGTCTGTGGATTAGTGATGTGCTTTATTTGTGTATACCCCTGAAAAACACTCAGGCGCTGCAATTACTGTAGAACAGGCAGTATAGCTGATCAAGGGCTTTTGTCCAGGCTCTTCAATGACATCCACGCTGTGATTTGCTGTGACTGCCTACAGATCAGTGAATGTACTGCAACATTTTGCTTGTCGGTATATAAAGCTGTAAGTCACACAGGACATGGGGAAGGCAGGACTGCCCTGCTTGTCATCCCACCGGGATTTGTCAGGCGTGTACTTGCTGAATGTGAGTAGGTGACTGTACCTTGGTTGTATAACCCATAACTGAAACTCTTCCCTGTACCGTTTATCTTCCAAGAGAGATTCAAGACTCTTGCTAACCTCAAGCACTCAAATATATTAGTAAGCCATAAAGCTAATTGCAAGGTTTCTTTTTAAAACACTGGCTAAATTTTCCTTCTGTTTTTGCAGCACTCAAATTCAGGTTTTCCAGTTTTTCTCTGCAAGCACAAACCCCAGCAAATGAATATAACCCCCTTACATTCTCACACCCATACATCTCAGGCAGTTGTTTTTTTACTAAAATATGGAAGCCACAGTGAACCAGGCTGAGATTCACTCTCTAAATACAGGCTGGTGTCTCTGTCTCTACGTTGTGCTCATTATTGCAATATCAAGGAGGATACTACATTGTTTCTAAGAGGGGAAAAAAGGGTTTTTAATTTCCTTTGTGATCTGCCATTTGGCAACCCAAGGGGTTTTTTGGCCACACTGAAATAAGTTCTACATTAACAATAACATATTAAGAACAGCTGCTTAAAAAGCTCTCGTTTTGGAAGGAAGGATTATCTTTGGGCTTAGTGTCTTCCAGCTTCTCCATAAACCTGCCATGTGACTGATCAGCCACTGACTTCTGAAGCTGAACTGTACTATATCAAAGTCCAGATTCATTATCTGTGAAATGGGTATAATGACATTCACTACTCTAGCAGATTAGTTTTTGAGGTGATAAATGCCACACTTCTATGGCAAATCAATACAGGTGCACACACTGCATGGACACCTGCTTTTAAAAATGCTTCTTTTTAACCTGGCAGCAGTAACAAAATCCTGGTCGTACTATTATGAGGCTCCTCCTGATGTACACTGTACATCTAAGAGACATGAGACATTTTGTTGAGTGCAGTCTTTATGTGAAATTACAGAAAAGGTAGTGTTAACATGAAGATCTATTTATCTTATCCTAGTCATGAACATGCCCTAATGTTATAGCTGTAGTTTCTGTGCACTGGTTCTCAAAATCAACAAAAGGAAAGGAATGCTGTGGGACACACTTCTCCAGTGCCAGAATATAATTTATATTAAGGACATTTTTCCAACTAACACCGGAGAGGAAGGATGCAACTTTCATCATCTTTCTTTGGAAGCAAAGTTAAATTATCAATCTTTAATTTAGTTAGTAAAATCTTCTCTAAAACATTCCCTCATGGTTTACACTAAGTATACCATTAAAATCTCCATGCTGTCTGGGCTACCAAGTACACTCTCTGCATGAAGACACCTGCTCAACTTTGAACTGGGTGCTCACTGGCTGCTGGGAAAGCAGTTTTCTGCTCCAAAAAGAGTTTTCACATATCACTGTATGACATAAAAGCACAAATTGGTCACGTTTTGTCATCCTATTAGGAACTAAAAACTATAATACAAATACAGCTGTAATCATAGCGGGAGAATGAAAAAAAGGAAATCCTCTGTTAAACCCTTTTATCACTGGGGACAACTTTACCAGTTTTGCCAGAAACAAGAGCAATTTCCTGGGTTGTGTTTCAAGAGAAAGAACATATCTAAGTAGCCCTCAAAGGCAAGGACAGTACAGGCAGCTGCACAACAATTTCTATCTGTGGGAGAGTTCCTGCTCACACTTACTCTTTTCACTGGAGAAGCAAGCAGTACCAGTTTGGGTCAGGAAGATGATGCTGCTGAATGCCAACACAAAGAAGTACTTTTCCAAACATGGTGCCAACAGGGATGTAGTGTAAATTACTGGGGAATCAGAAGGGCAAGACTGGAACTCAAGCAAAGTTAAAACTGATAAGAATGAGGGTTCAAAAAGGAAGGAAAAATGAAAGACAGAAGAAAACATTTGTACAGGTACCAGCAGGGTGAGAGTGATCCCTGCTCATGCTTATAAAAAAGCCAGTCCACCTCTTGGTGAGACTTGGTGAGAATTGTACCCCATCGGTACAACTTAGCTATATGTGGAAAAGGAAGAGAAATTCTACTACAGCACAGAGAAACTGGTCTGATTTGCAGGTTCCATTTATTTCAGAAAAGAATCCTGTTCATACATTGTTGAGGCAGATATGTCAAAAGTGAAAGTAACCTCAATTCCTATTTTGATGTGACTGAGATGCATTTGCAGCAACAAGCCAGATTTGATTCCATGTGTTTAACAGTCCCTTGGGCAGCATGACATGGAAGTGACGGATTGCTGACTCCAGTTTGATTTTCCCTTCTGTCTCTGTTGACACAACAGTGAGCTGACTCAGTTTCAACTTCTTGCTACTGTAGCTCCTACTCCTGTCCTCCCTGAGCAGGACAAACTGACTATACTCTGGAAGACATTCAATCACTATGACCAACTAAAGAAACCACTGTCTCCACCATGTACAGAAAAGATGGGAACAGCTGACCATGGAGTCCTACGGAGTATTTACAAACACTGGACTTTACTTACCTACTTAGCAGTAAAAAAATTACCTCTTTTCTGGTACTGTGACAGCAATTTATTTGCATGCACCCAGACACCAATTAAGTGTCCAGAAGAACAAGAGCTAAACAAACTGAACCTCTCCCTTGTCAATGAAGTCCCTCCATTTCGTAAGGAAAGTACTTCACTGGTAAAGAAAGCCACGCTACTGACAACAGAGGAAGTTTCTAGATGCTGTGCAGGAGCACAGAACAGATGTTGCTTCTCTTCCTCCAAACTCAAGACTGCAGCAGATCAAGAGATAATCTGGAGTCTAGAAACACAACCATAAATCTTCCAGGACAGAGCCAACTCAAGGCTTCTCTGCACAACAAACTATGGGTGAGGCTGGACTACTGCAGCCCGGAAAAGGAAGGGATGGAAATGGGACAAAGAGCCTCTTTCCTGTTATTATTGGAGAATTGGGTGCAGTGAGGAGCAGAGTAGGAAGGAAAGGCAGACCCTCCTGCCCTTCCTCACACCCGCCTCTCCAGCAGCAGTAATTAGCCCAGCTCTAGCACAGAGTGGGCGATGGGCTACAGCCGTTCGGCCATACTACTTAGCCAAGTTCCAAGGAAATACAGGAGGCAAAATGAGAACCTTCAGCTTCACATTCTGGTAAAGAATTGCTCTAAAGTTGTTCCTTCCTTGTGCATGACCGTGGTTTCACAATAGTCATAAGCAGGCATAAGGCAGAGGAAGCTATTTCTATGCTAGCACTGTCTGAACTACACGCCTATAATTTCATACTTTTCATCATACACACCACATCAGTTATGCATATGAAGTAGTTAGAATTTTCTGCTCCCTGGTCCTGCATAGGGGAAGTTTAATACTCTGTCCAAATCACTGGAAATTCAGTTGATGCAGCACAAATTAATGCTCAATACTAATAATATGAAGTTTATGATATTTAGCTCCCAGAGACCATTGTAAACAACTTTTCCACCATTTAGTGAACACGTTTGTGTTTCTCAGGCTCTTTAACAAACATAAACAGGACTGTAATGAGCAATTCGATATGCTGATGATTCTTTACTTGATAAAATTTTCTAACATCACTTAGAAAGTTATGTGTAAAGAACTTGTTAAATGTGCCTATACTTAGTTGAATACCTAACCCGCTTCAAACTCTACTGAGCTCAAACAAGCTGAATATTCCAGAATATTTATATTGGCATCAAAACTATGTAGTCCAATTCAAGCTGTTTTCTCATAGTCCAAAACCTATAAACAACCTTGCTTTCCTCAATCCCAAGGGTTGGTGGTTTTTTTTTTGGTTTTTTTTTGGTGGTTTTTTTTTTTTTTTTTTTTACACTTGTAAACATGCTTCTGAATATGAAAAAAATCACCCTGCTCATACCCCACTCCCTTCAACAGGAAGCTCACAAATATGACATGAGCTGAAAGGGTTTAAGCACTTCAAAACAGTTTAAGCACTTACTTGAATCTATAGTGGTCATATCAGCACGTTCACCCACTGCCTTTAACAGCCACTCTGACAATGCAGCCACCAAAATTGCTGGGATTAAATGACACTTATTGTACAGCTGTGGAATAACAGTGCTGAAGGTCTGCAGCCTTTTCCCAAAGCCCAACAGCTCTTGCCCACTACTGATTGCTAAGGGCGGCTCCATGCTTCTGCCGGCCTGAGGAATCCAGTTATAACTGCACAGATGAAAACACTGTTTTTCTACACACTTGCTACGTATTACCTCCTGCATTGCTAGACTGTACACACATTATATATATATATACACACACGTATATATAAATAAACCCACCAGATTCTATTTGGCCACTGTACGTATAAGAATTTTGACATTAAGGTTTTTCTTTTCTTACCCAAGGATTTTTTATACCCCTCCCCCAACCCCATGAAGTTATATATGCTGTTCTTGAAATAAAACTCAGCGTCAGAGGCAAGTGGTTTCTGACCAAGACGATACCATGATGCGACATGGACTCTTACACTGCTGAACAATACTGCCCCTCGCCACGCAGAAGGAGCTGTTAAGGCCACTAACAGAGTGGCTGCAAAACTCATCAGAGGGAAAAGAAGCCTGCAAGAAAGGTTACAGATATTAGCCCAGAAATAATAGGAGACCTGGTCTTATGCCAGCTCCTGACTGTTTAGTGTCTCTCAGACACTAAGCAGCTGCGAGAGTCCTTTCTTGTTCCAGTTCCTTAATGTGGGAAAAAACAAGGAGAACTACAGGTGTCAAGGAAATAAAGAACCCCAACGTGTCTACTCCTCAGCCTTCTAACAACACATTAGTTCGCAGTCCTTCCACTGTTATACATTTTTCCACTCTTGATCAGAAAAACAGTTTGTCTTCAAATTGATCAGGCAGAATACATCAAGTTTTATTTCCATTCTAGTTCCCCCCCGCCCCCATCTACGGTAAGGTGAAAACCTGCATTAACAACCAAGATTTTAAACAAGTATAGGCAAACAAACCAAACCCCAAACCCATTAAACTCTTGAATTTAATTATACGTTGTGGCAGCAAGTTTCATGAGCTCATTATGTACCGCACAGAAAAAGTATAAATTTTTAAATACTTGTATTTATTTTTAAAGCATGTTCTTTTAACATCAGAAAACACAAACATGAGCATACAGTGTGCCTAGTCATCAGTCATACCATTATTTTGCACAGACCTCTACCATATATCTTCTCATTCATTTTCTTCCTGAACTAAACTATCACTTTTTTCCTTTTTGTTTTATTGCGTCCTATCTAGAGGTAAATCCAGGCCCTTAATCACTTTGCTTGCCATTTTTGGTTGCTTCTTTCAGTGCCTCTTTCTCCTTCCCACAAAACATTTCTGTCTTAGATAATATATAAGTGACTTTTCACTAGCTTAACTTTCATCACCTACAGTTCTCACTGTCTTTCAAGTTGATACATCAATAGCAAAATGTTATGATATTTGTTACAACTCCCCTTGCCTGCTGATTCCGATACCCATGAACTAAGCATGCTTCGGTTGTGCTCGAAAGCCTTCAACACAGCACCATCAGAGATGGGAGAGACAGGCTGACTGGTAATAAAAGTTTTTATTTTTAAGAAAACATCATAAAACAAAATGCTCTGACTAAACATCCTGTTCTTTACAGAAGGCATTTCTGCCTATACAATATTTCATTTCAGTAGAAGGTGGAAGTCTTTTTCATGGGTGCCTAAATATGTGTTTAAGTACGTAATTTTAGATAGGCTTTATATTTGTATTAAGGTTTGTTGATGCTCATGTTTTCCCCAGCTACATTTCTGTTTCGTGTTCCATTCTGGTTTTTCGCCAAAGAAATATAGGACTTCAATCAGAAAATTTTTGTCTCAAGATGCAGTATATACCCAAAAGGAAGATGTGAATTTGAATTCGCAGAAGTTAACACGAACAGTTCTGGTATCTATAGCAATGTATTTCTAGGCTCTAGTACACTATTTATTGTCAAATCATTTCTAATAAATAGTAGGGGGTTTATTTTTATTAAATTGATTTACACAGAAGCCGTATATCCTCTCCTATAATTCCACAGATCTTTAAATTCTAATTTCAAAGTAATTTCTGGAAGAAATTACCCTTAGCAACTCTCTGAATACAACAGTTGCCTGTACAAAAGGAGTCACAAATATTGTGTAACAACTACGTGGACAGGTTAGAAGTGCAGAGTCTGTTTTTAAGGCTGTAAATAGTAAAAAACAAACAAACAAAACCCCCAAAAAACCCTCTGCTTGGCCAGTAAGAGAAGAAAGTAGGTTTCCACACCTGCAGCATGTGTTTCTACAAAACAGATTGCAACAGTTCAATATAAATTTAAATATTTTTAGCTACAAGACACATCAGTTTATGGAGAACACATTTTTGCCTTAAACTTCATCACATTGTCTGATGTATCAAGGATGACTACTTTTCACTGATACAGAAATCAATAATACTGAATGGTTATGGAATGGTTATGGCTGTGGAGATTTAGGCGTTGTTACTTGAATTTCAACATGAGGAAATAAAAGTACAAGGTGGTTCACAGGTACTAACTACAGGTAAATTGAAGCAAACAGCTTATACTTGAGAACTCTTTAAAAAGGTTAATAATCAGAATTCCAAATTGCTAAATTAATATTTTGTCCAAATATATTTTAATGTGCACCGTTTTCAAATCCTTAAGTATTTCTTGTAATATTTAATACACTGTTTGTGACACATGATCAAAAGCAGTGTTGTTTCTTCTTCCTGACTGAGTGTTCAAACTTTTAATCCAACAGGAAGGAGGATGCCTGTCACATTAAACTCCAAGTCTGTATTTGATTTACATAAATATTATTAAGATTTATGTCAACACATGGAGAATAAAATAGCAATTCCTGTAATTGTTCCTGCAGACAGATTTGAAAGAGCAATGGATGTCTGAGCAGCACCAAAAGTAAGTTTCAACACTCAGACATTTATCCTTAGTACTTTGTCTAAGAGAAACATCGTGATAAAAAGCATACTTCACACCTCTCGCAGAGCCGCTGCTTTCAGCTCAGACAACTACTGCAGACTCGGACAACAATATATCAGTTATCACTTCGTTTTGTGTGACAAGTTAACAAGGCCAGTTGTTCATTGCCAGAAATGTTAGGGCATTTTTCTTAAAATGGCAAGTTAGATGTTATGGCTTGATTCAAAAGAGAGTAATTCTGCACCAAATTTAGGGAGCATGAAATGCAGAATAGAAGAGGCCCTGCATGTTTCCTTTTATATGGATTTTCTGTTTACTATGTATACACAGCGTACATCTACAGTCTCTGCACCTACTACTATAGATATTATAGGGTATTAGTTCTAATAGCTTATAGATCCTTGATGTATGGATGCTGCCTCTCTTTCTGAGGGTACAGAGTAGTTTACTTGTGCCGTGAGTTGAACTTCATTTAAGAATTAAACTGGTTATCTGACAGTAGCTCAGTAAAGGAAATTTTTTTTAAAAAGGATTAAAAATGTTTAAATAGTGAAGCACAGCACTACTACGTGCAATGAAGGTACTAAAATGGGTATATTTGCAGACTTTAGAACAAGTACGTAGGACAACACAAAGATTTAAAGACAACTTGTCTCAGCGGCTACTGAAAAGAGATACCCTACACTTTATTGGTCCTAATGTTCAGCATTTTTGAACAGCCCCAAGATAACTTGAAGTTAACAGACACTAGATATTCAGCATGTCTGAAAATTTGATCCTGTCTTTTTTCAAATGTCATTCCTACTGAAAGGAGTATGAAGATTCAAGAGAGAGGCAAAAATCACTTTTGATCAGCAGAGGTACCTTCCCTGTCCATGTTCTACATACAAAGCCAGCTATCCTATTTTCCAGCGTTTTCTAATCTGCCACATGACAATTGGTGACACAGAAGTCATAATGCAACAGAAACCATAATGCAAAACTTTCATAATACTCAAATCCCACCCCCTCCAGAAATACAACACCAACTCCAACCCATCCCCAGCAAACAAAAACAACCCCTACCACACCAAAGGACTGCTGCTGTGGGTATGCACCAAAACATGTCACGGAAATAACATGACTGACTGTTTAAAGAAGGTGGAAATGAGCTACCAGACCTACTGCAGTATCATATAATTAAATCTGCATTTCAGTTCATTACATAAGGGGAGGAGGAGAGGAAACAACCCAAAACCCAACGTACATATATACACATACATACATACAGACATATATATTTATGCAGCCTGTTCCTTACTTGTGGTACTTCACTCTTATCCCCATTTCTTACCTAGTTTCAGGGACAGAAAGGAATATAATTCTACAGGAGAAGAAAAAGCATTTTTGGGGGGGGGGAAGC
The DNA here is from genome assembly GCF_949628215.1 of Phalacrocorax aristotelis. Taxonomy (NCBI): domain Eukaryota; kingdom Metazoa; phylum Chordata; class Aves; order Suliformes; family Phalacrocoracidae; genus Phalacrocorax; species Phalacrocorax aristotelis. Next base: position 54,526,899 of record NC_134281.1, read on the forward strand.
AAGCCCCCCCGCCTCCCCCCCAAGTCCAAAACATCCCCATGCTGATTTTAGATAAGCATGTCAGCATAAGAACAGCAGACCAACAGTAAAAATCTCGGTGATGAATGCCAGCACAGCAGCAATCGCCTTTCTGCCAGAGAGGAACATAATGGACAAGCTGCAGGGGCTTACATGTTTGGAGGGGATCTGCTAGACAGAACTCAGAACTATGGTGAACATCTCACTGCCCTCTGCTGAAACATCTGCGCTCGCATGGGGCGAGCCACTGGCATGCGTCTTTTTTTGAAGAGCATTCCTTCCATGTCATATTGCATCATTAAATGCCCCAAGTAAGTCTCCATCATAGTCTAAATAGGACTGTTTGTTACAAGCTGCTTTCAGAGTCAGCTGTGAAACAATCTGTATGACTATACATCTGTCCGATGCAGGTAAGAGGAAGGGGAGCTGAGAGCAAGGAGGTCTGTGGTCTGTCCCTGATTTTATCCATACCTTGCTGCAAGGAATATTCTGTTGGTCACTGAATTAATTCACGACTCACTTTCACCTACCTGAAAAATGGGATCAAAAAATGGCTACTTGCTTTTGTGAAGTACTTTCTTTAGAAGAAAGCTGAAATAAAGCCAAGATACCTAGGAAGAAGAAATACTGATTTTATGACTAGTAATAAGATAGCTGCTAGTAACCCACCTGCCTACCTGTACATTGCTACAGTAGAAAGAAATAACAAAACACTGTACAGTAAAATATACTGGGGAGATGCTGACAATGTTTTATATTAACGGCATTCTTGGTACACAGTGCTTCAAGTGTTTTTCTATAAACTCATCGCTACCATTTCAACGTTTTCCTGTTGTGCATTAAGATTCAGGGTTAACGTGACATGCCCTGTCTCCTGACAACACATTCTATGGCAAGCTTTTCAATAAGATAATAAGCCTGTTGTAATAGGCCAGATCTCATATTCTGTTTCCAGCAGTGTTCAATAACAGATGTCTTGGGAAGAGTACTAGAAAATATTATCTGTACTGTTTGTTTACACTAGGAAAAGTGTTCCGCCCTTCTGATCAGATGGTTTACTTCTATCTTATCTCTCTCCAATTTTTGTTTGCCAAAAATCCTCACAAATTCCTTTAATAATCTAGGGGATCTAGCGAGGACTTTCCTATTCTCTCCTCTGCAATTGTTCCCTTCCCTTGCTTTATAATACAGCATAAGGAGAAAGCCCTCTGTCTTCCAGCCTGTGACCAGACTGTCTGCTTCAACTACCTTTTAATATACTTCTCATTTTCTTCTCCATTTTCCTCTGTTTCACAGTCTGGCATCTTTATGTCTCTGTTTTTCTGACATGTCAGCAATTTCTTCTCCAGCTTCTGAACCCCTTTGCCACAGTTCATATTCTTAATCAAATCCATAAAAATAATGCACCAGCTTTAAGACAGACTTAGACTTTATTAACTGCCCTGTAAAGTTCACATTACTATTTGCGAAGGTGGGAGATGCCACTGGAAGCTACTAACTGAGCAGCTACGGTCCAGGGAATCAGCAAGCAGAAAGTCTTCACTGAAGTGACCTCAAATGCTATACTTCATTTCTTAATCACAGTTGACTGTAGAGCCAGAATGCTACAAACCCATTTATAACCTGATGCTTCTTAAACACTCAACCCCATCCCAATTTGTGGAAATGTAATAAGTGGATAAAAAGAAAATATCAAAATCCTTGTCTAATTTTATGAGCATCTTTTCCTTAATGTTTTATCCTCTGTGCTAAGGTTGATCAAATCCATTTCCCCATGTCAATCAGTTTCCTTTTAGAACAAAAGCTGTTGAAATAACGTCTGTATTTATAGTAATGATATTAATTTTTTGTAGTGCCTGTAGTAATTGGTTCAATACCCAGATTAAGGAGATGTTTGTGTACCAAGTATCGCTTATTTACTCAGTTTGGTATTCGCATTAGCTTTGCTTCAGCCAGGGTTGTGCTTAAGCTGTTCTTGATATGATTCAGGAAGCAGTAATTTGCAACAGCTATTATTTCCGTAGTATCTCAAAGGTTTTCAAATTAATATTATGGCAATGTTATCAGCCATCATCACAATGTCGTTATCCATAAATAGCTTTCTTATAGTATTTCTTCTTTCCCCAGCCTTTCCTGTTGTGGTCATCTGTAGCATGGTCTTATTACAGTTCTTTAATCCCTCTATCTACTAACTCCACTTCGATTGATTCATTACAGAGACTTCTAGGCCTAAGAGTCTTCATTTTCTCTATATGAAATGCCATTATTTCTTTCTCATTTTATTTTTAGTGATTAATCTGAATGTATAAAGTTTAAAGAAATACCTATTTTATCCCCAACATTCAGACATACACATAAAGAATTCCCAAATGGCTTTAGCCTATTGTTTCCCATATTCCTGGTTTAAAAAAAAAAGAAAAAAAAAAGAAAAGAAAAACGAAAAACAAAGAAAGCATTTAAAAAAAGATACACCAATCCACAAAAACCCACACAACCACAAAAACCCATAACAACTGCAACAACTGCGTCACAGATTTAGGATCATGCAAAAGCAAAGCGTATTACAGAGTACTGCACTGACTTTGGCTTTTTGCAAAGGGACATTATTTCATTGTTTTGTGCAGGGTTTAAATTGACGCATCTGGTGTGGAGCATTCCTTACACAGCACATACGACTGAAATAATTTGTGCTTAACCTTTCATTTATTCTCACTTGACTTGAGATCCCCGTTACATTATTTTTAAGATATTACTGCAGTAATTAACTTTGTAATTACTTGATAGGAACATTGTACAATGATTCGTGAGTTGTTACATTAGTGATGAAGGACAAGCATTGTTTATTTTGTTCTTTTAATGCTACATCATACATTGCAGCATAGCAACATTTTTCAGTAACTGTTTATTTTCATGTACAAGACAGAAATCCCCTTTTGGGAAGATGCAAAAACAGTATGACAACCTTGGCTCTTTCTTAGATTTTAAAGAACTTAAAGCAATTTCTCAGACTGTCTTGTCATAAATGTATTATACTCACTGTCTGCACTGAAGGTACTTGAAAACTAAGTACTCCTCAAGAGATTTATGAAAGAGTTGAGGAAAAAAAGCCCTCTGCACCGTGAATATTGATTTTACTTTTAAATAACACACTGAGATGATGCAAGATTAGAAAAACGCACATTTAATAACGAGGAAGTGACTCCATCAGTCCACTGGCTGCGCAAACTTAATAAATGTCATTTAGGGTTAAACAGTAGGTGCTCAGCAAAGCTGCAAAGTTATTGAGAATCCTAATTCTGGGCTGGCAATAATCAGCTCTGTTTGACCCTCAATTCCAGAGGGCTGCAACTGATATCCTCAGTAAATAGCTGCTTTGGATAAATTTCTCAAAGCAAGTTCATTATAGTGCAGTAGTCCCCAAACTTCTTCCATATTCTGTGTGACATCTTAATAAAGAGATGCATCTCTCTCCTCCAACCTGTATCAGAGACATGATCTTTTCCATTCAGTCCTTCAGCGTCCCCGGGGCAAGCACAGAAATTTCTCACATGGAACATCTATTTTACTTAATATAGCTTTTTAGCATCTTCTGATGCAACTGAAGAAGTACAAATGATGAGATCAAATCACATAAATAACTCATCATCCATGGACCTCTGGTAAGTCTGCCCCCAAAAGAAGGCTTCCAGGGTAGCCGTCTGATACACTGCAAGGACAGAGGATACAAATCTCTACTCAGACAATATTGACTTCCACACTCATCCCCATCCTTTTCAGGAATAGGGAGAAAAGAGGAGGACGAATGTGCCTCATTAAATAACTCATTATAACGCAATCAGAATGATGTGGAGCAAGCAATGGTGAAGAGGACTTCCAGGCACAGATTCAGAAGTCTGGGAACTGCCTATGCACTCCTGAAGGGCCTTCCCTCCCATCCAATACACCTTTGCTATCCAAGCCTAATTCACTGCATATTCCAACACTTGCTGAGCCTTCTAAGATCAAATAAGCACTTACTTGCTCTGCCTCTCCATTCACAGTGAGGCCCATTCTCCTGTCTAGCTTTTGTATAGCTGCTTAGGTCCTTATGGCTCCGTACATCAATGAGCTATACATCTGCAGAAGTCAAGACACTAATATTCTTTTGAGGGGCCATGGCTCCTGCATGATGTGATTATTTTGCATCACCATAAAGCAACATATCAGGCAATAAAATGATTTATTAAACTGATTATATGCTTATCTTGCCTTTAAGTTTAGTTGTCTTTACCCTCTTCATTCAAAATGTGCTTTTTACACTACATTTACAATGGTGGAAGTATAGCAACACCATTACTTTCTCATTCCCCAGAGGAGCAGGCAGTAGACCCATGTTTCAAGGTTTTACAGTTCATCCTTGAAAGTCATGAAACACTTGGGAAGTAATACAAAAATGTATCAGAATTTGAACACTTCACTTCTCAGGAAAAGGGAACATGTGTGTATAATGTTTTAGGATAAAAAAAACCAAAAACACTGGGTATGTCTCACATGTCACTAGTTTAATATTCAACACCAAAATATGACACTTCTCAGTGAAAATACTTGGATATATCTCACTTCAGTGCCAGTACTTGAAACATGGAAACACATACTGTGATGAACCCTAGTTATTAGAGCTTGAAAACTGCATTCTTTGTGTAAAATTCATGGGAGAAGAACCTAGTGAATGATCTAATATTGTATATCACCATATAAAAATATTTACATTCTTGGCAAACTACAGCAGAACTGAATAGTCACACGTCACCGAGTCTCCCTGGAAAGCAGGAAAGCAAATCTACTAACTGATACATCACTGGAACTCAAACATGGCTGCATCTATTTATATGGTCTATATGTGGCTGTAGTAGATGAACTCCTCATCTCTGCTCTTGCAGAGTGGGTGTAGGGAGCCTCTCCAGAATACAATATATAGATCTTCCATAAAACAAATCTTCTTAAAACAAATCATCTTAAAAACAAATCAAAACCAGATATTTCCATTACAGATGTAATTAACTTGCAGGAGGTAACCCTACAGAAACTCATAGGTGTTTCTTCCTAAAGAGTCTCCACGGTTTCTCAAAACAAAAACTATGAGTCTGATTCAACAGTCCATTACATTCTTTCCCTCCCCCTACCCTGCCATTGATATTCCATGTTTTCACTACGTCATGGAATTATGCATACTGTTACAGAGGACTGATAATGGAAACTGCATTAACTAGGTCTAAACCCCAAAGAATCAGCCTTTATAACCTTTCATTAGGCATTATTTTGGGCCTTTAAAGAATCAGCATTATACAACAATTACCAAACTACTAAAACTAATAGATGTGTACACAGGTGATACTAGATCAGCAGGCCAAATAACCCAGCAAAATTGCTTGCAAACCCCAGCTTATAAGAAGATTGGTGAGTACTGTCAATATCTTCAAACTTGAACAGTTAAATAGAATAATGTTACCCAAATTTAAAGAATGGACACAACTTATTGCCTCCTACAAGCAAGTTACTGACCACAGTACAGGATTCACAGTTCACAGAAGTCAGGTACAGTTGATAAGCTGATAACTTGATTTCATTTCAGCTGCCTATGTTGTCCACACATATTTTGCTTAGATTTCTCAGAATATTATTTGAAATGGCAATTCCTAGCAAACCAAATGTTATTAGGCCTTCCTGCTCTCCAACAATACTCAGACAAGTCTAAGATGGCACTCTGAAATGCAGAGAGCACTAGAAAGGGTACTGTTCCCTTTCTACAGGATGGAAAAGCATTGTCCCTTTAACATACTGACCACTGAACTTTTAGTCTTCTGTTGGCAACGGACTTATTGATTAAGCAACAAAAATTTTGCTCTGTAATAGTGATTAAAGGCATAAGAATAATGTTTTCTTCAGCTGAGTGACCATAATGGGTGGCTGGGTGGGGGGAGAGGAGAGACCAACAACCAAAACACCAAGATTAAGTAAGGGCTTGATTTTAAGTGAACTGAAATACTTGACCTAAACACTTTAATTTTTTGATTAGTTACCTCGTGCTCCCTTTCCCTTGCCACCTCATTCAAGAAAATAAAAACAAACAACCTCAACAGCACCCCCCCCCCAAAAAAAAAAAAAAAAAGAGTCAGTATAGTTCAGAAATAAGTTCTTGCCACATATATACTTAAAAAGGTAGCTTATAATCATGATGCCCTGCCCTCTAGCATATAGACCTGTGACATCCCCAGATTTCCGGTTTTTTCCCATCACCTGGGATGGCAATGAAAGAGTATTGGCCTGGTATCAGCTTTGCGAGAATGCCACTCCAGCCAGCTGTCAAGTACGACTGCTTTTTACCAGTACTGTATAAGCCCCAGGGTCCAGTCAGATTTTTCCCTTATACTCATCCAGTCCGTTTATCCCCAATTTGGGTACCATGATACTACAGGAGACTGTATTAAAAGGCTTCCTAATGTTAAGGTAAATGATATCTACTGTTTTCCTACAGGGACAATAATTTCATCAAAACTAATCAGGCTGTTAAAGCACAATTCAACCTTGATAACTTGATGTAAATAAATCACAAAAAAAAAAGAATTCATTTGTTAGAGGTTTGGCTATTTAATTCAAGCAGAAATCATATATTTCCCAACGAGCGCTGTCATTACACACTATTTAAAGTCAACCATCAAACCAATAGAAATTAGCAGAATTAGAGACCCTGAGGCAAGGTGAACACAGGCCAAGTAATGTTGTAGCTTGCCCAAAGCTGGTATTAGTACAGAGGTAAACACCACATATAAACAATGTATGGGCAACAGGTATTTGGTTGTAATGCTGCACAGAAAAAAGCCTCACCAAAATATCCTGCCTAAATAAAAATGGGGGTGTGGTGTGTTAACATAAAAATTACATATGCTTTAACAATATGAACTCAAAAATCCTTCAAAACTTTGATTTTTACAGAAGTCTGAGGACATAACCAGTAATTTCACTGTTCTACATCTGCCAATCATTTTTTATTCCCAGGTTTTGTACGTTTACAAAACTCAGTAACATTTACAAACTTCTACTTTGCTGGACCTCGAGTTGCAGGAAGCAAATAACACCACTAACTAGAGCTTTTTTTCCCCCAATATAAATCTTCATTTTCTTCTATAGAGCTCAAGGGTAATTTTATAGAAAGTCTGCGTACAAACAGAAAATTTGAACAATTTTTAAAAGGCTATATACAGCATTCACATATTGTATTTCTCTTTACAGCTTGTGTATTGCACATGCATGTGCTTATTGAAGATAGTTGGAGGAAGATCAGGTAGAAAAAGTACACAATCCATATGGACTTGTGCAAATAAAGTAGAAGTGAGACCTCCTCATTGAGCTGATGAGGATCTACGCGCTGTGCTTCCTAAGGAAGGCATCTGCAAATATACCCAACACTCACACAGGCTGGAGTAAGAAGGAAGTAAAGGAAATTCTGTGGGTTCTGTAACATTCACCTACTGACAGAACCAATATGTTCTTGTTCATATCATAAAGTTTAGCCTAAAAATAAATCTTTAATATTTTAAAGATTTTTTTCCTTTCTTTTGAAGGCTCTTTGCCCCCCATCCCCCAACAATATTTCCACAGAGGCATATATGGATTTATTGGAGAATATATGATAGAGAAAGCCAAGAGTTTTGTGTAGGTATCATCAGAGGGCAATGGTTAAGCCCAGCAGTTTTGGTGAGTTATTAAATATATATTCTTCATACAAATCAAGAATTGAGATATCAAGCTCAAAAGTGAAATTAAGCAAGAGGTGTGTTGTACAGCTGAACTGAAATAAAAGATGAACGTTTATGTTGGTCCCTGATATCAGTCGTTTTTTTGTAGATGTATTTGTCAGTAGTGTTCTACAAAATATAAAACCATTTCCAAACTTTTGCGAATAAAGTGTCATGTTAAATTTACCAGAATTTATTTTTATGGTTGTAACAAATAACCATGCAGACTTTTCAGATAAGGAAACATTTGTGGTAGAACTCCACACTTCACTGAAGAAGTTTTAGTATTTTATGGCTATGGTTTAGGAACTTTGGATGACATCTCTAGTGACCAACTTATATACCATTTCACTACCACAAAGGACTGAAGTCCTCTAAGCACTTTTGAGCCACAAAAAGGAATCTCCTATGGAAAACAAACAGGACAGTCCACTCCCGAAAGCATATTCCCTATTGACTTGTTCTTTAGATACACCATTGCCAAGTGACTCAACGTGCTGCATTTTGTAGTATTGGGTAAAATACTTGATTATCCAAATGTAAATAGCCTAGATATCTATCTAGATAAATACATAAAGATATGGTATTGGTATTAGACATTAGTAAAGACTCTTGAATAACACAGTCCCATGTAAAACTCAAACCAGATTATTTAATAACCAGTATCAACCTTAAAACAAATAGCATATATTATTGCCTAAGAGTCATAGGAACCTGAATTCAATGCATCATCACAGCTCTTCTGCTGTATCTGCTTTTCTCCTGACTCAGCTTCACCTAAATCTTCCTATCCCAGGTACTATCTTTGTAGAAACATGTGGATGGTGTTCACATTTTTGCTCACGTGCCTACCCTTGCATACTCCAGTATACAGACTCTTTCCATTTCCTACCCCTGTCCATACACTTCACAGTGCTATGGTAGTAAAAACGAACAGAAACGTTGGTTCATATCCCCTAAGTCGCACCATCATGCATATGCACGCATGAGCGTGGAGAAAAATAATGTCGGGAAGTGTAACCTACTAGACAGCAGACCGGGATACTGGTGCGCTGCTCTGATATCATCACTGAGCACAGCCAAGTAAGTATCTTTGACCCCAAATCTGCCTGCTAAACAGGAACACTGCTTCCGTTCTTCATTTCCTTTGTTTTACTGTTGCTTGTAAATCTACTTAGACTATGAGTAGAAGCTATTTTGCCAAGCATACAAAAAGGCCAAATGGCCAGAAGACAATTTTAGCTGATATTGTCTTTGGTAAAGAAAGATAGGCAGGCCATGACTCAAATGCCATTATGTCACGGCTCTCTCCAGATGCCAGAACAGCAATCCAGATAACAGGGTAAAGCTCAGAGATGCAACTGAGTCAACAAGAGCAGAAAACACAACAGGTAAGGGAAAAAGTACAAGTCAAACAGCTTGATTCTTTCAGGGCTTTCCTGTAAGAAGATTTGTGTTTGCTTTTCAAAACCAAACCAGAGCCTGCAATTCCTGTGGATAGGGACTGAGAGACATTTGGAGACACTGAGTACCATGGAAAATGACAGAGGAAGCTAATGCTGTCAGGAGCAGTCACATTTAACAGAATCAAACTGATAACATGCAGGCTTTCATTATTACGGTTTCTGCATGTACCCAGCGACATTTGTTAGATAAAAGAAGAAATCACAGCTGAAATAAAGTAAAAAACCCAAAAATCTTTCTTGGCCTGCAGCCAATTATGGCTATTTCCTGTTTTAAACAGAGGGCACAACCAGGAGCAGCCCAGACATGAGTGGACTGCAAACACAGACGAAGGAGTGCCTAGAGAAGGTGGGCAACTTTGATGTGTATTTGCTATAGTTTTTGAAGAAAGTGTTTCCAAGTAACTTGGTTTCAACATATGCAGTATCAGTATTTAGTACAAGATTAAATCAGATAAAATTATACACAAATACAGATAGTGGATTATAGAGGTTTTTTTTCCTTCCACTTAGTCCCAGGTTGATGAGAGAAATCCCCTCAGTTTAAGAGATAACATGAGACAAATTCTAATATTTACATTTCATAATTAAGTACCTACAATTAGTTACCTACATGCTTATCAGGTTACTAATAAGTTTAGCTACAGCAAGCTGTTTAGTCAGTTAAAACATTGCTGTTGGATTATTACTTCTTGATCCTTTGATCTATATCCTCTCTTAAGATGTCATTTAGGCATAATTCATTGACACATGGATCCTGAATTATATAGTATAACCATTAAGTTTCTGGCAACATGCTTTATAAATAATTGGTCTTTCAATACATTTGACTATGCTTCATACTCAGGAATACCCTGCAAATTACATATTTGACTCCTTCAACACGTAGTGCTTCCACCAGCCGAGCAATCTGAAGCACCCTCTGCTTATACCTGTCGTACATGCACAAATTCTTCCCTGGTCTCACCCATGCCCTACTTCCGTTACACCAGATACAATAATATGCAACAAAAATTTGAAAGCCTTGCCTTGAAACCACGATATATCACAGTTATCACCCTTGGAGTATAATCTAACACAAACAGCATTCAAGTCTTAAGGATATATGAGACAGAATTTACTGAACACAACCACAAAGTGTAGGCCCAGTCTCTTTAGTCGCACGCCTCAGCAGTCTGCTCTGGTGCATGTGAATTTAAACAAGGCAGTACACTTTTCGTCTTTGGATTTTTCACCAATTGATTCCCCCTGGCTCAATTCCCAGAGCCCGAGTATCACAGTCCCCTAATGAAGACTTCATAGCATTCTTTTGAACTGATTCCTGCCAATATCAAAGTAGCACAGCAGAAACAAAAACACTAATGTGATGTTAGAAGTCACAATTGTTAACTTAAAAAAAGAAGCCTCGGTATGCAGGTTAGAAAAACATGTAGTTCAAGGAGGAGATTGATAAATTCATTGAAAACCTGCAAACAAATAAAACGGCCATTAGAGGACGCAACTCTTCAGTCCTACTCAAATAGCAAAATGTGATTTTAAATAATGAGTGCAATATTGTTTTATTTAAAACCATTTGTTCCACATAAAGAGCAGGACTAAGAAACATGAGGACAAGTGCTTTAAAAAGGTAATTATGAGTCATGCTGTTCATGAAATGAAGCTAAGAACATTGAGTAGCTGCTCTATCTTTGATCAGTTGTATTAACTATAAGAAGAGTCTCTGGAAGAAAAAATATTTTCTAATTGTCTGGACCATCTGATGAAAGTTGCCACACATTCAACAACATGCAAAGCTTGCCCATGGTTTTTTCAATGCATTCATGCATTGGTTAAATTTATAGTAATTGATTACATTAAAAATAAGTTTTGTTAAAACTAAATACCTTCTTGCAGGGGCCTAAAAAAGGTTTGACATGAAATGGGTAATTTAAATGAGAAATAAAATCTTGAATTATGTTTCAAAATTTCCAACCAAGTATATATTTTAGCAGGGCTGAAACATGTAGGATGTTTGGATACGATTATGTGTTCATAATGCTCCTACCTCCACTCCCTGTGACTTGAGGCTTTGCAGGTTTTTGGGTTTTGGTTTTGTTTTTTTTTTTAAATCTCAATAGTTTTAGTCTAAAATAACTTTGCTTATTAAAATCTGAAGTTGTCCTGATTATTCTAATACAGCCAAATGACATTTAATTTAGGAGAAATTACTTTGAACATGCAATCTAGGAAAGGAAGAAATTGAACAGATTCTCTATGAAGCATTGGGGATGTAGTTAAATTGGTTTTGGTTGTTCAGAAGGGTAGCGCAAATTTAAATCCTACAGGCAGAGCCAAACTAGCAATACAAGGTAGCATAGTCAGTTAATCTTGTGGTGTTCAGTTTGCTGGGTCTGCGCTGTGAAATTGCTCCTGTGGCTTTCATGTGGAAAATGAGAATGTTCTTTAATGGCTGTTGGGGGAATAAAGAAGTAAATACAAAGAAACACATACAAGCTCTTAATATTAACTGCACTAAATAAGTGTAACTAACTGCATTAAGTTATTGATTTATCAGGGCTTGACCAATTAGTATTCTTTTTGGTTCTTTTGGGGGGAAAAGGATGAAAAAAGAATGTCAGACAAGCCAGCTGCAACCAGGTTACTGAAAAATGATACTGTTTATGTCTCCAAATTCTTCTGTTAATTGTTCCTTGGGAAGTTTACAATGACCTCAGATGGACTAAAGCTCACTGGCTTTGGCCAACAGAGTTTATCATATCTCAAGTAAGAAGTATTTTCCTGAAAGGCTGTACCATTTTCAGTTAGGTCCATCCTCTTAAAAGAATTGTAAGTGTAGTAAGCAAGCACAGGACAAGATGTTACAGGAAATTTACTTTGTTGCTCTAATCAGATCAACGCATTTGTTATTGCCACGTCTCACAAAGACTAAGGAACTGAGCTAACCACGTCAGTTTATTTACAATTAAACTGTTTGAATTATGTGCACTTATGGAAAAATCAGCGTCCTTAGGACAGAAACCACTTGGACACTTTTGCTTCAGACACATTCAGGTATTTTCCACTCTTAAAACTTACAGCTACAGCAGCTTCGTTCACAGGGAGATCTGACAAGAAGTTGCAGCCATGTGTTTGTCCCATTTGAGCTGCAAAATCAATTCTAGTTGGTGATTAAACTTGCGAACCATTTTAAAGGCAGTACAGTATATGCGTATGGAAGTTTTAGGGCTTCTAAACTCACTCCCAACAGTGAGTTTCGGCAAATTTGAATTCTGATTACCTTTCCTGTCCCCAATTAACAGAAAAACAGGTTATGTGCACACACTGTAAAGTCACTGAAAGCATCTTGTTTCCTTAACTTGATAGAAGTGGTTAGCCTACTGAATGTTACCTGCCAGGTACAGTGTAGGAAGCATTTGCTCCATTAGAGACAAAAAAAAATAAACCCAGAGGAGACAGATGAGAAAAGAAAAAAAAAAATCCACTGAACATGCTGCTCTGTCTACACCACCATCCATGTATCCAAACCATATCTGTATGCAAGAATTGCAATTGCATAAGTTACTGTATCCACAGAAAATTGTAACCTATTTCACATATGCACTCTGATTCTTCCCATACACAAGGTTAACCAAACAGTGTACCAATTCTGCTATTTTTACAGCAATTATAGAGGGGCAGCTCCTAACATGTCTTCAGTTTAGCACAATTGCTTTCCTATATAGAAAAGGAGGGGAAAAAAATACACTATTTGAAGCAGAAACCCTTTTGCAGACCAAAATTTGATTTCAATTTTCTGAACACAACCCAAAGACTGTTTGGCAAGCCAATTCAAAGCTTTGGTTTGAAAGGGAGAGATAAAGTACAGCTGATAATTCTGTTCAATTCTTGCCCACCTGTTTTGGTTAATAGCATTTATTCTGGGGGGTGGGTGTGTGGGGGGGTGTGTGTGTGTGTGTGTGTGTGTGTGTGTGTGTGTGTGTGTGTGTGTGTGTGTGTGTGTGTGCGCGTTGAAGGTAGGGAAAGGTTTTATAGTTGTAAGAACAAAGTTCAGTAAGTTTAACCATACAACATTTTCAATCCTCTCTCAGCAAATTGTTATGATACCCTATGCTCAATCCAGGCTGAATTTAGAGTCAGGGAAGCATGACGCTGTTGCACTATACACTACTGAGATCATTTAGAACAACTTTTTATAGCCTCACAAGTTACAGATAACAAGAACTTGAAAGAAAACAAAATTTACATTATGTCAATGCCTATACCAATCAAACCATTGTACATCTTCTCTACTTGTTCAGATATTCACATACCAGACACAAAGAAAGAATATTTAATGTAAATGCAGTTCTTAAAGATAGATTTAGGTGATCAATGAAGAAAATTGAGTAATGCTGTCTGTCTGCAGTTGGACAAATGAGTAAAGTTAGCCTTAAAAAGACACCCCCAAAACCTGAAACACCTCACGCGTACCCAAGGTTGTTGAAAGTAAAGCATCATGCTTTCTGAAATAAATACAAAGTCATGTAAATTACACTGATGAACAGTAAAATATTTGTGCAATATCATTTTCATTTCATAACTCTTGCTTTACAAAATTTGTGGAAGGTACAAGAATTTTTAAAGCAATATTTGATTAATACTACTCGGACGGTTGTACTAGTAAGAAGGTGAGCAAGTGTTGCATGTTATCTAATCATTTCTGCATTTCAGTATTTTAATGGATAAACAACATATCCCTGTAGTATCGATTATTACTTAAGTCTCCTGATTGGTAACAATCAAGGCAGATATTATCCTTCTTTCTCCAAAACAACTGTCAGTGATAAACCTCCTTCCTGTCTGACCCCAAAATTGCAGCTTCAGTTCAGGTCAGTTGACTGACTATCTGTCCTCAAGAGATATAAGGCTGAAGTGTCATGTTGTGGCCAAGATTTTAGACCTTGGAACCTGTATTAAGGACACATTTAGATTATAAATGGATTTGGCCTTTGTGAGAACCCACCCCTTACAGTTCCTTTTGCAAAAGCAGAGCGGCTTTGTCTCAAACACAAGCAGGGTAGGACACAGTATACTATTATGTAAATACAGTCACTCGCACGAGAAGGAACAGCTTCCCCAAGGCTTCCCACTGCTCAAATTGTCTGGCAAGCTACCTTTTCACACATGATAGAGTCCAGTTGGACCAAGGAATCACAGTTATTTACCGTAATGCATACTCTGACTTTCTTCTAATACCAGATAATGAAGCCATTTACTGCAAAGTTAGATGAGTTTTTAACACAGTAGTTTGAAGTATTTTCATGTATTACTGCAGGTTTAATTATCAGGAAACTCACTACTACTCAAAACACAGACTTGAAAACTTGCTTTAGCAACCAGTGTGAGATTTTAATTCCAGTTTCGATGGCAGAAGTTACTGTTTACTAATCCCTTTTATCTCTGACTGACAAACAATAAAAGAACAAAAACACACATTATTTTTTTCAACAGCTGAGTGAGAAAGGCTTTGCCAGAAGAAGCAGGGACACACAGGTGGTATCCCCTGCTGCAAAACTTTAATAACTTTTAGACTAGATCCTCTAACGTTTTAGACTGTTAGGGGAGAAGGAAGGAAAAGCATTCCAGCAGAGTTCCCTTAATAAAAAACTGTTATCTTAGGCTGGCAAAGAGAATTGACATTATGCTGTTTATCTGGAGGTTTATGTCTGATGAATGGCAGTGAAGTAACACAGAACAGACTCCTGAGAGCAGCGTGATGCTCCTGCCTCAGGCCTGGCTGCTGTAGAAGAACCTGGAGAGCACAAGACCCCTCAGAGCACCTCAAATTTCTCTTTTTTGTGTTTTCTTTTTTCCATTATGGTTGACATTTTTGATGATGTGATCTGTTCCAGGGTATTAGCCTATCACCATTAGCTGCTGGAATAAGACTCCACTCAGAGAGAAAATAGAACATTTTTAATTCTAAATGAAAATAGAAAGCATAGATTCCGTTTTCACCTGTCTGCTTGAAAAACAATTTTAAGCAATAAAGCCAAGAGACAAGTTTAATAGTATATTCAAAGCAAAAATGCCTTTCTAAATTTGTTTTATTTTAACAACTCTAGGGATAAATTAATTTATTATGTGATTAAATTAGAACCTGACAGTGACAATAAACCCAGTCCTGCAGAGTATTACACTCACTTGGGAGGAATCGAACTGTAACTAAATACACATCTCCCCCCCCCCCAGGTTGTATCTAACATATCTTGAAAAAAAAAAACCAACAAACAATTGATGTGATGCAGTAGGTAATAAGGGACAAAGTACCAGTTGGAAGAAAGAAAATGTGTTCTTTACCATTCTTCTCTAATCATATGAAGCATGTTCTACTTTAGAATTGGGATAAGTCTTAAAGAAAATAAGACTTCAAATGCTTTTCAAAGCACATGTTTAACTCACCTTCCTTGTAAGAAGTTTAACCTTCACTTATTATACAATAATTAATATCAATATAATGTTTTATTGTAATACAAAATTAAATATTTTGTTTAAATAATAGAAATATTTACTGAGAACTATATTACTTGTAGGATGCTAACATATGAGTAAAATGTCTGAATAGTGCTTTATTTCAGGTTTCTTCATTTCATAACTCTACCTGCTTATCAAATTTTAAGGTGCCAAAAGCTTTTTTAACAGCAATCCAAACATTTATATATAGATGAGTAATAACTGCACTGGCTTATGTCAAAACTTGATGATGCAAGTTACCAAAAATACATTATTAACTCATGTGGAAGACAAAAAAATCATAAGATAGTTTTAACTGTTTCTAAACAACAATAAAAAATTCTCTGATATACAAATAGATTTTTGTTCTATTTGCTGAGACAAACTATAACCCACAACCAGCTTACTGTAGGGCATTTTTACATATACAGTAGTCAAAGTAGCACCAAAAGATCTTAACCAATTCCTAAGGAGTTTCTTGGTAAAATACATGTATGAAAAAGAAAAACACTTCTACATTCACATTTAGCATCTTACCTTCTGCAGAAATACAAAGCTCATTTTGTTAGCAATAAAATGATGCCATCGCTACTAAATGAGTAAAGTATTATGCTTTACAAAGCAAAACACATATTTTCAGACTTCCATATTTATGACTGAGGGGAATAAAGCAAAACCAAAGACAAAAAAGGAATAAGGGCCTGTCTTCATCAGTAACCAGCTGAATTGAGCACAAAATGGCTGTACCTTCCTACAGAAAGCAAACTTGTAGCAGGTTAAAAAGAGAGCTTTGGGAAACAGGCACTCTACAGGCACATAGATACGCACCAGGAAAGTAAACGGTATCAGAAGTATTGACCAATTTGCTGACTTTTACCCAAATTACAGCATTAGCAATTAATTTCATACACACTCTTGAATCCTTTTGTCAGTCTTTATCCATTTCCTAATACAGACAGATTAAAAGAGATACTTACTAAAACTGGCTCTAGCTAGAAAGCCTGTTGCCAGGCTCAACAAAGATGCCAAGGACAAAACAAAAACACTATCGTCTTTGCCTAGCCCTGACAATTAAGCCATCTAGGAATATGTAAGCATGTATATATAGAAATACACTGCTGTGTACATTAGTGGTACCTGCTTGTGCATGCAGCAGAAGAGCCTGACAGCACCTTTAGCTGAGAAAGTGACACATCTAGGTTCCATTCCAAAAGGCACTGCATTTAAAATCTAATTATCTAATTTCTATCCTTGTTTGTAACTATGAAGACAGGATGAGGCTCCTACTTAAAGGAAAATCGTAACAAATGCCAAACATAGTGTGAAAGCTAGCAGTAAACAGCTGTAACACTTAAGAAACAAGACTTACTGGCTACAAGTCTCTCAACCCATTCCAGTTCCTTGATTTCTGTTGCTGCTATTGGTCTCCCTTATCAGATCAAATCTATTACCACATGTGCCTGTTTAATCCCCTCCCTCTTTACCCACTTCTTAATTATACATTTCCATCCCTGACAGGTTTTGGTTAAGCTATTAGAGGTGCTACCTGCAATGTTGGGCAGCTCTTGCATCCCTACCACCTGCTTCTCACAGCGGCTCCACTGCTATTTGCAGCTATTCCTTTGCCTTTCCAGTGGCAGGGTGGAGTGAAGGACCAGCACTCCCACTGCACCTGGTTTGAAGCATCCCTTTAGTGGTGTTTGCATCTTAGATCAGCAGCTACCCCTTCCCTTCCGTCTGACACAGGGGCCTGCCTGCAAAACCAGGAAGGGGTTATAAGGCTTTACTTTACGGCATATATTGATCAGAAATATAATTTGCTCTGATGATATCATTATTGTTACCAGTAGAATTGCTTACTACCACTGTGCTTCGTTTATAAATCTTAAATTCACCCAGAAACAGAAATGTCTGATTATAGCAAGGGCCAATGATGGGAGCTAATGCTAGAATAGCTGGTATTAAAATGTGGAAGTCTAATTAAAAAAAAATTGATTTATGACAAAGCTATCTAGCTAGATTGACAGCAATTAAGGTGCATTTGTCACAATTAGCCAGTTGTACCTGACCTATACTAAGAGAGACTAACAGGGCACACCTGACCTAAATCATTTGTTAATTTTACTTTTTGCTTTAAATTTGGATGGTGAAGGGAGGTTAATTAAGTGTCTAGACTTTACTTTGAGTGTCACTGTGTCTATGCTACAGCTAGCCTATTAGCAAGAACTACCACTGCTTCATGTGTCTGCTCCAATTTCTGAGCAGGTGCACAAGAAAAGAATATTTTGACTTTTCCTGTTGTCATATACAACTCTGAGATGTGATTATAAAATGTACATGGTGCAAAGAGCAATTTGGAATTGAGAGATACCATGTATTCAACACCACCCAAAGCCAAGCCAAGTACAGGGTACTCAATGTCAGTCAGAGGCTTAAAAAAAGCATGAGAAGAAAATGGAGTATCATGGATAAAACACATTTCTTACAGAATAGAATATTCATTCCAGAGGACCCTTAAATGACAACAGTCTTTAAGGTGGGTGAGAGACTGTGTTGTTTTTCTCAGAACCTGATTACAGATTGTCCTTTCCATATGGGAAAGCAAAGCAATGGTTACCCTCAATTCCACAGCTTCTTTCCCAAGATCTCCTGAGCTCAGAA
This sequence comes from Phalacrocorax aristotelis, assembly GCF_949628215.1. Taxonomy (NCBI): domain Eukaryota; kingdom Metazoa; phylum Chordata; class Aves; order Suliformes; family Phalacrocoracidae; genus Phalacrocorax; species Phalacrocorax aristotelis. The sequence goes on from NC_134281.1 coordinate 54,545,308, forward strand.
TCTAGTCATTTTTACATTTGTAATATATATGTAGAAAGAGTGTACCATTAAGATAATTTAGGAAGTTGTACATATCTGGCACATGACACAGTCTTCATTAACAAAAGGAACAGGACTCCACCCTGCTTTCTTATAAGCATTTAATTCATTTCTCAATAACTTGTAGTTTCAGCATGGAGATTCCTACATTTATTTGCCATAAGGGTAATTTTTTCAACCTCAGAAATACTTTGTGTACCATGCAAAGATTAAAAATAAAAGTAAACATTTCGCTTAATTCTGCAGTTCTCATGACTCCTACATTTTAGAGAGACCTTAGATTGTTTCCTACTTCTTGCTGTTCTGGCATCCTAATCCCTAACTAAATACGTATCAATGATAAAAAAGTTTCTAAATTGAGAGTTGGACTCTTCAACTATGAAAAACCTGTTTAGAACAATTTTAAATGTAGGTTTTTCAGTGATGGAATTCTGCATGTCACAGGGAGGCATTACTGATTTTTTGAATTTTATAGTGAAAACTATTGCTTGTTCACCATCCACTTGCCTCACCGCTGGATGCCAACATTCAACTTTAAAAGTTGATTATTTCTGTCAATATGGCAATTCAAAACTTGAGTTGGTCTGAACAGATCACAACAAAGCAGTTGCAGTACAGAGAGGGGCTCTGTTGTATTTCAGTAACTTTACCTTACCCAAGATCTTCACTTCTCACCCTGGGAATGTTTATCTGCGCTCTAAGCCTCCCAGAAAGCTGAAATATACTAAAAGGTAATACAATTTTTTAGGTCTATTTTGTAATATCTATGTACGCCACTTTTTCCATATGCAAGTTTTCAAAAGCAACAGTTCATATCTGTAAGTTGCATCCAAAGTCAGCCTGCATGTAAAAGCAGTACCAACAATTTTTGAGGCTGAAGTAAGGCCTATTTAAAAATTTGACTGTTATGAAAAATACGCCGTCACCTTTACAAATTCATATTTTGTTTATTTTGATTGCACCATACAGTATAAATTCCTTTCATGGATATGGGTAGGTCAGTTTTCAAGTATTTCAACTAAAATTTTATCTGCATCCTTACACAAAAGGTATTTTTTTCCCTTTAGAGAGGTGACTCTAAGAAAGGCAAAAACCCTGAAATTGCTTCTGTTTTCAATAATAAAATCTGTGCTTTTTTTCCCAGGTGTTTCTTCACTTTAAGCAGCGCTTAACCTCAGTTTCTTGCCTATAAACATGTACGGGTATAAGCCTTTGACAAGGATCTTGCGAAGGGACGGTTCAAACTGTCAATCGCTTCTTCAGGGTCCATGACTCCATGGTTAAATTTGATTTTGATACATGTTCAATTAAACATTTCACACTGTGTTTCAGAACCTTCATCTTACTCCCGTCAAAGTTAATGTACCATCATTGTTGTTTTACACTGCAAAGTGCATTTGAGACAAGAACTATCATTAACTTAACACGCATTTCAGAGTCCATTCACTATAGTTGTGCCCTTCAGTTTTGCTGTATTTAATATTTTAGCACAAGGATACATAACTTTGCATTAATCTTTATTAAACATAACTTGCATTTTTACAGCACTACTCCTGAATTGCTTGGTACAGCAAATGGATCTGCAACATCAACATCGTTAAGAAAGCTTACTGTCTCATCTTGATTTCTTTCTGCTTTTACAGGATTAAAATAAAAACAATAAACTAGAGACTGAAGAAGCAAGCGTATCAGAGCATTTTTCCAATACTGCACACAGTAAATGAGATGATACTGGATTCAACTTCACAGATCAGCTAATAAAAATGGGAGTTGTAAGCCTCGCTCGCAGCTCAAGAAATTGAAATTATAACTGACCTTCTTTTTACAATTCCACCATTCTCATTTTCCAGCTCTTAAAATAACCTTGATTTAGTGGTTTATTATGCCCTAAATGATATTAAAGTTATTGCCAAAGTTTACAGCACTGCAAAGTACTTATTCAGAAGTCTGTGTACAAATATAAAAATTTAATTGGGTAGCTTATACTAAATTAAAAGCTTTTAAATAATTATTTAGATTCTGGAGTAATATACTCTGTGTTGCCATATGGTACACCCTCTCTCTCTGCCTTCAATGTAATAGACTAGAGTGGGGTAAGTGTGTTTGAACATCACAGAGTACTACAAACTCTAAAACACCGCTCTGGATTGTGAATGCTCTTGACTTCAGTGGTGCACAGTTTCTGCTGATAACTGATTCTGCATAACAGCAAGCGGAGGAAGTCCATTTGTTTCAATCTATTGTGGATTGTACTTTATCCTCTTTTTCTCTCAGACTGAACACTAATAACTGAACCATTTGAAATAACATGAAAGCCATGAATTTTAAACCCATAAAATTAAATCCTGAGAAATCTTTCTCTAGTTCACTTACAATGTACATACTTTCCTGACTGGTGGACTCAAAAAGATATGCAACCTTAGCCTATGGGTCCTATCCTGCAGCCCATAAGCTTCATTGCTGTGTCCTGTTTAAACAAGAGTATAACAGTCATGACTTCAACATTTACTGGTGGCCTCAACGCTGAGTTTCTTGGTCAAAGTCCACTAATTAGATTCTTCACACATTTCTTTATTTAGAAAGTATACAAGCGTGTCTACGTTATTACTACTAAAGTCATTTCATGTGGATAAAACAAACTATGAAGACATTTTGATTTCAGTTAGAATCACGAAGGTCACTGTACAGTCAGGTTCATGGAGCTAGAGATTATAAATTCCTGATTTTTCAGCTTGTTGTTACTATATCTTTTCTTTTTAATTATTTATCAGACAAACTTTAGGACACATTAGAATTCATCCACTGCAGTCCTGCCTGCATCTTTTTACATCAGGTCTGCAAGCATCCTGTTCTTGTCAAAGGGCATTTTCTTTTCATTTAAGATGTACTGCAAAACAATTATTTTACATAATAAACAGGGTTCCCACTGGTGCTGATATACTGGTGGTTATTTTTTTTAATGATTTAAAGGATTAAATAATTCTACAGCCAAGAACCAGCATCATACACAAGACCCTGGAAACCAGAATTTGCAGCTGGCTTAGCTATTCATCTGGAAGCTCAGTCCAGCTGCAGTTGCTATTTTTTGTCTTATTTATGTGGGGTTGGCCATGGAGTGGAACAAAGAGTCCTTGATACTGGAAGGAAAGCCACAAAATTTGATTATCTTTTTTTAAACATATGAAATTTCTATAGAAACAGCCAGAAGTAACTCTTGCTCTGTAGACATCTGCTGTAGTGTGTGTCCTCATGTGCTCCATACAAAACATTTTGTTAAGATAACTTAATATTTAAAAATTAATAATAAAAAAAAAAAGTTAGGCAAAGGAAAAATTAAGTATCTATCAGTATTTTTAATTTGGCTCATTTTCAGACTCTCTGTTTCTGGGGATACAGCTAAAGGCATGGACATGAGAATGGAAAATACATAGACTTATTGTACTTACAAGTTGTCACATTTTCTAGAAAGCTTATTGTCCTTCCAGTAGCTCAGATTTTAAATTCTGGGAGAATGTTCATGGTTAGAGTCAGGAAGAATTATTTTTTTATTAGGCTGGTGATAAGTACATTGCAAAAAGCTTTTATATAGTTTTATCCATCCAAATTAATGTATTACCATGTAAAGTGTATGTTCCTTAGAATTTATTAAAAACTACTGTTGTTTTTTTTTTTTTATCTCTCCAGCCATGAAGTCAGGCTCTTGGAGTACAATGATTTAAAATGGAGAAAACTTCCAGTGGACAGAATATGCAAGGATTTTTAGAAACTCCTCAAACCCACTTTGTATAATGCCCACACTAAAACAGGGGTTTTTGGCAAAAAAAAAGTTTTGAGAATGTCATACACAATCTGACCTTGTTCCCTTTGAAGATGGGAGTCAGACAGACAATATGAGAAAGTAGTAAATACAGTGAGTTACATCAAAAAGAGGTCGTGGTTACAGAGAGTAGTTTGTGCCCTATCTTAATCTGCTCACACATTTTATGCAAAATCGCTGGCAAATGTCTATTTACCTCTATACAAGCACATGAATTGTTATGATCTTTTAATTACCGTAATGTTTATTCCGGTAATTTACATTTATTTATTAACATAAACTACTTATTTCCTATGGAGAAACACATACAGATTTCTGTGATATAAACACATATCCAAGTTCAATATAGTTGCCCCACTCAAAATCTAAAAGGCATTACAAAGGTCATTCTTTAATTGCCAACAAAATCTTATACATAACAGCTATGGAATGCACGATATTGTGGTGTGCTACAGAAAACCTTAAAAATATTAACTGGAAGGATTTTCAAAATATATTGATTGACAGTATAATTTGAATTTTCCTGGCTGTAGAATGCTGACCATTCTAGCAGTCCTTTTAGTCCTTTCTGAAAATATTTTTCATCCATAGGTACCTTACGATTGCAAAGCATATGTCTCAGCAGTGCCGGCTGTTAGAAGAATGTTCCTGGTTACATTAGGAAGCTGGGAATCACCCCCTCCTGGTGGTTGAAACTTTGGTCTGTAACCTTGTGGACCCGTGCGTTACCCGCATTTGGAGGTATGACATTTTGACATCCAAGCAAGCTGTCACTGGACTGATTCTTCCCGTCCCTATACTGGGTGGGTGTAACTTGAGATGAAATCCTACCTCCAGTGAAAGAGGAAAGGAGCACTCAAAAGAAGGTTAATTTTTTTGTTGTAATGGCAGCTGTGTGAACCTGCTCCAAGGTTTGAAGTGTCAGAGGAAGCCCTGGGAGAGAAGGATTAATGGGCAGAGGGCAGGTAAAGCAGTCAAAGGCACGTAATAAATTAATGTATCACATGGTTGCACAATTTATCACATTGATCTCTATTTCATCACATTTATCACCACCATGTATGTACTTGTATGTATGAAATGCCCATAGCCACATGCACAATGGCCCAATGCTGGGATAACTGAAATCAGTGATAAATTGCAGAGACCAGACTTCACCTTTCTCATCCAAAATTGTTTTAGAAGGTTTCAAAGCACTCAGAATGAAAAGCAGTAAACAATTTGTTCACTTTGGCTTCATCAAAGAGCAAGGCTCAGATATTATACCCAAATAACCACTATGGCAGAAGCAGGAATTTTACAATAAAATAAAATTTACACGTTTATACTATGCTGGAATTAAAGAAAGGCAAGAAATGACAAATCATCTTTTCCGGCCTACTGATGAATTTTCCACTGTTTTTCCCATGTCTGCACAGACTGTATTTTAAGGATGCCACAAAGTACTGACTGAAGTTACTGGGCTAACCTGTAGATTTTTATATCCACTTACATAAGTTTTCTCCACATTAGCATGGTAATCTCTTATGCAACTGCTGAGAAATCAGTTTGTAGTTTTATAAATATGTTTATTGGCATTAAAGTAAAAAGACTATGTGCACTTAGTTAAAATGTTGAATGTGGAAGACAGTATTTCTATCTGAGAAGGAAGATCAAAGGGCTGTAACATAAGCAAGAATTTTGATCAAACCTTGGAAGTGTTTGATACTTTAAATAAACAAATATTGACTCCTTGATTAGGTAATGATACAGTCGCCCATGATGGAAGCCTGGAGTGCTCTTTGCTCATTCTAGCTATGTAAAACCTGCCCCTTCCAGTCCTTGTCTGATACTCTGTATGACCTCCATTACCTTCAAGGAGAATCTTGAGACTGATGAAATTCTCGTCTGTTTTTTCCTCCTCCTTCTTTTTCTTTACATAAATCCAGAAGCCTATATAAACTGACTGGAGCAGAACTACAGCCAGATTGGGACACTAAGAAGGACAGAAAGGATTTCAGCTGGCAGTAGCTGTCATCACTGCAGACTGACAACAGGGGAAGTTGTCGGACAGAAGATTGTTTTTCACTGTTGTATAAAAACTGAATACAGCTGATATAAGCCTCCCAAAGTGTATCTGAGGTTATTTTATTGCTGTTATTATATTCGTTTCCCCAAAGCAAAATGTTGATATAACTCATTTAGGAGTTCTCATTTATTCAGAATTTCTCTTCCAGTGCATTCAGCAAGTGCCATTGCAAGAATGGTGGAAGTTGTAATATATTGTAATATTGGTGGAATTTTTCCCCTCCAAATATAAAGAGGGAACTAAAATTACAGTAGGAAAGACAAAGTATCGTGGCATGATAAATGTCGTCCTGTCTAACATCCTCTGCTGTGCAGGAATATATTTATTTTTTCAATAAATACAATTACAGAACAGTTTTCCTTCTATGAAGCTGTCCCTTGACTCTCCCTTATAACGCAGGAGACACTGGGAGATGTCAGAGGGCCAGATTTCTTCAGTGAGAATGATTATAAAATATTTCTCTGTCTCCTCATTAGCTTCCTGAGATTTTTTTTTTTCCTTAACTGTGACTGTCTTGGGTTTTTTCTTACTTTCTGGGCAATTAGTGAGAGAATTCTAACAGTGACATTGTCTCTTTCCTTCAGTCTGTACTAGACTAAAAGCAGGTTTCTTTTATTCTATGACTAGAGTGGCTGAAAGAATATAGTCTTTCATGGAGCCCCTTCTTGTCTTTTTCTGTTTCAAAGCTGCAGTAAAGTAGAAGCTTAGCAGGCCTACTGACTCGAAGGCTATTCCCGTTAACTGTCTAGGGGGTTTTGTTCGCTTGTTTTGAGCTCAAAGGGGCACTAGACAAGAAAGCAGAGGGCAGAGGCTTGAAAAACTACTAAAGGAATGTGATACAGCTATATTGCTGCTTTACCTGACGTCATCCTGGATGCCACAGAGGAAGAGGAAGTTCTTTTCCACGTGCCCCTTCCTGTTTATATTTCACACAAATCTAAACCATTAATTATGTCTTGCATGAGCACGAGCATCTCTTATTCAAAATGAACAAAAGCAGAAGATTCATCCCATCTTTGGGTGAAAGCAAAGAACTCTGTCCAAAACAAACAATACGAAAGGGCAAGAACTCTCCATATGAAGCAGCTTTGGGATCTGCAAGCTGTTCCATAATATGTTGTTGCTGAATAGTGACTTATGTGTCTGTTAGGTAAATATCAGGCTGTCATTCTGATGGCATACTATAAAATCAGAAAACAACAGTTACAACCACAACATTTACATTTATTTGGGGGAAACACTGTTTCAGTCTATGTGGCGCTGCAAGACTTACTTGTTTCCATTCTACCAGAAGACCATTGACAATAGAAGAAATGGGATGATGAAATTTCAGTAATCTAAGTTTGGTCAGTTAATATGAAGCCTTCAAAGCTGAGGCATAACTCAAGTTTACTCTGCTTATCTAAGTTAGAATATGTTATTTACTAGGTGTAAAAGCAAAATATAAAACATCAACTCACAAGCAGTTTCCTTACAATCAAGGGAAAAACAGGGCTTTTAAAACTCCTGTGAATAGAACAATTATTGTCTGCTGGCCTAACAGATGAAGAAAGTTGCCTTTTCTCAGGAGGAGACATGGTTTAGAAGAATACACTGTTCCAGGTTCATTTTTTAAGGAAGCCATTTAAGTTTCTTCATATCCTAGTTTTTCTATACTTAGCTGTAATGAAAATGGCATCACTGTATCATGTCTGCAAGAACCTTAAAAGCAAGAAGTGGTTTCCTTACAGAGGTAGAGAGAATTTTGCATGCTTTGTATTTGAAGAGTAACAGACAAACAGCCCTTTTGGGTACTTTTACACAGTAATTCACCATGGGATCATAACCCTTATGTCATTATAACCCTCACTGGACCACCAGGAGGAAGGAGCAAATCAGCAGCCAGTAGGTTTTAAAGCATGTACTTCTACTGAGGAAGAGAGACTCAAGTGTGTTGTCTACGACTGTCCCAGGATCTTTGAGTTCTTTCAGCGACAGCTAACATGAACCATTTTAAAGTTTAAGACTTAAAATTACAAAGCCAATATTCGCCAAGATTCTAATTCAAACTGGTGGACAGCTTCAAGGCCATTCATCTTTCCAAGCAAACAGAGATTGTGTGTTTAACATACACATTACATCAAAAATGCCAACTCACGGTTTGCAAGAGAAATGTACCTATATATTTTATTACATACTTATTAAAAAGACATAAGGCCAAAATAATCAAATAATATTCTAAAAGTGATCTGATAAGTGGTGAGGTATGTTAATGTCATTAAAATGTTTAATGCTGAAATGACCAACAGTTGTTGTCATTAATGTGAAAGCTTGCATTATATGCTGTCTATGTTTTTCTTTCGCTGTTTCATTATGGCCATCTTTGGTACATATTCCTACATTATGTTTCCTATTGCTATACTGGTCAGAAGATAAACAGTTCTTAAAACTTTGACATTAACCTTCATTGCCTCAAGTATGTTCACCAGGTGTAGTTAAAGATACAACCTTCTTGTCCCCATCCTATCTTATCTTTCTTCTAAATTTGGGATGAAAAGAAAAAGAAATCTAACTACATCCATTAATATCATAGCATTATAAATATCAGGAGTACTCTAAAATGCCTAGGGAAACAAAAATGGAATTGTAATATTTATTCTGCTTCTGTTATTCTTTAACTTGACATTGACTCCTATCATACTATGTCATACGTATAATAGTTTAACTTTGGCTGTGGATATTATTAATCTCTTCTTAATATTAAAAAAAAACCCAAACATGTTGTGTTGGATGCAACCCACAACACAAAAGTATAATGCCTGCATATTGTTATGTAGCCTGTTCCAGAACTCCATCAAAACCAAATGCACAATAATTAATACAATAACTCTCATAACCAGGTTCCTAGGATAAAAAATTCAAGGGTTAAAATTGTCACAGTAGACAAGAACAAAAAGTGACTACCACGGCACTGCTTAGATTCTTTGAGTCAATTGCTCTTTCTTCAAACTTCAGGGCAGTGACAGACTCATTCATTAATTAAAAAAAAAAAACCCAAGCCAAAGCTTCTCCCTAAACCTTTAGGGTTGGAGGCATTTCTTCTTATATATGGTTACCAGCAGCCAATGCCTGAAATGAATTAAATGCACAGGCAAATGGGAGATGTGTGTCCAGAGGAAAATCAAAAACTTACCAACTAGGATATTTAAAAACAAAATATGGTTTTGTTTTTTTTTTTTTCTTGCCACAGCAGTGTTTTCAAGCTCTTTCAACACACTTCTTTTTTTAGGCTTGAGAAAACTTGAGTCATTTTGGGAAATTCAGTTCAAGTTTCTTAACATAAAGGAAGGCAGTTTTTTATCCCAACCATTTTGAACAAAATAGACTAGCTAGAGAGCTTCACTCCTAAAACACAACTGTTTCATAGACACATGGAATCTCCTTCCTCACTGATTCAAAAATTCTGTGACCACCTATGCTAGATGTAACAGGGAGGCCAGCTGTGTAGATATTAATCGCAGAGGACATGAAACGATACTAAAATCCCTTAAAAATTCAACATAAAGTCAATATCCCCAAAATCTTTTGATTTGGGAATGACAGATCCATTCAAGTTAGCAATTTTGAAACCTTAAGCACTCAGGAAAGGATTTTAATCTCTGGAAACACAGAACACAATAAAGGTGTACATATTTTTTTCGTTTAAGACAGATCTGAATGACAATTAAAAACTTAGTGTTACATCTATATGCAAAATAACATGAATATTGATGGTACATCTAACTACTGAATCTCACCTCTGCTTTACAAAGAGTTCAAAGAGATTTTCCTGAAATCACATTATAAAATTATCTTTGGAAAATGATATGTTCCCTGAGAGAAGACATGTAATTGCAAGTGAAAAATGGGTTTAAGAGAACCACTCATCACATTATAAATATTTTTACCCACAGCACTTGATACTGGGAAATTAGAAAATATATCAGTTTGGCATCATGGTTGAAATTTTGGCTTCAGCTCGCCTTTTCTGTTCTTCACATATCAAATGGCGATAACACCTTCTTTTGTCTGTCTTATCCTGTTAATGACCTTTTCAAAACAGTGGCTGTCGCGTATATCTGCAGCACCTACAAGTGAGCTTCTACTCTCTGGATTATATGTAGACGACCTACATAATAAAATAAGTAATAATAAGGAGATCCCATCCTGATCAACATTTAATCTCAGAGAACTAAAACTTTCAGGACACTGCACACTATGAAGTGTGCTACAAACTCTTACTTCCAAAAAATAGCCTTATGTTTGTAATACAGAAAAACAATTTTTCTTGACTTTCCTTTTCAAATCAACAATTATTTTTAGCCTAATGCTGGAAGCACTAAGATTCCTATTTCCTTCAGTGAATTTTAAAATAGGCTCATTATTTGACTGAATAAAGTCAAAGCAATTTTTCACATCAGGAGAATTACTTGCACAGGTTTTAAACCACTGTGCCAGGACGTTAATTTACCCTGCCATTTCACAACTATGTTAGCATAACCTGAACAAAGAACAACAGAATGGGCACAAAAATCTTACAAGTCATCTTCTGCTAATTTTAATTTCCCCATCATTACTATATGACTTGTATTTTGTCTCTCTTTTTACATTTCTTTCAGAGACCTCAAAGAAGGAAAAAAAAAAAGGAAAAATATTGTCCACAGTAAAATTTGAAGGTGGAAAGCATCAAGAAATTTCCTGCATTACTTTTTATTTTTCAGCTAGCAACCCTAGAAAGAACTTGAAGGCTCTAATTATAATTCTTCACACATTTTCAACATGAACTTTCATTCTTTAAAATAACCAGCTCACAATAAAGTTTGCTATTCTTGTGTTTTGCAGAATTACAGCATATTCTCAGCTGCATATTATCCAATGCATCTGATTGGTGTTGGGGAATACAGGCTTAAGTAAAATATGCTGGTACAATGTATTTTTGGTTGCAATTTAAAAGCAGCAAAAAGAATTAATTTGAAATTTTGTCACTGAATATAGGATCATTTACTTATCTGAGAATATGGCCAAATAAAGTCATGATCCTAGCATTCTTGGCTTTTTTACATTAATTGTTATTTCCAATGAATAAGAATAAATTAATTGGCATCAACAACATTTGGAGAACATGAAGGAACTTCTTTGAATATTGTCTGAACCACTTATCATCCAACATACTGAATATTTACTGTAGCGACATTCTTTATTTTCTCCTTTATTTTTTTATGCAAGCACAGTTCAGTTTGACAGAAGTGCTATGAGAATCTTGAAGAAATAAAGGAAAATGAGGAAAAAAATTATTAAATTACATGATCCTCCTCTATTCTCAATATTCTAAAACATCTGTGCTCTTATGTTTGAAAGTACCAAGTGAGGTTTTACCAATGAAACAATAGTGAATATGAATTTTCTTTATATACTTTCTGTTACTACTGTGCGTTGGCTGTATTTGGCTAACAAGTTTGTCTGGGTCTCCCATTAAGGGTAAGAAAGTTTTCTGCTGACAGCTAGGACTGTTGGGTCCAGAAAAATTTGATAAATATGCTTGGGTGTTTCACACCTAAGCATCACCCAGAGAACAACACATTGTTCAGAAAAATACCAGAATATGTCAGTGTCTCCAGATATTATACAATAACTCCAAGGGAAAGGTCAGTCTATGACAGTGTTAAAATTGGTGTATAATTAACTGGGTGACATCAGTTTTTCATAGCCATTTTCAGGAATAAAACTTACTGTCACTAAGTTAATGAAGATGTCATCGTCTTTTCTATTCCTCTTGCAGTTTTATTAGGCAAGTTAGGCGTTACATTTATAGTTGCCCATGAGAAACTGAGGAATTTATTCTAGCATAAGTTATCAAAGGTGAATTTGTGATGTAACAGCATGTTTTAATTCAGTTATTTAACCTACTGCAAGATTTTTATGGCAGAGCCAATTGTGCTGTCTCATGACAAACGCAGACATAATCTTGAAGCATGCTGAAGTTTTGCATCACAGACCAAGAAGACCAGCTATAAATACATCTTTAGCTGTTTTTTTCAAGGAAGTGTAAAACAGGATGTCCGTTATTCCTCCTTGTCACCCACATCGTTGTTATCTATACTTGCCAGTGTGAGGCAAGGTGTGACTGTTACCTTGACACCTTTGATGTGAAAGGAAGAACATATAAGATGACTTTGTCCAGCTCTCATGTGTTGGGCTTGATTCATATGTCCTTCTGCAATGCTCAGTCTTATGATTTCTTAATTCACTGACACAATATTTGAGTTTTGACAAGGGGGTAGCATGGCCTTGCCTTGACCAAGAGCTGGATACAATGCGAAAAAGGGCTGAATGTTGTAAGCCAACACCCACATGACAATGCAACTAGAACTGACTGTAGTGGGCCTTCAAAGAGACCATGGATGAGCAACGGAAAGGAGAACAACACCTGAAATGGCTGGAAAGGTATACACTAGTATCCTCACAGAGGGGGTGGTGTCCTGTGCAAACATTTGGCTATGAAGACTTTTGGCATTAGAGAAGCAGATTGCGAGGGACATTGTAACACTGATGTCCAACTCTGTACAGGAGAAGAGCTTAAGGTGAAACCAAGCACCACCCAGAGCCTGGCTCTGAAACTTGTTGGAGGGGGCATCTCCTTCTTCAGGGCTTGACTGTCCTGACTCTTGAGATCAATAATCGCAGTGAACCTCAGGCGACGGTATGTGTGTATGCATGTATGTATGTGATTGGAAAAGCTTTCCTTGCCATCACCTATCCCTCACTTGGTTCACTTAATATATTGAACTTAGCAGTGTGACACTATTTGATGTTCCTTTCCCCACCACGATAGAGCTACATGTTGCTTCTTTTTTAAGGCGAATAACATTTTTTATGGAACTTTCACAAGAAACTGCAATGCTCACATAACTCAAAACTACCTGAAAGTGATAGTTATGTACTTTACAAGTGACAACCATTTAGAACCTGTCAGTCAGGAAGAAAATTATTGCTCTCTGTGCATAAAATTGCAATTAAATTGTGCTTCTTGTGTTTCAGTTAAAAGACAAGCATCTCTAGACCACAACTTAAAGCATCAGAGAATAGACAGTTTTCCAGGGATAAATTCTGATTTTAGTTACATCATCACAAATTCAGAGTGAGTCTATTGAACTGAAAAGCTTTAAAATGAACTTACGGTAACAATGAAATCAAAATTTGGTCCCTTTGTGCTCATTCCTATCAGCATTTGTTCCATATGTAGCTACTGTTACTGCTTTCCATTAAATAAAATTAAAATTCTGTCCAGAAGAAATGTTTTCTTTTGCCATAGATCTTTTACTATCATCTGATATTTGAAAATAAATAGGCTAACTGAATGAACTTCATGACATACTTTCCCTAACTACACATTTGTTTTATATGCACTCCAGAAAACATGAATTAAATAAAATATGTTTAAATTATAGAAAAGGTAGCTAAAATTATAGCTGAAGAGTGTTAAAGATGTTTTTTGCAGACTGAGCAATTAGAATAATCACTTTTTATAGCATTCAAACCTCACACACTCATACCAAGTGATAGAGTATGAATAAGGAAGATCAGGTCTGTTCTTGTTATAAGATGTTTGAGGAAAGATTAGGGGTTGAACTCTCAAACTGGAATGAGAGAGGCATCCTTTGCTAATGAGAGCTGATATACTGCACCAATAAACAGCTGTCTCAAAAAACAAGGCAAAATTTGTCTGTATTTTTGTTGCTCTCATGTGTTGAAAATGCTTGTATATTGTGGGTTAATAAAGATATTTCAGGTGTCATTCAGGACATAATAGTAAGATACTATATTCAGGACCCTAGAACATATTAACCAAGCAGTTGCTGTCATCTGAAAAACAAAGTAGGAAAATTATATAAGTTATAGTACTGGTCACGCACTGACATACTGCTGAAGGGACATGTTTGCTTTTCAGTGCGCATTATCATATATCCGTTGTGCAGCCTGATACTTCTCAAATGCCATATTATTTTCAGCTCTACCTTATCAAGCACAGATGCTCAAAGCAGTCCACTGAATATCTTATGTGATAAGTCACCATCCTCCTAAATATGCCTAAACTCTGGATATCTCATCCTCCAAGAAACCATCTCTTACAAATGGTAATGCCTTTTCTTACAGGAACTAAAGATGCCAAAAAATAAAAGTATTTCATTGTTTTATATGAAAAACCCTGCTTTTCTTAAATCTCCTTGCTCCACTGCACTGAAGAAGTACCTTTGAAATAAGCTGCTTTTCCATTTCAGGCATTCTTAATCGTCATTTTGAGATATCAGCTTCAAATATTGAAAATTCAATTTGTGTTTCAATTGAACATCAATTTTGATGATTTTATTGATTTTATTTTTTTTTTATTTTAATTGAGTGTTCTATTTTTTCCATTGGCTCTTTCTAAAACCCACTCTGACCTTTCAAGTGAGGGAGAAAATTTATACATCCAATTCTCTTTAGGCCGTATCATTACTGATTCTAAGACTAGATAGACTAACTCAAAATTAGAAGAGCTCTGTGCTGTTGGAACTGAGCAACTGTGGTACCCAAAACTAGATCAACACCATTTTACTTGCAGTCTAAAATCAGCAGGAGCAGGCATTCATACTTCAAAAGACTTCACTGTCAACAGAAGAGGGTTGAAGGGACCACACCTTAAGCAGAGTTATGAAAATAAGGAAGTGCCTACAGGACAGTATTATGGGAGAAGCTCTCATACCTTTTCTGGAAAATCAACATAACCAGGTGCCTCTCTGAAATGCCTGTGCACTGATGCACACACCTTGGGGAACACACAGGAAGAATTAGAGGTACCTGTGCAGTTGCAGGGCTGTGATCTCATTGCCATCACAGAGATGTGGTGGGATAGCTCACGCAACTAGAGTGCTGTAGTAGGAAAGACAAGCCACAAGAGTGAGGATGGAGGGTTGCCCTTGGTATGACAAAGCAGTGGGAAACTATGGAGCTCTGCCTGGGGATGGGTGACGAGCCAGCTGAAAGCTTATGGGTAAAGATTAGAAGGCAGACCTATGTGGAAGGTGTTGTGGTTGGTGTCTGTGAGACAATGCCTGATCATGAAGAAGTCATCAATGAGGCCTTCTTCAGACAACAGGAGGAAGCTTCTTTCTCACAGGCCATTGTCCTCCTTTGGGACTTTAACTGCCCCAATAGCTGCTAGAAGGGCAACACAGCAGGGCACAAGCAAACCAGGGGCAGTTTCTGAAGTGCATTGATGACAACTTCCTGACACAGGTGATGAGCTGATGAGAAGAGGTGCCCTGATGGACCTCATATTTAAAAACAATGAAGAACTGGGCAGGCACGTGAAGGTTGGGAGCAGTCTTGCCTGCAGTAACCATGAGACGGTGGAGGAAGGAACAAGACAAACTGCAGGGTCACAAGAGTGGACATCAGGAGCAGAATTTGGTCTTTTCAGGGATCTGCTGGGAAAATCCCTTAGAGATGGCCTAAGAGAGCTGGTTAACTTTCAAGGATCACCTCTTCCAAGCTCAAGAATTTTCCACCCCTATGGATACAGAAAATCAAGCAAAGGAAGCTAGCATGGAAGAACAAGATGGTCCTGACAACACTTAGACATAAAAAGGAAGCATACAAGAGCTGGAAGCAGGGTCAGGTCACACAGGAACAATATAGAGGCACTGTTTGGGCATACAGGGATGGGTTAGGAAAGCCAAAGCCCACCTGGACTTGAATTTAGTGAACGATATGAAAGGCAACAGGAAGAGCTCTACAGACATATCAGCAGAAAAAGGAGCTATAGCAATTGGGGCAGTTCGTTAACAGGAACACTTCAAGAAATTGGACATACACAAGTCCTTGGGACCTGATGTGATGCACCAACAAGTGCTGAGGGAGCTGGCCAATGTCACTGCGACGTGACTCTCAATAATTTTTCATATGTCTTGGCAATTGGGGTAAGATCTTGAGGACTAGAAGGAAGCAAATGTCACCCCTATTTTCAGGATGTCAGGAAGGAGGATCCAAAGAAAAACAGTCCAGTCAGCTTTACTGTGGTGGGCTGACCCTGACTGGATGCCAGGTGCCCACCAAAACCGCTCTATCACTCCCCCTCCTCAGCTGGACAGGGGGGAGAAAATATAATGAAAAGCTCACGGGTCAAGATAAGGACAGGGAGAGATCTCTCACCAATTGCCATCATGGGCGAAACAGACTCAATTTGGGGAAAATTAATTTATTACCAACCAATGCAGAGTAGGGTAATAAGAAAATAAACTTCCCTCCCTTCTTCCCAGGATCAGCTTCACTCCCAATTTTCTCTACCTCCTTCCCTCCGGCGGCGCAGGGGGACAGGGAAGGGGGGTTGTGGTCAGTTCATCACACGTTGTCTCTGCCACTCCTTCCTTCTCAGGAGGGCTCCTCACACTCTTCTCCTGCTCCAGTGTGGGGTCCTTCCCACGGGAGACAGCTGTCTATGAACTTCAACATGGGTCCTTCCCACGGGCTGCAGTACTTCATGAATTGTTCTGGTGTGGGTCCTTTCCATGGGGTGCAGTCTTTCAGGAACAGACTGCTCCAGCGTGGGTCCCCCACGGGGTCACAAGTCCTCCCAGCAAACCTGCTCCAGCGTGGGAGCCTCTCTCCATGGGGCCACAGGTCCTGCCAGGAACCTGCTGCAGCGTGGGCTTCCCACAGGGTCACAGCCTCCGTTGGGCATCCACCTGCTCTGGTGTGGGGTCCTCCATGGGCTGCAGGTGGACATCTGCTCCACCATGGACCAACCTGGGCTGCAGGGGCACAGCCTGCCTCACCATGGTCTTCACCACAGGCTGCAGGGGAATCTCTGCTCCGGCACCTCCTCCCCCTTCCTTCTTCACTGACCCTGGTGTCTGCAGAGCTGTTCCTCTCACATATTCTCACTCCTTCCTCTGCTGCTGTTTCTGCACAGGTTTTTTGTAGCCCAGCAACAACTGTCACTAATGGGCTCGACCTTGGCCAGTGGTGGGTCCATCTTGGAGCCGGCTGGCATTGGCTCTGTCAGACATAGGGGAAGCTTCTAGCAGCTTCTCACAGAAGCCACCCCTGTAGACACCCCCTACCAAAACCTTTCCACGCAAATCCAATACATTCACCTCGATCCTTGACAAGATCCTCAACAAGATGATATACTCAGGAGGGATCCTATCAATGTACTTGATAGGAGGGAGTAAAGAAGATGGAGACAGAGCTTTTTTTTACTTCCCCGCCCCCTCCCCCCCTCCCTGTAAGGGTGATTGAACTCTGGAACAAGTTGCCCAGAGACATTGAGGAGTCTCCATCACTGGAGATATTCAAAACTTGACTGGACATGACCCTGAGCAATCTGCTGTAGTTGGGTCTGCTTTGAGCAGAGGGGTTGGACAAGATGATCTCCAGAGGTCGTTGCCAGCTTCAACAATTCCCATGATCCTGTGACACCATTATGACTATGGGCAAAGGACTAGAAAGTGTGTCATACAGCTAACATATTACCAGTTTAAAACAGAGGGAAAATAATAGTAAAATACTATGACAATTAGTACTGTAACAACCAGTCAGCTATCAGAAATAACATGAAATACAGTTATCTAGTTTACTAATGACAAAACTGAAGGAGACCAATACAAACCTGACAGTCTGTTGAATCAAGCGTGTAGACAGACAGTGGACATTCAGCAAAGGAAGATTGAAACAATAACCTTCTGAATCTGTAGGATCTGCAATTGTTGTGTTGCACTGTTTGTTAACATAGACATAACCTGTGATGAAAAGGAACACAGCACCTATTGACCTGGGAGACAAAAGAGCCAATGTCTTGGTTTGACTCCAACAAAACTGTTATCTACAATGGAACTCAGACCTTACTTTGCCTATAAATGTTTTTTACCTATAAAACCTATGTTTTATAAAGCTCATGGAGTATGAGGATGTTGTGAATTATAGCCTAAGCAAATCATATTATTGACAAAAACTGTTATAAAAATAGACAAGATGTATATGAGGAACATCTAGGCTTATAGTAGGACTCGGGGATTTTAGCTATTTGAAAACAGATAAGAAATAGAATAAGGAAAACAGATACCTAGAAATAACATATTTATGAAGAAGAAAGGCTAGTATTTAGTTAGTTAGTTAATCTATTGATAGAACATGAATAAGAAACAATGGATACAAGTAAAAAGGACTGGGCAATAATGGAGTGGATAGTGAGAAGAATCTCTTATATAGAGTACTGTGTATAAGACACAAAGATACAGTAGGGTAAGTCTGAAAAGCCCTTTGGAGGTGTACTTGAAGTACGTCTTCAACAGTTCTGAAAATTTAAATTTCTGTAACACAAGTGTTAATGTTCTTTGCGGTTTTCTCACCTACATAAAAAGTTCTGGAGTAAAGAAAAGAACCTTAAGTCAACAAGCAAATGATGAAATATATCCCCAGTATTTATTCAGTCTTGCTTCAACTTACTGTAGTTCAGTTAAATAATCAGTTATACTTAGTATATTATTTTTACTTAACTCTGGTGTACTATTTACTCCATAAATGTGTTATAATATAGATTTTTCCCTTCCTTTACCTGCCATCAGGGTCAACAGGGTTTCTAGCAACTACCCTGAACAACAAGGAGAGCATCCACTAACAAAACAGCCAATTAATATTCTGAGAATTCCAGGGGGAGTTTAAAGCTTGATCATTATAAATTTGGAGTGGCATGTTCAGTTTAGACAGATTAATTAAAATATCCAGGTATGTGTTGTTATCATATTGAATTTACCTCTTTCTATACTAAGGTTGCATTAGTTTGATAAAATGATGTATTAATCCCAAGAGGTGCTAATTAGGTGTGAATAAATGCCACAACAAACTTTTCAGGGAAGCCCGATAGGATGTTTTACTCTAAATAGAAATATTGTCAGTCAGTGTCAACATAAATATTGTCTCTTACTGATAAACACACAAAATCCCCAATTCTAGTTTCAGACAAGCATAGAATAATTACTTAAAACAACAAGGACCAATCAGCTTCTCCTGGAGCATTGACTATTTTTGTATATTTGGCAAAAAGAGTTATTTCTTCAAGCTACAGTAATCAAGATATCAGGCTATAGATATCATTATAGCTGATGGCACATGTACCTGCTCAGTCACCCGAACAGCCTAGTATTTACCTTGAAAAATTATCAGTTTTGCAGAAAATCTTCAAAGAAAATCTTCCAAAATCTACCCCAAAATGAAGTAATTTTAGATATATACTTTTAGTGAAGCTCCTTTTAAAGCATTCTTTTTTAAGCAGTAAGAGAAAACAATTTCTTTCAGGTACATCAGATATTTACAAGGTATAAATCTATGTTGCACTTATATATTGAATTGTACCTAAATCTAGTACAAATTTCCATAGCTCCAGTTAGACTAGTAAAAGACTACATGAGCTACTTGAGCTTCATCAACAAAAAAAATCCCATGAAATGCCATAAAAAACAGCTGTAATAACTGGTACCTTGCATTGTAAGCGATCCCCTCTCTGGGGCTATATAAGAATTTCAGTATCTGGCACTCTACTGGAAAATGTCTATCAAATATAATATAGACATTCACACATAATATATATTTTACATTTGGGATGAGTTTTGTGCTCATGAAAATAAAGGACTGACAACGCTATTTAGAGCCAAGCATAATGCAGGCAGGCACTGAACAAACTCCCCCCCACAACTTTGCCAGCGAGCAACAGTCCTGACCTGCAACCCTTCTGCTATTCCAGTTCTTGGCCTTTCTTGACTAGAGACTGCCAAGTGTGTTGAACTGAGCCAGACTGTGTGATGTGAACAAATATCCACTGGGCACAGTGATGTACTTTCAGCGTGTTAAATGTTATTTCTGGTCTAGTAATGGTTAGAGCAATGAGAGTCAGTGAAATCCCATTTGGCAAGGAAGCTCTTTCAAATTCTTGTTTTTATTATATATTTTTTAAAAGAATCCTCTAAAAATCCCTGCCTAAAAGAAGATTAGTTAAAGGTACTATTTACTACTACACTTTGTTTACAAATTCCTGTTTGTACTCTACTGCTGAATCCAGCTGATGTTCCCATTTATGAGATCTCCTGAGAGGCATGTACATTAACTGGAAGCTGGTTTGTGGATATTTTATTGGAGAAGACTGGATGAAACAGAGTTTCTCGACATACAGATTTCATTAGAACACAGACATTCTGGACAGACCTGTCATTTCAAAATTTGTTTGGTTGGCTGCTTCCACTTTGATGGTTCTCTGAGAGGGTGCCTCTCCAGACCTACCTAGAAACAGTGCAGAAATAAGAACATTTTGAAAATGACAGGTCTAAGGAATCATAGTGCTCTGAATTAAAGGTTTGTATTTTTAGAGACTGAACTTAGCAGCAAGGGAATTTCTCATCTAGTTTCCCTCCATTGAACTCCCTCTATCCACTCCAAAAGTGTAGCCCAAGAATAAGCAGGCCTTTAGGCAGCATTAAAATGAGTCTTCAGGTTGCAGGTGCCATATGACGGAACGGAAACCCAGATTCAACCTATTGTATTAATACTTCAAGTTCAAGTAAAATTTTAAAGTACCACTTATTTCACATACCCTAAGTAACAGAAGCTCCTTTTTCTTCCCTGTAGACTTCAAACACTCCAGATATACTGTTATATCCAAAGCAGTATCCAGTTACCCAGTCTGGTAAGTCACACGAAAGTCTAAATCCTAGGGTGGTTTTTTTTTTAAAAAATAAGTCTAGAAATTATATAGCAATGAATTATCTTATGAATTTTCTCATACATCATCATCATCTTCAATCACCTTTTTTTAAACTACCATACAGAAAAAATTACACTGAAGAGTAAAAATTAAGAACCTGATCCAAAACTAAATGAGAGAGCTTCCCAACTGACTTCAATGGACCTTTGAACAAACCAGGTAAAAAAAAACCCAGACTTAAAAATTTACTAAAAAGTTTAATGTGATTTTTCTGTCCCCTGCTGCTGAATCACTCCTTATGCATGAAGTAAAACACAGACCTGCAAAGAAAGTATACAGCTAAACATATCTTCATTATACAATGTTATTTATTACAACCAAAACACTTTTAGGGAATAGAGCTGACCTGACAAAACTTTCAGAAGAAACTAGAAAAGCTCTAAAATTAATGGCTTTTCACAAGTCTTAATATCTGACATGGGAAAGCAATTCTATTTTATCATTAGCACTAATAATTTCATAAAGAATTTGAAATTATGCAATCTTAGGAAAGTAATTATTACAATTGTTAAAATAAGTCATATTACCCTCTCAAAGGCGTTGCGTCTTCATTTGTATTTTCCCTAATTTAAAAAAAAAAAATTAATGTCTCCAGTTGTGTTCATAACAGTTTAATCAATGAGAGCTTAGAGTAATGAGACTTCAGTGTAAATCACATGCTTTGCTTCTTTGCTAAGAGCATGGACTTGAGTAGATAATAGCGGAAATAAGGACAGCATTTAAAACTGGTAGCTCTTGGCCTTCATACTTTGAGTGGATATTGGCTAGCTAGCTATAGTGTCATACCATTTTGCTAAAGGGAATATCCCTTTTGAGATTCAAACTTCATTCTAGTTCCATTTTGTACAATTTATTAGGTGAGAACAGCTTTTGTATTGTGTGGCTTAGTCACTTCGGTGACAGATTTAATTTCCAGTTATCTCTGCTACAATAGTAAATAAATCTCTCAACTGACAGTGTTCCTGTATGCCTATACTTTGTCCTAAAATGAGACATATTCCACCACAACTGTTCCTTGGCCATTCAACTTTAATTGACCAATTTTTAGGCAGTAATCTGTTGGCTATTTTCTTTGGAAAAGATAACATTCCTGACAGTCAAACTCCTTCTCCTTCCCTGTCATCAAGTAGTAAAATTATGTATTTGTGAAACTTTATACACATTTCCTCCATCATCTGAAACACAGAATTGATGCAGAAAAGAACAATCTCCTGTGACTGGACAGCATATCTCCTCTTTGAATCATCAAGGAGTTTACAGCAAAGTAAGAATAGGCATCCTGAAAAGGAAGCAAGGAGTTTTTCTTATTTTAACCTCACAAAATAAAGTAAAATAAAATTTAAAAGCCATGCATCTTTTACAAACCCACAACATCATTTGGGAGTGCCTAAAATCCAAATACAGAAGGACCACTTACTAACACGACAACAAAGTGAAAAATAGAAAGGGAATTAAACTCAAGTCAATATTTTTAATTCAGCAAGATTTTTACTTTTTTTTTTAATGGTTGCCAAAACATTTTTAAGGAGATATCTTTCGTGGAATTCTGCAGTCCTATAAAATACCACTTAGTAGTTTAACTCTGTGTCAGGAAGTAGTAAAAATGTATGCTTGATATTAAAAAAAAAAAAGTAACAGAAATAGATTTCATGTTTAATCCACTGCCAAAATCCATCTGACAAATACTTGGCCTTTGGCCAGTCACAGTCAAGGCTGACATGAAGATTTGTTAAACTGGGTTAACATTACTACTGAATTATTATATTAATTCTATTCTGTTTCGGGAGGTTGGCAAGGAGACACTAAAATTCCTAGTAGAGATGCTTACAGTTTGGAGACTAGCAGTAATCTATTGGATAATGCCGTATGGAAATGAAGTAGATGGAAACCAAATACGATGTCAGCGGATCGCCATCTTTACCAAAGTAAACAGCAGCTGTTTAGTGAAACACTGAGGCACGTATAGATATTCATAGCCACACGTGCACAAGCACGTTCTAAGTAGTGCTGTGTCTGCCATTAAATGGCAATATCTAATAACTTTAAGTTAAATATGCCTTCTTCAGCCTTCATTAGATCGTATTTGGTGTGCTGTACCTTATACCTTTAGTCACATGAAACGACAGAATGTACCAAACTAGATATTTTCTTACATTATGCCTGATCTTGAAGACTGGCACTCTTTAAGCCATATCCTCTAACAACAGAACAGAAGATTAAACAGGCTGTTTGGATTTTTGAGTCCAGTGCCTAAGCACTGTAGTTACTGTATCATAAAATCTTTCTGGATCTTTTAGATGTTAGCACTCTTTTTAGAAGGTTCTCTCAGAACTTCACTACTCTGATGGTTCCTGTAATTTTCAAACTAAATTTATACTTGACCTCATCTTACTCATGCCTATCAACACTTTTAGAGTGTTGTAACTATAACTTCGAGTTTTCTTTCCTTTTCCTGGTTTCTTCTCTCTCCCTTCTCCTGTACCCTTTTCCTTTGTGTTTCCTAATCCAAGAAGCATAAGGTTTTACTAAACTATATAACTGTATCTGTTGTTGTTAAGTGACTGTTATTAGTTAGATGGCAGTGGGCGATCAAATATCCCAAAGGTCAAATGGCGAGAGAATAGAATGTTTGGCGGGCTATTCCTCAACTTGGGAACTCCTGTTTGTCCAGAAAGGACCACTTCTCTTACTCTACACAACCAATCATATGTTCTTTTTCCGTTGTTTCTGGACATTAAGAATAATCACAACACTGTTGTTGCAGTCAGCATCAAATTCCCTTTGATTTCAAAACAAATAATATGAAGGCCTCAACACAGCTACGTTTTTTTCGTGTGTGTATGTTTGCTTTTCCTAGTAGAATTTCAAATGCATGTTAAATTTTTTATTTTACTATTATAAAAATAAGAGGGCTTTAATGCTGTTGTTTACTGTATTCTGTTAGTCTTCATGCCTATCAAATACAAAAGACAAGAACAGGTTTGAAAAATATAAATTTGAGAAGATAAAGTCTTGATGATGTAAATTGTTGTATATTGACTTCCTGTACATATGAACAGTGAAGGTGACTGGGCTTTACTAATACTTAGGGATAACTATATACAAAAGTCAGACTGAAGGGGTTCTGTAGATCAGTGAAAGACGTGGTTTGAATTGTGAGCACACAGTAGAAACAGCTGAGCATTTTTGCATCTGGAAACTGGTTGTAGTTATAAATGGTATAACTTTGGGAAACTTTTTTGTTGTGGTTCTTTAATCTTTTAGGTTTCAACTGAAACTTGTTTCATTAAAGTGGGGGATGCCTATTCAAGGGCTGCCTTTATAATCTTTGTTACTACTTCAGATGGAGATCTGGTTTATGTGTATGATTTCTGCAGCGACGGTTTATTGTATTTACTGAACCATATGCTTTTCTACAGCCTGCTTGGAATTTATGATGACATTGTTTTGGTTTAAGTTGACAACTACAGTATGTTTCAAGTTAGCTGATTTCCACTGGAAATTATAGTCTCTAATGAACAGAGATTTTGAAAATTTTCAAGCAATTACATTATTCAGTTTTGGTGAGTCCTGTTGCAAGGATTTGTTAGTTTGGGTTTGGGTTTTTTTTCTTTTCTCCCCAAATTGATAAAATTGAAAGGTTTTATTAGTGCTTTTTGGGACAAATTAATTATTTTGAATAGGATCTAGAAATCAAGACCTCTGTATCTGAAATAGTTTAAAAGTAGTAGAAATAGCAAAAATACACATTTGGCCCGATTTACAAATACCTGCCAAGCACCTTCTTTTATTTGCCTGAATACTCTAAAACTGGGAACATTTCACACCACTACTTGTGAAGAATATTAGCTTAACTAGGCTGGCACAGCATTTCCTAAAAGGTGGTCATGCCCATGTAATGCAGAACAAGAAAGACCGTCCAGATGGGTAGGGCAGACTGGCTTCTCAGTCACTTAATGTGATATTTGCTGAAGTGCTTGGATTACTGGTTTGAACCACTAACTCACCACAAGAGGAACATCTGCATTTCATAAGACCCCAATTTCAAATCTTGATTGTGTAGATGCAGCTCTACAACTTTATTAGATGAATCAGCTGTATTCTATGGTGTATATTACTGAAAGGTCTTTTAGACATAGTCTTTAGACCAACACATGCAGACACACTTTGTCTCATATTTGCATGGATATTACAAACAATAATTTTAAGTACAGAGCATTCTGAGCATGCATCTTTTCAGAGGCTCTTCACTGCTTCCCTCATCGCATCCATCTTGTACTATGCACGACACAGCTGCTTTCTAAACTATAAAGAGTGTATAGTAGTTGTGTTGTAAAAAATTATTAAATATTCAATTGTCAACCTTCAAATCTAACATATTTCACCCAGAAAAACAGTATCAATAAATGCATGTTTCATGGGATGAACGGGAAACTTGTTATTAAAAGCCAGTGCATAAAGCCTATCTATTCTCATTCCTTTTTGCTTTTCAAGACTGTCATGTTTGTTAGCAACTAAATATATTATTTACTAAATGAATGGTATTCTCAAATGTATCCTTCTTTTTAATTGACCATGTGACACATGAATCTCATTAACAAGGAGGGAAAAGAAAATGGGTGAGATGTATTGATAAGCATAATGCTTAGTTTCCTCTTGCTCTGGCACGCTCAGCTTTTTCTTTGATGCAAGAAGCCTAACCTGGTAGGAGCTGTCATAAAAGGGTTCATCATCAAAAGTACTTTGCAATGCACAGGGTTTTTTCATCTTTGCAAATAATATTTGGTCAATATTAGTGTACTGGATCTGGCTCGGAGGGATTTAGCTTCAGAGCAGTGCTATGGGAGTGGGCTTTGGTTGTGTGGGTAAAAAAGTGCTGATAACACACCAGTGTTCAACCATTGCTGAACAGTGCTTGCACAGTGACAGTGATTTCTCTCTTTCTCCCCAGCCCCAGCAACTAGGCAAGAGATTGGAGGCGACAGCTGGGATAGCTGACCCAAACTGACCGAAGGGATATTCCACATCATATGACATTGTGCTCAGCAGTAAAAGCTCAGGGAAAGGCAGAGGAAGGAGGAATGTTCGTGGTTATGGCATTTTTCTTCCCAAGCAATCATTATGTATGCTTAGGTCCTGCTTTCATAAAGTGGCTAAATGTCTGCCTGCCTATGGGTAGTAGTAAACGGATTCCTCATCTTCCTTTGCTTATATGCACAGCTTTTTCTTTCCCTATTAAACTGTCATTATCTTGCTCCACGGGTCTTCCCACCTTCCTTCTATTTTGTCCCACTCCCATGGGAGAGGGGAGTGAATGAACAACTGGATGGGCATTTGCCTGCTAGCCAAGGCTATCCCACCACAATTAGAAAATCAGGAACACTGGTCTGCATTAATTTATGTCAGTGATTTATGTCAAATGATGCAAGGCAGTTACCAAACTAGGGTCTAGATTAACTGCAGTCTCTTCATGGAAAATAAGGAAAAGTTCTATCTAAAACAAATTTTGGCCAAGGAGGTAAAAGGTTAATAAGCAGTCTCTGTGCTGAGAAGTCCAGTTCTTTTGCTTCTCTCCAAAGCTACATAACTGACCAGGAACAAACGGACACAGATTATCTCAAATATTTAAGTCATTCTCTAAAAAAGAGGAAGCATACTGAAAGTACACAGGCTGGCACAGGGATAAGTTACAGGGGAAGTGTTTTTAAAGAAACAGCTAGTAATAGAAGTGGTAAGTCTTAGGTAATGTATGTGCTAGTTTACCCGCTTCCTTACATTATGTTGTGTCACTCCTAATAAGATTAAACATCTTTGTGATTCAGAAATTTCTCAATCACTTTAAAAAACTATTTACACGTTCTCAAGGCTTATATTGAATTCATCAGTGGAGTAATTATGATCAACATACACGTGAATATCCCATGTAAAAGGTCTAAATATGAGAACTGTGAGCTTCTACTTCTGAGCAAAAGCCATTTTGGCAAAAGCCAAATGGCAAAAGCTATTTCACCTACTGGCAGTGGGGTATGAGTTAACACGAACAAATAAGATAGTGAGACAACTACTCCTAACCCTGTAATCAATGACACAATGTCTGTATTCTTCCAGCTCCAAAGGATAAGGTATTAAATAAACATAAACAACTTCTTCATGTAACACACTTCTAATGACTGCAAACCCCATATTAAAATCATGTGTAACACCATCAAGTCCTACTTTCCACACTGTATAACTACACTGCATTATTCCTCTGGTTTCTCAAAGGTGTGGTTTTGGCATGCTACCTTGTACAGTGAGAAACCAAAGGTTCTTTTCCCTATGATGAGAACTTGACATGATACAATGCAGAAGACTTGTAAGAGACACATAAAATGCTTAGAAAAAAACTTTGGAAGATGAAGGCATACCAGATCTGCTTATGATTATTTTCCCACTGGAATGTTATGCGTCCATGGCAGGTAGGTTGCACAGGAGACACATAGATAGAAAAATAATTTTCATTGCTTTTCTTATTGAAAACATACTTAAAATATCTCAGTAGCCAGAAAAATATTGGTAAAATAGTAAAACTGTGTTTAAAATAAGGTCTTCAGCAAAAACATGCTTAGATTTTAACTGATTGTTTGTGCTGTTCATTTGAATGATGGGATATTATGAAACACACATGGATGTGCTGCACTGAGCCCACTCAATTCTTTACAAACACATTTAAAACTTTATTGGCTGATAGGGTAGGAGACATTTCTTTTGATTTTTGTTTCTGCTATTTTCATATGTTGAACATATGGTATATCTCTCTCAAGCACAGTTGACACTAGAAATCAATAAAGCCTACTCTTACTTATGCCCAAGCATCATTTGTAAATGGCTTTAACTGTACTTTTATTAATTCAATTGCTATGATTAGCTTCTGATCAACAAAGAGCAAGTCATGAGGTTCATAAATCCCGCCTGTCACAATATGTTATTGGGTAGAGTTGGACAATATTTCATCTTTTTTTCCTCCAGGCTTGTGGAATCCATTAAATACAAAGTAACCAGGCCAGCTCAGAAAGTGACTTGGAACTTCATTTTTAACTTTTTTTGACCTTTTGCTAGAATTATTTCAGTGCAGTGTGTTGTATACAATTAATTATAATTTTGCAGTCTTATAAAGTGTGAATTGGTTTAATTTCCCAACAAGTTACCCCACTTTTAAAACAGATTTACCTTCCTAATGATGAAGTTACGTTAGCATAAAACTGAGCATGAGCTTAGTAGCTTTCCAACTTCAGGAAGATGGGTTTTTTTGCAGGATGACTCCTTTATGTTTACCCTCCTTCTCCTGAATTTTGATATCCTAATTCAAGCTTCAGCAGCAAATATAGTTACAGTTAATTATTTTCTAATTAAAGTTACTCAGAGGTTAGAGATAAAAAGTCATACTACATTTCTCATAAGGGATGTAAATAGTTAGCTTGCATTCCAGTGCACGTGCTTGCAACTTGACCAGCCTTTCTCACTAAACCCCTCTCTGCAGCAATGCCCTCTATGAAACTGAACATGTCAGATATTATATTTACTGTAACAAGACTGTTCTATTCCAAATAAAAGCTTTATGTTTTGTCAGGTCTGAAGATTTGTCCTTCTATTTGTTATCTGTATTTTCTCTTCATCTGTCCTGAATTCATCTTTGTAGCTATCAGACCCAAGCATACTGTACTGCATCACATTTATACTTTGACCTTCATTTTGCCTTTATTAAAATCTGACTCCTGTCGCCCTGGCTGCATTTGCCACTTCCTCAGAAGTAAATAATTTTCAGCTAAATCTTTTGCAACTATATATAATTTTGATAACTGAAAATGACTAGTATACCTCTTATGTCACTGAATGGTTTTAACGCTTCTTTCTCTCCTTACGGAAGTTAAGGATCAGAACAAAGCTGATTCATAATGACATATTACAGGCAATGTCACACAATGGCCCGTGGCAGGTGTGTAACTCTATGGTCTCTTCACCCACTCAAGAATGCCAGTACCCACTTCATTCACTGAACCACATCCCAACCCAGCTTCCTTCCAGTTTATTTATTATTCTTTTTTGCTACAGCTGGGAAGATTATGCAATCATTTCACTTTTTAGTTCTATTTAAATTGTCAAGATCTATGTTTAGGCCTAGAAACTGTTCAGTGATTTTTCAGCCTTTTGGGTAGGACTTAATGCTGATCCAAAACACTGATTAGGTTCCAACTCAGAACAAGATAATATGGATAGCGCTTTACAGAATTGTTGATAAGAGACAATGTTACTTAAAAATATTATTTTTTTTAGATAACTTTCTGCTAGAACAATGTTGTGTACTATTAGGCAATAAAATAACAAAGTGAGACTTTATTCCATATTATATAATCTTCACCAATCCCCTGAAAACACACAGTTTTAAAAAAATAATGATTTTTTAAAAGCCCACAATATTCTGTCACCTCTCATCCAGAAAAGTCTTGGGGAATATTCAGACTACTAGCATAACAACGAGTTGCACGCATCCAGAACATGAAGGTGATTAAAATGTCAAAGTCAGTGGGCTGGCAAACACTACTAAAGGAAGATAGACAACTTGCATATTTGCATGCAATACATGAGTATAGAAATGGCTGAGACTCCTTGATAAATCCTCCTCTCAGTTTTGAGAATTTTCCTCCACTGGATAGAATTTAATCACTGAAAAGGAAAAGATTCATAGGTACTATTTTAAAACTTGAAGTTTCATTACTTTCCTTCTATTTAAATGTAATATAGTTTGGTCTTCTAAGAACTGCCAGGTGTTTCTTACTTGGAAGTTTAATTTCCTACTATTACTGTAATCAACAGTACCAGGTGCTTTACAGCTACACTGACATTTTATATAGAGCAAAAGATTCTCCACTTTTTTTAATCTCTTCATCTTTGAATTTTGTTTTACCAGCTTTCTAAATAAAAAATTATGATCTATTACATCATCTTGGATGTGAGTTCATCTCTAGACCAATATCAGTAAATAGAAAATACAAATTCTCCAGATATCCTAAAAACTGGGGAAAATCCAGAAGCCTCATTTTCTACACAGCTGATAACAAAGGACATTTGCAGAATCTGCAAGGGGAAGACAACCCTTCCTACACAGCTTTGATGAGATTCTTCCATTTCCCTTAATCTGAGGGATGATAGCTGTCCTATCAGTAGGGCTTTCAGCAACTATTATAGGTAAACTAACCTGTGTTTTATCTGTAGCATCACATGAGAAGCTGGTTCATAAGAAATATTACATGAGGTTTTTATTTTTAACGGATAAACTATATTTCTTGTAAAAAAAATAAAGCATTGCATTCAGAAAAGGTGCTTCAGGTCAATAATTTGGGTTCCACTCAGATTCTACTAATGAACTACATCTGACCTGACCCAAGACATAACCTAAACACAGAGAATCTCCCCAGACTTTTCCCTGATGAGAATGATGATTTAAAGGCATTATTTATTTACCTGTTTAAATAAATACTACCCATGAAGAAAGTCTGTCAGTGGGCATAGCTGGTGTATTACCCACATTCATACATCTTCTACAGATTTCTAAGCCACCCAAAATTTTCACTCAAAATTCATCATTACTCATATGTCAGCTCATAGTATAGGCCAAAACTGTGGTTCTTTCCTGGAAATCTTGCCTATATTAAAGCCCTCCACCAAATATTAGTGTACTTAACTGTGCATGTTACAAGCATTGTCTCTTATTTTCATTCACACCTTTCTTTCTCCTCTTTAGCTTGGATCTCATTTTATGAAAATGTTTCCTAAATACCTCATCTTTCACTGCAAATCTCTCCCTAGAACATTTGCTTTCTGCTAAGTGAGTTTACTCAAAAAAATAAAAAAAAGAAAATTATAATATTTAAACCAGGAAATGGCTCCTTGCTACATTTCAAGATTCAACCTTTGGCAATATTTTGTGCATTATTTGGTTTTGACTCTAGATTCAGTGATGGTCATATATGACACAACTTCTACCTACAGTTCAGAGCAGTGCTTTTAGACACATGGTGCCAGTTCAGAGCTTTAACGAAAAAAAGGACAGACGATGCAGACCGTTTCTAAATTTTAAATCCAAAACAGCTCAGGGGACAAAGATGAAAGCTTTGGTGTAGCTTTTAGGGAGCGGTAAAACCTTTAAGACAGGGGCTATACAGTCCATATAGTCCATGGGGATAAGCTGACATAAGGGCACAGATACCACTAATTTCCGTCTATCTTACCAGATTTTAAAAAAATTCTAACAGTAAGTAAAAGGTATACAAAATGACATTTTGCTGTAAGTCAGCTACCATGGCCTAAAGTAATTTGTTCCTGTTTCATAAGTTTATATGCATTGCTAGCTAGTTAGTCACAGGGAATATCCTACTCTTCAATATTTTACTATAACTACACAGGAAAAAAAAAAAAGGACTTGGAAATAAAGAACTTTTAACCTCCAGAGAAAGGTATTATTGTAATATGTCAAAAGGAGGGCAAATGTTTCTTAAGAATGGATCAAATTACAGTCAAATGATCACAGACAATCTACATGTTTTTCTAAATCAAGCTAACCTAGAATAAATAGGAGCCCTTACTCTCTGATATAAAATTATCACTTTGCCACAGCTTTTCTTTCACACATATGAAAAGAGAAGAAAACTCAAAAATAAATACCTGAATTACTAAAAGCCATCCAAACATTCCATATCTGGAAGAAGATGTAATGAAAAGTAAATATATAGAATGTACAGTTTAGTTTTGGAAAACAATATAGACTATAACAAAATTATTTGAAACTGTCTCTTTACCTCCATTTTAAAACTCAGGGAAAAAGTTCAACAAAGGACCTCCCCACAGGTCCGGCTACGTTACTCAGTATGACGAAAACACAGTTTTCACTCTAATAAAAAATACTCCTGCTTAATATCATTCAGTCATTCCATTCATATTGCCCAAAAACATAGAATGTATTTGGACTGTGAGAGAAAGTCAGCTATGTAAACCAGCGAAATGTTCTTTTATCTCTAACCTGAGTAGCGCGGCAAGATCACGAGCTGAATAGATCCTGATATGTTATTTTAGTAGGCTGTAGGAAGTTTATAAGTTTATCATTGTTGTTAAACATAGTCCAGTGATCTGGTTTTTTTCAAGGCTGCTCAACATACCGCACTGCTGTGTTACAACTTTGGTAGATTGCTGATTCTGAAAAGTCTATATTTTTGAAGTAATTTCTGGCCCTGCAGAAGTGACCCCTTGTCACCTTCAACTCAGCAACTGTTCTCTCCTATGACATCCATAAAGATAGTGTAGCACTTTGAAAGCACTTATCACACAAGTTGCCTTTTGGTAAACATTTTGTCTTTGCATTCCATTATTCAGTTTTCTTTCCAGCTTTCTGAGCAGCTCTGTTCAATAGAGTCTCATTCTAAACAAGTGCTGTACATATGCAGTGCAACATTTGCCTTCCATTTTCCTACTTAGTTCATCAACTCACAATGTGATGGTCATTTTCAAACTAAAGTTTCCATCTGTGACTGCTGCCTTGCATTTAATATAAAAAGCTTTACAGTCATTCCAGTTGCTAGTTTTTGCTATTTCTGTACTTTTGTCCTGATAAAGGTATTACATTTCTGAAATAGTTTATCTGTGATTTTCTTTTAAGTGAAACATACCAGTTCTTGGATCTTTAGGAAAGCTTCTAAACTTGAGCCTTCTTTGTGTTCCAGTCCTGCAGAATCCCCTTCTCAGCAATGAACACTTTCACACACTACATTCTAGTTTCCCAACAACTTTAAGGCAACGGCGCCAAATCCTGAGCTGGTATGAATTATGTAGCCTTTTTTTGAGGCCAATGGAGCCTAATAACCTCAGCTGAGAGAGTAGTTTAAGTTTTTGGTATCCATCTTGCTCGGACTAAAGTAATCTCTAAGAAGTAATGCAAACCATGATGTAAAACATGCCCACATGTGAAAATGTAAATTGTAGTCACTGTGATTAACACAGATGTCCTGAAATGCATTTTTAAAGTTAATGAAGGAGCTGTAGAAATAGCTTTGAAAATGCTGGCCAATGTGAGAAGCAGAGAAGTTGGGGAGGGTCGATATCCTGTCAAGTGGGCTAACTTGGGAGCTCCAGCAATAATCTTCAGGGTGCTTATGTGAACCAAATGTTCCGCAGAAAATCCTTTAATGAATTAAAAAAGAAATATAACCTATACTCATTTTGTTGGTCTGATGCTACTTCAGATCTTGACCAGACTTTTACCTGACATGTGCCTGCAACTTCAAAAAAAAAAAAAAAACCACCCAAAACCCAAAACTTTTAAAAAATCCAAATTCTTAAGGAAAATCTTAATAGAGACCCTTTTTCTTTGGGAGAAAAAACAAACCCAAAACAAAAACCTGATGCAACATGGATACCTTCCAAACTCCTAATTCTAGCTTGCATGTTTCTTCAAGACAATTTTGTATTGCCGTATAATATGTTATAAAATCCAGAGAAATGGTTAACTGCTACAAGAACAAAGAAGAATTTTATGTGAACATACATTAAGAGAAAAAGCATTTAACAA
Source organism: Phalacrocorax aristotelis (assembly GCF_949628215.1). NCBI lineage: Eukaryota > Metazoa > Chordata > Aves > Suliformes > Phalacrocoracidae > Phalacrocorax > Phalacrocorax aristotelis. The sequence goes on from NC_134281.1 coordinate 54,578,642, forward strand.
TTTGGTATACGTTTTCACATTTCACAAAATGGACTATTTTAATCAAAATTCATCTGGACGTTAATGGCCTGTTTCTTCTCTCACATCACTGTTACACTGACATAACTCAATTAAGTTCAGTGGAGTTATTTCTGATTTACAGTATAATACCTGTGAAGGATCAGACCCTGAGACTCTGATGTATCTACCACCACAATATAAATAAGCATATGAATCCTCATTGTGAATCAGAAACATTTAGAGCAGATAGGGAACTTAGTACAGGAATAGCATAATGTAAAGTCTTTGGAGTTTGGAAGGGTTTAGTGTTTGTGTTCTTTTTTTAAAAAAAAAAGGAGTAAGAAAAAAATAAAACAACCCAAAACAACAACAAACACCACCCCACCCACCCCCCCCAACCTTCTGCAATGCTCTACATGGTTGTAATAACCTTTCCAGATTACTTCTTGGTATGCAATTTTAATATCCTTCTCTCTTTGACAAGGTCAGGTCTGCTTTCTCTTTTAGGCAGCTCAGAAGACTCAAGTTATAGCTAATTGCTTTGATTATTGGTTCTGTAACCTCTAATTCCCCATGACCTTTTCCAAGCCCATTTTCAATTTAATGAGCCAAACTAGAAAAGCTTATACTGGACTTTTGATGAGAGCTGCCAGAATGTCTTGACAAATTAAGTGTTCCACATACTATGTCACTTTCAGACCAAACGAAACTGCAGAGGTAATGTTGTTATTTTTCTTTTAAGTTCTATCATTTGTCTGTACAGAACAGTTGCTTTACACATCAAAAAAACCCCACCCTTATTTGTCTATACAACCTTCTGTAACTTTAAGTTGGCCATACTTATTCCATAGAGGCTGGTCCCTCAAAGATTAAAAAATACATATATATTTGTATGAATTCAACATTGTAACTTTCATTGTTTTCTTACCACTTCTGCATTTGATTAAGTTACACTGCAACAACTCCACGAGGGTGGATATTGTACCAGAGATGGAAACATCCTTACAGAGGATATTAAGAAACTTCCATGGCCACTTCCAATAAAAACAAGGTTATTATATTAAAAGCATTTTTATTCTAGCTAGTTTGTACCACTCTAATTGTGCGCACAATTGACAGGGTTTGGTTTGTTGTTTTTTTTTTTTTTGCAGCTATTTACTGCACTGCAGCTATAAAGCTTTCCTGAAGGTTGAATGTGACTGGAATTGGGTGGACAGTGCACAAAACCATACTGCCTTGCCCTTTTGTATTTTGGGGGGATGCAGGATCAAGATCAAGATTTGTTGGAAACCAGAACTCAACAGAATGTAAAGAATAAGGCATTTGTCCTGCATGCTTATCTTCACCATGGTATGTCATGTTCCCTGTTTCTTTAAAGCTAAGCTCACTAAACTTCTGTCCATCATTCCAGTGTGTTTCATGGTGATCATGCCCCTGTTTGTTTTTTAATAAAGAGTACAGGAATAATATTTTGTTTTCCAGTACATTCAGATAAAGCAAAGGTTTTGTCAATATTAATCGAAATGGTAATCTGCTAGCATTAAGTTTAAAACCCGAAGATCTTTATATGGCCAGATATTCCATAATCTCTTACGTACCCCCTTGCCTTTTTCATCTGCCGTTGAGGGATCAGAAACATTATCATAAATCTTCAATATTCATGTGCCACATCTGAAAATTTGACCCTGTAAGGCACCTAGAAGTTAGTATCTATCTTTCAGATGCCTGATCCCTAAAGCAGAATCCAGATACCTCCATCTCCAATTCCATCCTTTCCTACATTGTGGTCTCCAGACAGGCACCTCGGTCTGTTTCAGATCTATATCTACCCTTCAGAAACTGCCAACTATGCATACATATTTTAATGTGGCTATCATCTTCTATATAATGATCTTGTTACCAGTGAAGTTAGCTGCCTAGCTCCCACCAAATTGATGGATATAATTCCTTCATGAAATATAAGGAACTCAAATAGAAACCCTTTGTTTCCCCAAGAGAGTTCACAAACCCTCTGAATGCTGAGCCACACCAGGAGATCAGCGTTCTCCATTTCTCCAGTAGAAGGAGGAACCAGAAATAAAAGGGAGCATTTCAGGCAATCTGACCCTGCAGCCTAATGCCTCAAACAGTTAACAGGTTCTTTCAAAAGAATAGTATTATAAAGAAATAAAGCCTTGATAGTACAGCAAAATAATAAGCAAAATTTACAAATAATGAATAAATGGTCATTAGTATAAATATCTTATACCTGTTAACCATAGGGCTGATTTGGCTTTGGATTACTCCATCAAAAACAGTTTATATGTCAGTGAACTCAAAATAATGTAAAATCACCTTCAGTGGAAGCATAAGTCTTATATTTAGGAATATTCAGGTTTCCACCCCCTAGCCTCATTTGTTATCAAGATATTTTCTTGGATACCAAAGTTCCAAGTAAAGAGTTCAATGAAATTAAAAGAAAACCAATTCTAATAAGAAAACATGTATCAACAAAATCTGAATTTCTTTCTCTTACACTAAGTCACTATTATCTGTCATGTGCATAATAGAAGAGTTGTTAAAACAAGAGAAGTGTAACTGGTTGTTTGGTTTTTTAAAAATGTAGATATTATTACCATTATTATAAATAGTATTACTTCCCTTTTAAACAAAAGAAAAAACAAAGCTCCCTTGCCACACCCTGCCGCAGCTCTGATGACTCCTTTCAGGAAAACTGTTTTCTCTTTGGCTTTGAAAGATTCACATTTGTATGTGTTTTTATAAAATTGTCTCTCTGAAGTAAATCCCATCAACTCCATTATCTAGAATAATGAATGTTTAGGAGACAAAAAATGGTAGGAGGAAAAGAAGAAAAAAAAGAGTACTACAGGTAGCTAATTAACACCTTCTGGATGGGACTGGATAGCTTTTAATCAACTTTAGTGCCTCTAGACCATTCTCCCTAGCACTTACTTCTCCAGTACCGCACTACAAAGACACCTCTGCTAGTTTCTACCCAGTTCAGAGTGTTTATATTTGTATACTCTTGATGGTATTAACTTTTGTTAAGTACAAAGGGTTCTAATGACCATATGGTTGTAATAATTTGCAGTAAAATGCTCAAATTTGACCAAAGTGCATGCTTACAGTTTTATTTACTGGAAGCGATTCCTTAAGAGTGGTGAAAAGGGCCTTAATGCATACTTTTTTCTAAGAGTTAAGTAGGTGTTAGAAAAAAGTTGTACTTAACAAAAGGTAATACCGCCAAGAGTATCTTGTCTCCTTAAACTTCTCAGTGTGATGCCATCCTTTACAAACTACATGCACGATCCAGCAAGTGACTGAAGAGAATTCCGAATTTTGGTTTTGTTTTTAAACTTTTTCAGGTTGTTATATTAAATTAGATTTTAAAGATTATATTGCCTCAGAGATCTATGTTAACCTTAAAGTGAATATAAAGCTCAAAATAAAACCTGAAGTTTAGTGTTTCATTGAATAAGAGCCAGACTTGTGTGTTTCAGGTTAATCCTAGCCACTGATTTTAAAAATATTTATTTTCTTTAAGTGAGATACTGAAGCTCTATCTAACCTGTTTTATGGTAGTCCTGTATTGCGCTGGTCGATTTTTTCCTTCCCGATTAAAACAATATTTTTCTCATTCCAAGAGATGTTGCAGGATACTTTTAATCAGGGTAAGGAAGTATCAGTGTATTTTCAGAGCAGTTAAAGCTAGATTATAATTGGAATGAAAAGCAATGTGATATCTGAGATAGTACAATATCAAAGGACAGAGAGGTAGAGAAACCTCCCAAATGGTGACCTCCAACCCACTAGAAGGATAGTGACAGAGATATCCTAACCAACCCCTTGCATAGAAAGACAGATGCAAGATCATTCCCAAGAAAGTAAGCAAGAGATGAAGTGTTCAGACTACCTGGTATCCATTATCACTGTAAAAAATGCTAGCATTAAACTGCAGCTGTGACAAAATACTCAAGAAAACTTATTATTTTAATTCATATTCAGAAAAATGTGTGAAGGCAAAGGATAAAAAGCAATATGGAAAGCAACTGGCAAACCAGCACAGTGACTGCTCTCGATACATAACCCTATCCACAGTGCCATACTGCCTTAGGGAAGGGGAAAAACTGAAGGCGCTATGCACAGCCACCTTTTCTACTCTTGACGGTATTCAGTCAGCACCAGACAGCGGTAATAAAGCGACTCTACGATGTACTGAGGGCTCATCTGGCCCACTGGCGAGGCTGCTGGCATAGTGCTTTAGCCCTGAAGGGGCTGAAAATATTTGACATCAACAACTTGATCTACTGGGATTGTGACAGCAGGTCTGTATCTTTTTAGTGCAGCGTGTCAAACTGAAGGAAATAGGGAAAGCAACACAGGACAAATGTTTTGACCTTACAGCGCTGTGCTGTCGTGATGAGATACTACAAGTGTTATCATTTTTCCCTGCTAACACTTGCCAGGAGCAACACCTTCTGCTGCATTTATGACTGGTCTTGTTTATGTACATGTTCTGTTATACATTGGCAGAGAAAGTCATTAATATTAACAGTTTGATTCTAAAAATTCCATCTATTCAGTTCAGAAATGTACAAATCATTTAATCGATAGAAATAACTTCCTCAGACCAGATAAGGGATTTGTAAACAAATATTTTTTTTTAAATAGTCAAAAAATCATGTTGAAAGGACCTTGAGATATAATAATTGCCAAGAAAAAAATAACCCCAGTGCAATTTTCTCAAATGAAAATTGCAGTCATTAAGGAAACAATGATTAAGTTAATCATTAACACAATTAACGACTAATAATACACAGCACAAACTGTCTGAGAGTGCATGTGTTCATAGATAGATGGCTCATATTTTTAAAGTGGTTCTCCTGTTCTTGTACAGTGCCTGCTGTACAGTGAAATACAAAATTAGTGAAATGGTGTATGTGAGTAATATGGAGGTTCTTTCCCCTCCCTGACCCCTCCCCCCCACAAAAGGCCATTTTTATTCCTATTCTTCCACAACAGAGGAAGTCAAAATCCTGCATATAGTATCATAGAACGGTTTGGGCTGGAAGAGACCTTTAGAACCCATCCAGTCCCACCCCCTGCGGTGAGCAGGGACATCTTCAACTAGACCAGGTTGCTCAGAGCCCTGTCCTGCCTGGCCTTGGAGGTCTTTAGGGATGGGGCATCCACCACCTCTCTGGGCAACCTGTCCCAGTGTTTCACCACCCTCATTGTAAAAAATTTTTTCCTCATGTCTAATATAAATCTACTTATCTATCACATATCTATCATATCTATCTATAATCTACATACCTATCATATCTATTTTCTTTGCAGCTTCCTGTTCAGCAGAAAGAGAGGTTGTATTAGATCTATAAGGCATTCATTAAATCCAGGAAGAATGTGGCTACAGGCTCCTTCCAACTCTTGCAGTGAAAATATTCTGAACAGAATTAAAATCACATTTTTAGTTTATATTGTAATGCCTTTGTTAATGTCTAGGCATATCAGTACAGTCAACAATAAGAAAAGGGATTTTATGAATCTCAGTAAGTGCCTAAAAGCTTTTTAACTAGGATTAACATACAAAGATATTGTAAGATTCATACTAGTAGTTGGAGTACACAGTTTAAAAAAAATAACAACACTAAGTTATTCTAAATACTCACATGTATGAACAGCATAACTGTCTTAGTGCCACAATTGTACCATGGCATAGACAATCTTAAATAAAAAAAAGTATTTAAGAATTTCGGGACAGAATAGTTGTTTTCTTGTACCTCCTGATGAAGTATGTTATTTTCAAAACTCTTCCTACATTACATGTTATTCTACTGTGTAACTAGATCACCATAATTAATGTGATAAGTTCAGAAACTGAAATCAGCTAATGGAAGGAGAGTGTGTGATATTTACATATCTTTTGGAGAATGGTCTTGAAAAGTAGCATTCACAGAAGAGCAGGACTGTTGAATATTAACAAAAATGTGTTCAGTTTTCTAGATACATATACTGAGGTCTTCTACTGTTAGTTTCAGTGTGAAATAATTTGTTAATCATGAGCACACAGCCAAATACTCAGTACTACCAACAGAGTCTGCAAGTGACAGGAATTTATTTTTGATTTTGGCTTTTTCTGCCTAAATTAGTCATGAGAGCACTCAATACATCATTTGTGGTTTTCTAGCTTAAAAGCTGTCGTACAGTTTGTCACAGATCAGAAACACCACAATGTAACTTAAGCAATGAGTCATCATCAGCATCCAATGCTAAAAACCCACAATTTGAAAATTATTCACCCATATCAGTAAGTACTTTCTTTAGAAGTACTAAAGGAGGTACTTCCTTGGGGAACAAAGACTTGAAGGCCAAGTTTAGCAGAATCTCTGTGAAAAAAGAATCGAGGAATTAGGTCCTCTGTTTGCAACTCATAATTCAACGTCTTCTAATACAGAAGAATTTTATCCCACTCTCTAACAGTGAAACAATCTATTTTAGTAATTTTGCTTCCTATCACAGTGAATAGCTCTATGTCCTGATAATGTGAAATACCATTTTTCTTCCCTAAGAGAGAGCTATTCTTGCTATTTACCATGGTTTTAGGTTGACATATTTTATTTACATGTTGCTTCTCCCCATCTGAGGTTTCACACTGATGGTCCTTTGAGGAAGTTAAGTACCCCAAAGCACTACCTCTTTCAGTGTTTTGCTGAATTTGAATTAAGATTCCCTGTAGTAAGTTGCAAAATTGTTCAAAATTGACTCTAGGCATCCTAAGAACCCTAAAGCTTCTAAGGGACTTGTTTAAAACTAAAAACTGAATATCTCCTGAAGGAAAACTACATGTTAGATTTATATTATAATGTGTTATTGTGCTTTTTGTTCTAATTGGGTTTGAAGCCAAAATGCTGTTGTTTTGCAAATGCTCCTGAAGTATTATTCTGTTATTATTATTTCCACATAGAAAACCAAACAAACAAACAGCATAACAAATAATAGCACCAGAACAATAGCAATTCTGGCAAATTTTCCATCCATTATCCATATTATTTAATTATACAGTTTTATCTCGCATATGAGAAAGAAGTTTTAATATTTATGGTGAAGCATAGTGACAGGTTACATTTTATACAAACAAAGTAAAATTACTTTAACTGAATATCTAAGAGGACAATATTTTATTTTGAAAATTTTAGCTTAGCCTCAAGGATTAGATAAGGAATATGAAAAAGTAATACATATCTGCCAATAAAGGATGTGTAATCATCAGCAAATTTGTACCACTACTTTACACTTCAGCAATATTAAAATACTCTTATTTAATGCTAATCAAAACAGTGAAAGCAGCCAAGATATGAGAAGTCTAAATGCACTGTTTCTTTAATCATAGAAATTTCTTGAGAACTGATACTTCCTTTGTGGACATTTAAGTGTTCTTCAATACAGACTACAGTTGAATTAATTTTTCCCTCTGCATGGCACCTAAATGTAGATTCGATTCAAATATAAATGTAGAGTTATTCATTCAGGGTTAGATTTTTTTGACGTAACAGAGTATGAGGCTGCTGCATATTCTAAATAGAACCACAATATAAGTAATAAAAGGATTATGTAACAGACTTTTGTAATAATAGAAAGTCTTTCATCTCTGAGATTTAATCTTTTGAGACAGAAAGATGACCTAGCAATTACTTTATATTACTTTATAACTTTGTTAAAATTTTTCCCTCTAAAAATTATGTCTGGTTACTTTTTATCATATACCTTCTGTATGTCTATATATGTAAGTGAAACTCAGAGAGGTAACAGCAACTTCCCCAAGCCAACCAAAAACCCCACAACAATCCTCCATCTTTTAAAGTAACACTATGAAAACTTGAAAAGTGTCCTTGGTTGTCTGTGTTATAAAAGTTACTAAAGCAATAGCTTGTCAGAATGATACACACATTAGATATGCCTAATAGCTCAATAGGTTTTCTGGAGATAAAAAACAAAAGGACGCTCTGTTCTTGTTTATCTTAATGAAGCAGTGTCCCAGGATTCTTTCATGGCTTTCATAATCTAGATTTGGCCCTTAGCTTTGTTTTAACATGACCAATGTAAGTTGATGGATCCACTTTAATCATTAAATTTCTCCACCACTGATTCAGTTTGAAATCAATCTTTTTGATTCTCTAGTGCCCCAGACCACTCTACATGGCTAAATCAAACAAGAGTCAACTAATTCAGTTTAGCATTGTACTCAAAGTTATTTCATAGCTGTAGTTGGTACTTAATATATCATCAGATATTTCCTCTGAAGTTTGTTTCTTGAGAGTTCAAAATTTAACAAAACATATTTAAATACAGGAACAGCTCCTTTCAGACTGAAGGACTAAGGCAATGCTCACTCAGCTGGTGTGAGAAATTGAGAGTTAATGACCTGGATTCTCAAGATGGTCCAGCCTTCTAGACTAAGTCAGCTAGCTATGACACCAAGGCTGTACATACACCTGTGAAAGAAAATGGTATGAGGAGCTTCAGCTGAATACTCCTTATCTTCTATTAAGAAAGTCCTCCTACCAAGTGAAATATGGTTCACACCAGATCCAGCTCCTTCACTCAAACAGTATGTGAGATTTGGGTATCCTCAATGAGTCTGAAATGGTGCCAGTACAGGAGTAGTGAGACTGTGCCATGCTTCATTACTTTGAGATATAACATTCAGACCTTAAATATACAAACAGTAGAAAATCACAGCACTCAAAATTCCAATGATGAAACTATTCAGATTCTTGAAACAAACATTTAAATTGTAGTTTACTGAAGAGATTAAAATTCTGTTGTCTCGATGTCTACATGTTTCTGCACTACAGGAAACAGATGGCCTTTGACATCAACCGACCTTGGGAAAGAAAAAGGAAGGGAGTTCAAACTCAAGTCAAGTAAACGTGCATTTCAGTTTGCCTGTTTACACATAAATCCTTTACAAGCTTACATCTCAAGCCAGTCCACGCAAAAGGAATACCTATTCTATATTCACTTGCATTTTAATTCTCGGTAGGAAAATAAGGGAAGAAGGTCAAGTTGCAGTTATACCAAAACACTAATGTCCTTCAACTGTATAGAAAAGGCTACACTAGAGGAGACCAATTTTGGTGCAGCCATCCATACTGGTTACTTCACAGTACAGTTAAAGAATCCATGGAACAGGTAATTGAAAGCATTTGTAATCTAGGCTATATCTTATAGGAACAGCATTTCAACTCATTGCATAGTGGCTAGCATAGATCCTGCAGATGCTTATTCCATTGGCTACCTCACCCAGTTAATATAATTCAGGATGCTCTCATTTTCATTTTGACATCAGACTTCATTAGATACAGAAAAATGTTTAAATTATAGCATTTGTTATAACATGTTGTGGTAACCGCATACAATAGTGGGCAGATTCTATGACATGAAGGTACCAGTGTAAAAGGTCCACAAGCAAGCCAACATGCTTCATGCACTAATCAATTGTCAGTGCGTTATACAGCCCACTGATAATTACATCTGTTATCAGCTGACAGGATGTCCATGTTTTCTATGTATCCAGGTATTTATTTTGAAAATGCAAAGTCACTAGCATATATTAGAAACTGAAGATGGGTTTAACAAAATTTTACATGTACATATATATATGGAGATAAAAACACTTTTGTCTAATTTGGTCTTCAGTAAAAATCTTGTTATTTCATTTAACTACCACAAAACTTATCTTTCCTTGTCAACTTACATGCAGTTAGAATAAAGTATGATTTCTTATCACATTTCTTTTAATTAAAGTACAAAAGGACTTTTCTCATTTAGAAGAACAATGGGAAGACGGAAGTTTACATGCTTACGATTTCAAGCAAGGATCAAGACATTGTTCCTTAGTGTGACTCATAACCAGGAATTCATATCTGGATTCCTGTTAGGTTGCACATCTGACTCATGTCCTCTCACTAGGTGTGGTGCAGAAGCTATTCTGAAAGTTGTAAGACAATAATTTTCAAACATACCAAGGGGACTTATAAAAATGAGCCATTTCGGTCTCCTGGAAATGACTAATGAGAACTATTTTGGCCATTACTTGCAAATATTTACTCTCCAAGGCAGAATACCATCATTACCCAGGTTTTAATAATAGAAATACTGGGTAGGTACACATCCCAAACATTTTGGGTTGATCCATACTAAAGGCATAAAGACAAGACAAGCTGCCACTGCAACCTATATCTATCTAATAGATTTTAATTAACTTAAAATTCAATTTGAATTTCTAAGAAGGAGCAAACTACCTTTTTATTTTTTTCCCTTTTTAACATTCTTCATTAAGACAAACACAGAACTTGTTCTGGAGGGTAGAATAGAAACCAAACTCATGCATAAAGGGAACTAGAGAGGTTCTCCCTTTACAGCCTGCCTGTGAATACTCTTGACGCATGAGAGGTAGAGCTTCACAGACATGTCTCCTTTCTGCCTCCTGAAGACTGCATCCACGATTTCTGCTTATGTTTTCTTGCCTCCATATGTATGTGCCCTTGTGCAGGACAGGTTGTCCAGGCTTGGGAACCCCTTCTTCCCTTTTCCACATCTCGCTCATTGTTACTTGTTTCAAGTAAGCAGGTAAAGCAGGCGCTTTTGGTCTCATGGGCTACTTCTATGACATAAAAACAGTTTCTCAGTGGAACTCAAAATCAGAAATGGACTTGAAGTCCTGCACAGCAATCAGGTGCCACTGTGCTATGTGTTGTAAGCTCCTGGAAATGAAAAAGATACTCTCTGCCCTAAAGAGCATATACCCTTCTAACACTCAGATACAGCAAAGGCATAGGAAGGAAAAAAGTCTATCAACAATACAGGAAGGAGTGTAGCATAAGCCAGGCTAAATGTTGGAATGCTATTTTAAGCATGAAAAAAAATCTGAATTATACTTTCTAGCTACTCTTTGTAGTCCTCTGAAAATCTTCCTTTCACTTCCCTTCTATATTAAGCAAGAATTGGTTCTGGGCGGGCCTACCATAAGAAGCAAAGCACGGAACAAACTAAAGAAAAAGCAATGATTATGTAGGGAGCAACGGATCTACAGCTATATAAATCTGTAGAAACAGTCCTACTGCATTTCATTTTGCGGTGCTTGGAAGGTTTCTCTAGGAAACAGAACACTCATCCTTCATAGCTTTAACCACATATTTAACCCCCCCATGAAGAGCCACTTCATAATGAAAGTTCAATCATGTCAATTACAATCTGCTGTACTTTCTTCGCCATTAATGGCAGTTTCACTTGATAAGGACTTGAAGAGTGAATCCCAGGCTAGGTGAAAATACTCTCTGTAACACACAACAAGAAGTTATTGAATACAGTTCAACAAAACTAACTGTCTTGTAGGAGGTCCACCTACTTTCACCCAGGTTACATAAGGCTGTGCTTGCTTTTCAGTACCACAATATAATCTGATAAAATTAAATTCTTTTTCCTATGAAATTTAACCTTTGGTTCCTAAAGAGACAATGATGCAAGACATATTTCAAATCAAGTCCTACCAGAAGAGAGAGTAAAATACTTATGGTAATATTTTAACTGTACTTATGGTATGACCACTCATTTTAACCATCCTTTTGAAAATAGGATTTCTTTTCTAAAGATTTGCCAGAGAAACAGCTTTTCCTGATCAAAGGCTAATTTCTATCATCTCTGCATTCAGGTAAATCGGTGTCTGGGCCATGAACTTCTTTGTGCTTTGTGGTAGTTTGCATTCAAAGGTCAAACCAATTGATTAAAATGGCAACTAGCAAGTCCATATAATGTGGTTACACGGTGGCCCAATAGTCTCCATGTGCACCTCATTAGGTCTAATTGCATTGAAGTGAACTGTAATTCACTGTTAATCTAAAACAGCTGAGAGGATGGAGTTCTTCACACAAAGTGCAGTCAGGTAAGTAATTTCAAGCATGCTTTGTGTCCTTGTAAATTACAGCAGAGTTAAGAGAAAGCTTGCATATTACTGACAAAATGAAAAGGCTAGTAATGAGTATACCAGACTGGAGAGACAAAGGCTTAATACCTAAGTGCAATATAGAATCACAGAATGGCAGGGGTTGGAGGGGGCCTCTAGAGATCATCTCATCCAAACCCCCTGCTTGAGCAGGCACACCTAGAGCTGGGAAGTTTTTGCTATCAAAAGTTTCAAGGATGTACATGCATTAGACATCCATGGGTTTGACAGAACAGTATTCAGCTCCTTCCTTATCTGTTCTAGGTCTCCCCCCATTCCCCAGCCTTCATACTAATGGAAAAACAAATATTCTTGCATAGAGAATATGCAGAAATAGCATGAACTTCTGCTTGAAATTCCCCTGTGTGTTGTACAATGGCAACTTTATTGCCAGCTATCTGGGAAGTTTTATGTTCCCAAAGACAGTTTTCTCCAGATTAGGGGAAACAAAAGAGAAAAAAAATCTAATTAAACCAAGCCAGTAGGCAACTCCTGAAAAACAGACTAGAAGGTAAGTATAGGGATTTCAAGGCTAAACCCAAAATCTGGCTTTTTGTGGCAGCATAAGATTGTTACAGTACTCACCTTTTATATGTCTGGCTTGCAGGGCAGAATCCATGCTTGAAGGGTGCAACGGAGATGTAGTGACAGTGAGGCATCTCAGAGAGGGTTCTGCTTTGGCTGACACGGAAAAGACAGCTAAAGGGAACACCTCCAAAACTTCACACCCAGACAAAGAAAGGCAGGTCTCAGAGGAAAAAACAGAGACACTTACTTCAGCTGCCATCTAAATGCTGTTCCATGTTTCAGATTAGGCCTTACAAATTAGGTAACTTTATGCCAGGTGAATCTCATAACCTAAACTCTTCCTGCTTCTGACCTCTTAAGGCTAACTTTGCATCTCCAACACAAGCAGAACAACTGAAAAAGGTAATGACAATTGGTTCAAAGAGGCAAATGCCATCACTTATGCCAATTTTGTGCAAGACCATCTATAAATTTTAACCAGTCTAGTTGAATATGCATAACTTTGTTGCTAACTGGATTACTTGTTAAAAACAGCTCTTTGTTTAACCACACTGTGAGTCCCCAAATCACAGAGTGGGAGTCTGTTGTGCTACATAGCAAGAGGACAAAAACGGTCACTTCCCAGGGACTGTAAAACAAAACATCAGGTGGGAGAGAACCGAGAAATGTAAGCAGAGACAGGTACAGAAGGAAAGCAGGAAAGTAAGAAATGTAGCAACATCCCCAGCCTGACACTTCTTCTCATTTCTTTTATAGGTATTATAACAAGGGAGAGTTTTAAGGACTTGAATTTAATGAGGTCATCTTTTAAACATTTATGGCAAATTTGAAGTACAGGGTCAACACAGAAGAAAGCACAGAAGTGCTTGTTTGAAAACCTTAAAAGTGGGCAAGAAGCGTATAATGGAAGGCAGGATCTGACATCTCAACAGAAGGGGCGGACAGACTATAATGTACTCATGTGTGATACAATAGAGATATAGACTTTGTCGCAGCATTCACTTGGACAAGAAGAATTTGTCAAGGCCAGAAAAAAGACTATTATGGCAACTGAGATACAAGATGTTAAGAGCTTGGACAAGACTTTTAGGTGTTTTTCTATCCATACAAACGGGCATCTGAGAGATGTTACTCAAAAAGGAACTACAAGAATAAGATGAAACTTAGCTAGGAAGAGGTCTGAGGTGATCGTGATGGATCTGGGTCTCTGTGAAAGGCAAGGTGGCAGAAAATGGAAGCTAAGAGAAAGGCCTCAGGCAGAGGCGAAATGGCTGATAAAGTGCTGTGGTTTAGTTGTGTACAGCTGGATCAGTCAATTCCATTGATTTAGAGGTGATGGCAATCACAAACAAATATTTTATTATGAAAAGACAGAAAAAAGTCCAGAAGTGACGATTTTGTTTAAATCCAAGACTCAATAGTTTGCAGATGGTAGCTGAAACAGTTTGTAAACAACATTATTTGCTTTGCTTTTTCAATTAAATTAAATAATATTACTTAGGAGATGGTCTGCATACTTATTTTCTGATAAGGCAGAAGGTGGAGAATACTTTTTCCAGCTTTCCCCATTGCTTAGAAGTTCTCCTAAAATCAGGGGAGCAAAAGCTGATGTTATGCAAAAATATGTCCCTGAGCCTGCAACTATACATATGTTAATTATTATAATTCTGTGTAAAAATAGAAGCTGACCATATGTAACAACCATGCATTTACTAGGCAGACTGGTAGAAAATTAGGTTTATAAGAAGTGCTCACTCTCAAGCCATGGGAAAATATTTCAATTTACTATATGCCAAAAAAATTATTTGGTGCTTTACTTAATTGTTTGTCATTATGAGATTTATTTGAAACTCTTGGTAAGACCTTCTTTCACCACTTATGGTGGGATATTTCTTGTGAGAAATAAGAGAAGTAAAGCTCTGCATGAGGCTCCCCAGGCAAAAGACTTGGTACTAACAGTACACCTCATGATAAAGTTCTCAGCTTCATTCAGTGGTAAAACTCTAAAAAAGAGAGTTAACTCTTTGACTTCATTTTATCCAGGATGTAGCCCTCCTCTGTCCATGTTTCGTTGCTTCAATCACGTGTCATAAAATGTACAAAACATTTTTCTCACTGCTTTCAGTCAAAGCCAGCGTAACAGTCTCACCTGATTTCTGATGAGATTGTTCACCCTGGAGATCATCTGTATTGACCTGTAAAGAGAATAAGGAAGAGGTGAATGGAACTCATTTCATTAACAGTGGAAGAAAAAAATACCAGTGTTACCAAAGCACTAACTGCAATTGTCTGATGGAGGATAGAGATCCCTTCCCGCAGCCCTCCTAAAGTGCTTTGATCCACTCTGCTTTGACTGTCTTAACCGATTTTTCACCTAAGAGGAGGCTCTCTTATCCCCTCAGTTTATGTTTATGGGAGAAACAACACGCTTACACTGAAATGAGAACTGACCCTGAAGAGTGGCACTTGCTAATGGTGGGAAATCTAAGTGGTTAGCATTGCATTACTTTCTGAACCTACTGCTCCTTTAACTCTTATTTAAATTAGTGTCAATTGCATTACTTCGGGAACAAACAGAGAGAAGAAATTTGGTATCTTGTAGAATATGCACCCAACTGACTAAAATGGCCATCTATCTGTCTAAGCATGCTGCTACCACTGTTGTTGCATCGTACTGTAGCTTCTCTATAATTTTCCCTGTTCTGATCTTTTAGGTACAGATGCTTTAGTTGTTAAATGTCCCTGAAGACATTAAGTAGCAAAATAGCTAAATACATAGTTACCTAGGTAGTCCCCAGGAAGGATGTGCTTTGCATTAAAGCGCTCTGATTATAACCTCTGCATTCATGATTTTGTTTCTTTGTTGCTGATAAGCAAATTGCCAATACCAAGTAAGAATGCTTCATTAATAACTTTAATTACATATAGAATAATCACATGTTCATATAATGAACATATGATTATGTTCATATAGGATTAGCTACTCCAGTCAATGTAAAGCATTAAAGCACTAAGACACAGATGGTATGCAGAAATAATACTTTAACTCATTAAACTGTACTCTGGCAGAAGCAGAAACAACTTACGCACAAACTGTGTTGAATCGTACATGGGAGAGAATCAAACCTCTCTTCCTTCCTATTCCATTTCAGGAATGCAAAAACTTTAACTTAGCTAATATTGCTACCCCAGACTTCTCTAAGGCTCTTTTTTGACCCCCTTTGAAAGCTGTCTTAAGGATCCCCACCTTTTCACTAGCTTCTCCAATACCACAATTTTGCTTTGAAGGCTTGCTTTAAAGCAAGGAAAATCTATGTGTTATTTAATGGTTTCGCTAGTGAAGTTCTGATCAGCCCCACGAGTTCACACACATCCTATAGTCGAGTGCTCTGCACTCATACCTGCAGAAGACTAGTGCAACACTTAACAAACACCTACACAGAATTAATATCATGAAGATATTGAGAGTGTTTATATATTAATAGAAAACACCGCAGTGTCCCAAATATAAATAAATGCTTGCTCAGTTTGTGATTTACTTGCAAGTGCCTGCTTTTTATAGTCAACTGTAAATCTATAAATTCCTTCCTCTTTCTGGGACAAGTTACAATTTAATATCTTTTATTTCTCTTTTTTTCCTTAATAGTAAAGAAGAAATACCCCTCAAATGTCACTTGATTGACTGTAATGGCCAGCTGTTACAATCTCAATGGAAGTATAAGAACTGCTGCCTAAGGTGCACTGAAGAGTGCCAAACCTCATAGCAACTCAGCTCATCCTAAAAGGCACCACAGTCTGGAGTGAAAACTGCAATTTTAAATTCTCCCAGAGACCCATTATTTGCAAACCATTGACACAAACAGCTCCAGTCCCCCCATCAGTGTATACCTGGGGACCTCTTCATCCACAGAGCCTTGCATGCTCAATAACTTTACATAGGAGAATGCCTTATGAAATTTTGGCTAAAGAGGTGTTCTTACATGTGTGAAATGTTTTTTCCTTACCATCCAAAAAGATCATTAATATATTAAAATGTACGCTCATTCCACCTTGTTACAGGAAATTTTCATTACAGAAAACAACTCTGGTGTCCAATAAATTTATTAAAAAATAGGACATCCAAGACAACTCTCCCAAAACTTCTAGGTAGTTTTAAAGAATAGCTTAATATATTTTTTAATGGTTGGAATTAAGGGGGGCAAATGAATGTAGAATTTTGACATTCCCTGAAAATACAATCACAAAGGATTTTTTCTGAGTTAGAAATCCTTGTGAAAAGGGATTTATGTGTAGACACTAAAACATTGATGTTACTGTACAATGGATCCTGCTACACAGTTGTCCTTCATTTATACTAACCTTCTGCAGAACTTAAAAAAACCCAAAAGCTTTTAAGAACAGAGATTGAATCTAATCTGATTAATTGCTGATAACCGACATTCAACATAAGTAGCTGATGCTCCTATCAGCAGTGAGCCTAGTGGATACTCAGAATACTGCATTTTCTTGCTTTTTCCATTTCTAAATTTCTTGCCATTTCTAAATTAAATCTGTGAGTGTCTGCCACTCCAGCATGTGTAAAATGAAAACAAATGCTAAAAATAATTATTGATATATCATTGGCTTAAAATTACAGACAGAATTCCGGATGGAGAATTTGAAGGTGTTTGATACTTTGCAGACTAAAACCATATTCTTCACAGATCCACCCAGAAAAATTTCTATCACAATATCTTCCTAAGCATCCTAAATACGACATCTATTACATTATTTGACATTGTTTTATTTTCTTTAATTTTTTTCAGTTTTATGTGGGTTTGCTCCTCTTTTCTGCTTTATTTTTGGGAAGAAGAGGTTAGCTTCCCTAAAAAGAATGCTTTAGTTCTTATTTTTACCTATTTGTTCTTTTCAAAAAAAGAGAATGTGCCTGAATAGCAAAACACACTACTCCTGTTCAGGTTCTGCTACTTAAGGAATTGAAGCACAGGTTTCTTCAACGTACCCCAGAGTTCAGCTCAATTCTGTAAATGGACCAGACCATATTCACACCTCATGGCGTGAAGATTTTGTATGCTATACATACAGCTTAAGTAATTCACCCATCCCTTGCAATGCAATGTTTTTGTATGCTTAGTGTATCTACAGAAGTTTTTCCTTATATTTATCAAAACCTCTTTCTTGTCTTATCAGTCCCACTTTATCTTCTGAATGTTTTTCTAATAGTAGAAATACTGGAGAAGGAGGAACATAATAGCAAAGAATCAATAGGCTTATTCGTAGTCACTGACACTCCGATCACTGCTTTCTTTACAGCGAATCTGGCTCTTTTCCCCTACAATTAGAAACTTCTCATACCACCAGCCAAGGCTGTTCCCAGCAAATCTGAGAATGAGCAGGAAAGGTGGAAATATACCAGCTCCAGGATGGCAAATAACAAACAATAAGAGAAAGAGAAAACTCACGCAGAGCCAAAACATTGCAGCCAAATCCAAACACACAGTGCATATAGGGTATTGCACGCGCACACTCTCTGTAGCGGTTGCAGCTGCAGCTGTAGCAAAATACCTACTAAAATCCAACTGTGAACAAGTATTAACAGGCTCATTGCATCAATCCCATGGCAAAAGTGACACTGAGACATGAAGTTGTTGCTAATTATCCACCAGCCATTAATATATCTCCTGCTGCTGAATCCTATCTCCTACCATTCCATCTGTGATGCTTTTTTACCTTATTTCCAAGGCAGCTACTGAAAATTTCATACGTACGATGTATTTCCTGGTCAAAGTAAAATGCAGCTCGGAGAAGGCTTCAATTCACTGAATCATGAAACAGAATGGGAAGAGTGTTCATTGTAACCCTTAGCAAATATCTTAATCAAAGAACTATCAGAAGATTTCAGATGACAGAGTGAAGCTTTGCAGCTGCTTTTTCTCTGCCTTTTTTTGTGTGACAGGACAAGAGAGGTCTTGTAAAATAAGCAACAAAATTAACTTTTACTGGGTAAAACCATTTTTATACCATAGAAAGTAATATTTCCGTACTATCATGTTTGATTTTTTCCTCTAAGGATGAATTAAAAATATTTATTTTTGGATACACACACAAAAAAGGATATTTTTTGGGGTAATATATATAAAAGACAATATTAAAAATGGGTAAGTTTATTGTAGCTTAAAGTATTTGTTGATCCTTAATGGTTTTTACACAATATATTTAACATTTTTGCTGTGCTGGGAAAACAGGATAAATATTAATCTCTTCCACCAATTAATTTGCTCAACAGTCAGCTTGTACTAAATGGGCTTTTGCACAGGCTTACAGCACCATGTCTAATGAAATGGGACCCTCGGTAACCTGTACAGAGAAAATATGTGAATGTTGATACAGGTTTTCTTTGAGGATTTCTTGGAGTAAAAGGAAAATGTATTTGTGACACCCCATCCCCACAGTACAGAGGGAATGGGAAGGTTTCTGATGTGTAAAGCCAAAATGGATCTGAGGCCAAGTTAATAACTAGCAGGGAGATTAAATCACTCTTCAGATGCAAATGAGAACTTAATTTTATTTTTCAGAACTCCAAACATGTTACAGCTAGTGGCCTGATACATGAAGAACAGTCCGACTAGAAGATGTTAGTGGAAGACATATGTAGTCCTTTTAAAGCTAACACATATCCTGTGCAGCAATTTCTTACAAAAGATTGTAGCAGCGTCATACCATGTACTCCAAATTGTATGTTCACGCTTTGTATTGTTCATATTTATATTGTGCAGTATATTATGATGGAATATGGTGTTTGACATAACAGTTCAATTTAGCTTTTATCAGTGCTTTCCACGCCTCTAGATTCCATTCAGACCTTCTGTTTAAAGCCATTGGCAGAGGTCATTCACCTTCCCTGCCCTTCCCACTCACACTTCCCAAATCTCCTTGAGACAGTCATCTTGTTTCATGGTGAACTCTCCTTACCTTTCTCCAGGTTTCTTAACACTACTCTTCCACCTGTCTTGCTCTATATATTGTATCTTTCAAAGGTGTTTTCTTACAGCATCCATAGTTTTGCCTTTTTAACATTAAAAATTGTGAATGTCCTATAAATATATTAAATAGCAGTAATCAATTTCTTTCATTTCCTCTTGAGCTTGTGTATGTTTTTTTTTCCTAGATGCTAAAGCTCTTTGCAGCAGGCTCAGAACATCCAGGCCTGGCAATACTGCAGATAATGCACAAACAAGCAGACATTAAGAAGCATTTTTATATTTGGGACTGTACATTGACAGTATCAACTTGGTCAGAAAAATACATTCCACTAACAAGAGCAATAAACAATCAATTCTAAAACAGGTAATATTTCCAGTTGGAGAATGAGGGAGTCCGACTATTATTCAGGTACAATGTGCTAGGTCTGATATAAAAGGTCATAGAATCATAGGATCGTTCAGGTTGGAAAAGACCCTTAAGATCATTGAGTCCAACCGCCAACCCATCACTGCCAAGTCCACCACTAAACCATATCCTCAAGCACCACGTCTACCCTTCTTCTAAATACCTCCAGGGATGGAGACTCAACCACCTCCCTGGGCAGCCTGTGCCAATGCCTGACAACCCTTTCAGTGAAGAATGTTTTTTAACGTCCAACCTAATCTTCCCCTGGTGCACCTTGAGGCCATTTCCTCTCATCCTATCGCTTGTTGCTAGGGAGAAGAGACTGACCCCCACCTCGCTACAGCCTCCTTTCAGGTAGGTGTAGAGAGCGATAAGGTCTCCCCTCAGCCTCCTCTTCTCCAGGCTAAACAACCCCGGCTCTCTCAGCCGCTCCGCATAAGACCTGCTCTCCAGACCCTTCACCAGCTTCGTTGTCCTTCTCTGGACACGCTCCAGCACCTCGATGTCCTTCTTGCAGTGAGGGGCCCAAAACTGCACACATCACTCGAGGTGTGGCCTCACCAGTGCCGAGTACAGGGGCACGATCACTGCCCTGCTCCTGCTGGCCACACTATTCCTGATACAAGCCAGGGTGCCATTGGCCGTCTTGGCCACCTGAGCACACTGCCGGCTCACGCTCAGCTGGCTGTCAACCAAGATCAGCATTTACAAGTATTATAAAAAAGAACATATTGACCATTATCAGTCAGGCTAGCTAGATAGTATGGTCGCAACTTTTACAGAATTTTTGTGACTCTCCATCAGTAAAAAGTCTATCCTCATAACCCACAGGTGGGGAACCTTCTATTTTACAGATGCATAAAAATATTACAGGCACCAAGGAGACTTATGCTGGAGCCAAGAAATAAAACCAGAACTCCTGAGTCCTTGCTGCTTGTCCAGATTACAAGTAGGACAGGAATAAATCAGTCTGCTATTGTTGGAGCTATCATCAGAAGAGCACAGAAGAACAGAATCAAATAACGAACAGCATAGATATAGCTGTATTAAAGACTTCTGTATCTGAAATCTTTAATGTCTTCCATGAGGGAAAAGTATGAAAGACCAAAACGCTGGTTGTTTATGAGGTTAAAAGTTAAATTTTACATTTGTGATAGACTTCTGATATTTTGATGAACTACTGAGCTGGTGTGTTCTACATCCAAATATTCTAATTGGCATTCTTCCATTATGATATATTGGCTATCCTTTGATTTTAAAATTTAAAAAAAAACCATTCTTGATACTAATTGTTATAGTATGAAAATTTGGAGTGCCATTCAGAATGGAAGCAGGACGCTAAACATTCTTCTCTCTTTTTAGTAAACAAACCCTTTCCCTAAAATTAACTTCTCCTCCACTACTCTTTTTCTGTGCTACAAATGCTTCTTTAGACAAATGTTCTCATGTTTGGCCGAGAGAGGAAAATAGAAAATGAGACAAAAAATATTTTTATTTTGTCAGAATAAGGACGTCAATGCCACTGTTCAAAAAATCTGGAAGCTAGAAGCACAAGAATTAACGAATGCACTTACAGTACATTAGCAGATCTACAGCTGCAGAGAGACTGCTCAGACAGAGGTGTGTTCTCGTACACCTAAGTGCAGATTCCTCTTGAAAAAGACTTTTTTTTTTCTATCAAGAAACACTGATGATGTGACAACCTTCTGCTGCCATTGATCCTTGTTTTTACAGGGCTTGACAAACAAGGAGATAAAGATCAGATCTTTGAGAAGGATTTTGCTAGAAACCTTCATATTTGTTTATTGTACCCCTGGTACCTTTGTATTTGGTTATAAAAACTTGCACTTATAGAAGCAGGAAAAGCATTTCAGATAGAATGAGGTGGCAGGATTTTTTTTGTAGCCTTGCACAATACCTACCCCAACTTAATAAGGCCATAGCAGACTTCCATAAAATTGGAAAAGCAAGCAGAGAAATGATACACTGACTGGCTGCGGGGTAAGATGAATTTCACTGACTCTGTCTAAACTGGGACAAACCAATTCTGTGAAGTTACTTGGGTGCTGTCATCAGATGCACTGCAAGCTGGATGTGTAATGAGGTGTCCTTGTGGCCCACACACTTGTACACTCTCATTTCCTTTGGAAGGAAACCTGGGCTTCCCTGGTACTGACAATCAGAGCACCGGGACAGCACTGACTCCTCTGGATCACACCTGCCTGAAAATGTGGAAACGACCAAAGAAATCATTATATACTTATTTTAGCACAAACAGGTTCTATTCCTTAACACAATTGCTGTGTATAATGTATATTGCATCACAATGAATGCAGTATCACAATCCTATTGAAATAGATTATTTCTAGAGTTAAAGCAATGTACTAAATTTAGCCTTTAAATACTCTGGTATATACTATCTTAAGCAGGGCAAAATGATCTGTCGAAAAGGAGGTTTTAGAGGATGTGCTGTGCCTTCTGTAATTTTTAAAGAATTTTTGAAATTAATTACATGGATAATTACTTGTATCTATTGCAATAGTACATGTGCAACATGTGTGTGAAACAGGAATCAGTAGCCTGTAGTTTAGGCAGTGGACTAATTATACAGAGGTTCATAAAAAAACCCTCTCTTTCATAGACAGAATCAGTCACCATCGATGTAACCAGCTGAAAAGAAGAAAGCATACTGTAGGCTAGACTTCATTCCCTGTCCTCCCAAATGCTTTACAGCACTTGGGAGGGATTTTTTTTGAAATTATAAGAGACCGAAGTTTTCAATTACCCTTTCCAACTTTCTACTTCCTGAGCTCAAATTTAGTGTGCACACACAAACCTGAACCTAGGACGAAACCTTTTTGAAAATTTGCCCTCTGGTGTTTAAACACAGTTAGATACTGAAACTTCATTTTGTCACTAAATACAAGAATACACTGAAGGGCATGACTTCAGACACTGGAAACTACATACTCCCCATTTTCTTTTCCTCAACAGTTCCAATTACCTCATTAATATTTGTTTTCATGCTACAGATAATATACTTTGGAACATCTGTTTGTTGAACTGGGTATCACTGAATCACAATTGGCTACTAATAGCTGCAACAAAGAAAATTATGAGAAGATTGTTTCTATGCACAAATGTTTGCAGTTGCTGTTTTCCAGCAGTGAATATGCTTTTGGAAAAAAGAAATAAACATTAAGAAGGGAAGCACTGCGGTCTCCCCGCTGTCAGTATCACATATTCCGTGAATGGGAGCATCATTTTGTTACTATGTAGCTAAACAACTGCTTAAGTGATCGATAAAGACCATTATCTTAAATCATAGCATGAATTCCCAATATCATACATAAAATCAATAAAACACACAAAGAGAAGGACTAAAAATTTCCACTAAAACATAGCCTGCTGCTTTGGAAAATAATATTTAGTAGGTTGGGTTTTTTTGTTTTACTAATTATGAGCTCAGTGGCAGTTTATTCTGCAGTAAATCTGCTGGCGTGAGATTAAACCTGTTATTGAACAGAGTTTTGAATCTACTGCAAGGCACTCATCACTGCTGGAGAGTGAACATTGCTGTTATCTCATTTAAAAGTTGGCCAGCAAAGCAGCCCATTTGTTTAAAATGCAATTAAGCTGGTGTCTTGAAGAGAAATTAGCAAGGAGTACTTCATTCTAGAGGCATAAGAGGTCTGTTCATAGACACATTAATCCTGTGATTTGGGACATCATTACGATTTGGGACTGTGTTCCGAAAGGATGTGCAGTACACACAAGCACAAAAGAGAAAAGCTGCTCTTTGAGAGGGGTCAGCTCTGTTTCACGAGCTCCCAAGATCTGCTCCACTAGTTCACGCATGTTGCATGTTCTTGCTGGGGGGTGGTGGTGATGGGGGAATTATGACGAAACATATCGCTACTGAATTGAAATTTTTGGACACTTAGCAGCTTACAGATCACTAGGTTAGGTTAAAGAGAAAGTTGAAGTCCATTTTTTAGGAACAGTAGGGTTATTTAGTCTTATGGCAAATACTCCACTGTTACTTGATTTCTAAGATGCTGATCAATATTACAAGTTAAAAAGCTAATTAATTATCTCAAGGAGAAAGGCAAGTAGAAATAGAAAAATAAACTCAGAAAAGTCCTGCTTAACTACAGCTCTTCAGGAAGAAAACTGGAACACGTGGAGTCGGTACTCTTTTCAAATAACAAATCTTTTAGAAGCCTGGAAAGCAGAATAGCGAAGGACACGTTCTTCCCCGATGTAACTTCACCACAGCCAAACGCCAAGATCAGCCTTTACAGAAGTCAGCAGAGTTACAGCAAAGCAGCTGTTTTCCTACTGACCTGTGTCACATGAGAGGACAGTCCCACTTTGAAGAACAAGCAAACAAGGGCAGGCACATTTTCAAATACGTGTGTGTCTAAATGTACCCACATTTTTTTGCACAGAAATGATTTAGAGGTACCCACCTCTGGGTTCACACGACAGAGTCTGTCCGTACATTCTTGGATGTTCATGTGCATTTTACAGAATATATACACTAATCTAGATAAATGGAGAATTAGAAAATTATTTTGGGTGCCATTTTCTCAACTTGCCAAACATGGGAATGCAAAAAGCATTCTTGTCTGTTGTCTTTGTTCAGAATATCTTCATGGATGCCCTAAATTTTAGGGTTTTTTTTTGTTTTACGGGGACCCTCAGGGCCTTTCCAAATCCAGGACTTGTAGATTAAGAGCAGCATTTGTATCACCATGCTTTCCCCCCACCTCATGCTGCAAACAGATATTGAAGAGGATGGATTTCGTATGCTGTGAGCTTTGTGTCTGTTCCTTATTACACTGGCACCCTCCTCGACAAAAAAAGAATCTCAGCTGGGCCAGGGTTTGCATTTGGGTTTTGGCCTCTTCGTTGCTCCATAAGGTTAATGAGGGACCAGGACCTGAGTCTGGTTGAAAGTTTATGGTTTTATATTGCTGTGGTTTCACAATTTCCTACCAAGACTTCATTTAACATTTTCAGTGAGGTAGAAGCAGTGGGGTGCTGGTAGCAGAATCCAGTTAACATTTGCTGCTACTGCAACAGGAATTATTTTTTTTTTAATTGCCAGTTCAAAATAAGCTCAGTGATCTATTATTAGTTTCTGATACCTCTCCACAATCTGGCTTTGGGAAAAGCTGATGGGACTTGGACGCTGGATGAACAGGTTTTTTGATCATCGCCATTCATTCTCTCATGGTCATAGAGCATAATTCTGAGCGTAGCAGCGTCTGAAGCACAGCAGACCCTTACAGCATGTGCAAACTGTCCCGAGCTGTGCTTTCATAGTAAGCGGTGATTGGCAAATACCCAGCAACGACAAAGAAACAGCATGCTACTGGGATTTAAGCAATCTTTCCACAAAATCGGATTTCTAAAAGAAATGACTATAAGAACAGAGATTTTAGCTGTCTTGTGAATTTGTCCTGTTGTCTGAATTAAACGAGACTGAGGAGTAAGGTCTGAGTGAGAAGGAGTAGCAACACAGTTGGAAAGGACTCCGCTGTACTTCTACTTACTTCTGTCCATCATTACAAAGTAACACTGGACTGTAAGCTGACGGAATTTTTAAAACTCCAGACTTTCTCCTACTGAGAAGAGCTCCTGTGGGGATACTTCAAAGTTTTCAAAAGGTAGGAAAGTCTGTGGAGAAGGCTATACCCTTTCTGTGCAGCCTACAAGGATGCCACTCAGCACAGGCAGATCTATGCTTTTAAACACTGGACTTAAATTCTACTTACGGGCAAAAATTAGTCTGTAGCGGCAGTGAGGAAATACATGGAATCAAAGCCTAGCCTCTGAAAACAACTGTTTTTTCTCTGCCAAGGGCACTTTCAGCCCCAGCTGCACTTAGTTCAAAGACAAAAGAGTCCGCAGCTGGAGCTCAGATCGAAAATGCTACTTTCAAATGACACTGGAGGCTTTAGGTCCCCAAGGTTTTTTATTCATTTAAATGAATAAATAAATAATAACAAAACAGAAAAGAAAAATATTTTACTTTTTTTTTCTGCTACTCTTTCCTTGGACATAATGATTCAGCTAGTCTGAAACAGCAAACATGTTCCAGCAACATCTGTACAGGCTGGAACCTTCATTAGTTAATCAGATCATTCCCTTTTTTGTATTCCATAATACAGTGCTTCTACTGATTTCTTTAACCTTTCATTTTGGACACAATTAATGTAATCACACTTCTAACAATTTGGAGATGATTTCTTGCTAGCAAACTGCTACATACAGCAATGTGCTTCCTATTTCTGGCTTGACTCTCAAACAGCCAACAGAAACGGGAGTTTGGAGTTAAGTTAATTTCTTTTTAATTATCTTTCCTTTCTTTCTAATTATCTTTTGATCACAGATAAGAGGAACAAATTACAAGAGTTTTTTCATTATCCACAAAAGCTGATGATGTCTGCACGTCTAGTATAACATATTGGTGGTGGTTATTGTTTCTCCGAGATGCCTTGACAACATTTTGGAAGGAAAATATGTACGTTACCCTAGTACAAAATAACTTCTAAAAAAGCATACAACTACCAAGATCATGAAGCAAACTATATCCATGAAATGACTGATTGATTTTTTGATTAGAGAGAAGTCAGACAAAAATTATCTTCAGCCAACATTGATTCTCTCATCTTTCCTTGATGCCCCATACAAACAAGCATAACATGAAAGCTACAGTTAAATGTTCTAAAGTTATTCTCAAGAAAGCAGTGACATTCTTATCTAATTCCCCTAATTCTATGTTTACAACAGAGTAAGCCACCACCTCACTAAAGTAGCACATCTCTATGGTACATTTTCTAGCTTTCGTCCAGCCTCTCTAACATGCCAAACAATTTGGCACCTACTTCTGCCTTTGGGAGACTATTCCACAATCTAATAGATCTCACTGTCAGGAAATTTTTCTGCACTGCCAAGTCGTTCCCAAGAGTGCCACTTTTATTTAAGGGAGGGGAACTGATTCTGGCAATAGTGTAGTTGCTCCTCTGATATTTTCAGTTAGTGGGTGCAAGTAGCCAAACACCATCTGGTACCCAGCTGGTACAGTATATTTAGAGGCACCTAAAATCTTTCCAACCCTCCCTGGCTCATCTTTGCTTTTGGAATCAGCTTCTTAATCATTTTTAATCATTGTATTGTTTTGCTATCTGGAAAATTCCTTTGTATGTATACAATTATTGGAAGGAAGAATTTAATTATAGTTCAGAGACTATTATTATGAACAAAGCAGTGAGGCAAGGTTTTTTTTTCCCTCCACTTCAGTTTAATTATCTTTAACAAGTTTTAATTGTGTATCTTTTTTCAGTTTACAGCATGCAAAGTGTCTCATGAGATGAACAAATCTATGAAAGTGGGGCAAGGTTAGTGGCCACACTTGTACATAAACATGAGCAACAGTAGATCTTTTATGATATGTGCAATAAAAACATGAAAAAGGGAATCTATATGGCAGCTTTAGCAGTTAAAATACTTTTAAGTATTCAGAAGGCGTGTTTCAAAGACATGCTTTTGCACAAGACTATACACAGTAAATTATTTTTGCTATAATTAGACTTAAGAAAAAGGTGGACGCGTTAGAGTGATATCTTTTAAATGAACAAGGTGGTTAATGGCTGCCCTGTTACAGGTCCAAACACACTCCCTCCCAGAGCACAACCCCGATTTAATATTTTTCTCAAGGCTCACTAGAATGAAAAATGTGTTTAGTCTGTGGCACAATCCTGCAACGTACAACCGTTACCTATTCTTCATGGCCTCGTTCCCAAGCCCACTGAAGTCAGTGGGAGTCTTTGCACTGACATGAGTAGGTTCGGATTAGATCCCAACGCATAGCTAAATATTTTACAGTATTGTAATAAAAATTGCAGTAGGAGACAGGGTAGAGCAGGGATCTGATGCAAATCTTCAGTAAAGTCATTGGAGTGATACATCATGAAAAAGCAAATATGTGCTTTGCGCATTTGCTATTTAAATCACGGGGAATTTTGCCCGAGAATTAGGTAAAGGCTATGGGGTGTCCTCAGTCTGCTTCAGCAGTGCGGGCAGAAAGGTAAAATCTTTCATAAAAAAAATAAATTACTTGTCTGTTCCAGAGAATACAGGAAAACAAATGTGATCTCCATCATCTCCGGGATGCGAAATGAATATGCAAAACCAGGATCAGCCACTGCTGAGGAAACAGCTTATTTTACCATGTGAAACCACTTAAAACAAGAAATGGAACTACCCAAGGAAAACAAAATCTTGTCTTTCTCAGCACACACATCCTCCCCTGAAGAAAGTGAGCTCCAATGACTGGGAGCAAACAAATATCACTCTCCACAAAATTATCTCTATAGAGGACATTTAAAACAAATATTTTGATCCCACCTGTCAGATTAACAGAGAGTCTTCAGTTGAAGTCTTTCTCAGTTGGTCTCGGTGTTGCCATACGCACTAAGTGCACAATCCCAACACCCGAGCCAGGACCTACAGCACCCGCATGAACCATGATCCCAGAACCCACCTGGCCCAGTTTTGAAGGTCTTAAGAATCAGTTTCTTTAAGTCAAAGATGAATCAAAGATACTGCTACGAGGAAAATCTGAATATGTATTTTTCTTGCCAGGGAACTGGGGCGCGTGCGCATGAACAGAAGTTTTCTGTAGGCATTTTGCAATGACAAACACTGACCGCAGATTCAGTACTCAAATTCAGAACTTGCTTTATCTTATTCCTTTTATGTATCAAAATGCAAAAACTTTCTAAAAGGTGAAGAAACTTGAAAAATTAAACACTCCCTTAAAACTGGAAAAAAAACCCACTATCAGAACTACTTGCATGGCCTTCGTTCTCCTCGTTCCTGGGTTGTGTCCATTCTCAGCAGGGGGAACGGCACCTTTGAGGTGTGCTTTGTATGGATGATCTTTAAGATGATAAGCACTCACGATCTAGAGGAAGTCTCCAGTGAATTAACAGGTAAATTCCTCAAAATTCTCCACATTACATGTATAAACTGAAATTTTTTTCAGAGCCTAGTTTCAATGAATATTAACATTGTGGGGATGAAAAAAGTGCTCACACAAAGTGTCAAAGTGCTTTGACACAAAGGTAGTAATATTCTCACGTTTTATCCAAAGTATGGTGGTACCATACCTTCCCAACTGAATCTTAGGAGCACTTAAAAAAACTTGTTCCCCTAACGCTGCTGCTGAGGTTGTGTTAGGTGCAGCTTTCAGTCACCAGCACTCTGAGGCAGAGACCTCTATGAAACATGTCTGCCTGAACTCTTAAATGTTCGCAAATCTGCATGCAATTGAAAACCAAATCTTATAACAGAAACTATTAGGCAGTCTTAACTATGGACAATGATACTAGGTCTGCCTATAATGAAAATGAAGAAAAAAAAAAAAAAAAAAACAAAAAACCATGACTAAGAAGAGAATGAAGAGCAAAGCAAATGGAAACACTAACTTCACACTGGCATGCAGTAAAAAACTATGAAATTGCTACAGCATTCATCTCAATGGGAGGAGAGAGAGAACCCTTCCTCATCAAAGCAGAATTGCAGATCTTACAGCAACAATAAGGCCTGCTGGCAGCTGCCAATTTTAGTGCTGTCATGAGACAGTGTTCCTCTCACCTCAAGTACCCTGTACTTTAAAAAATTAGTCATATTAGTAAAATGAAGTATAGTTTCCTATTATTCTCATAGGCAGGAAAATAAACAGAGTGCCTGATTGTCTATTAGGTGTGTGACAGATGATTGCTCAACAGACCTCATCTCCTCATTCACTCCTATTACAAACTGCAGGCCTTGTAACTGCAGCATCTCCTGCCAAGCACCGCATCAGTAAAATGAAGAAAACACTTGTTCGCTCTCTTGGCTGGAGGAAAGACATCCAGGCAGTCAGATGCTGTTGTGATGGTGGTGTGAACACATGCATTTAGTCGGGGCTCCAAAGGATGGGAGGTATGGAAGGGATGGGAGACAGGAAGCTTGGGAAACAAAATATTTTAAATGATCACGATGAAGCAGCAGATTCTTGCCTCTTTTTTGTGCCTTGTGTTACAAAACAGAGAGCCATTTTATCTTAGAGTCCCAAAGTAGAATCCTAGATCTCAACACTGCTAAATTTGGGAGAAATGAAAATGTAGCTCTGAATTTATTGCAACCCTTTCCCTCACCTCTGCTGGAGGTCTCTCCCTCCTACAGTCGTTGCTCTCAGCAGTAGGTCTCTGCAGCTTATACACCTTTCACTGTGCAGGCCCATCTCATGTTTGTGATACCCACCAACAGGAAATAACGCATTTTTCATTTTTCATTTATTAATGCTTACAAGTACACAATGGTGCTTAATTAAGACACAACTAAGAGACATCTGAAATGAGTGAATTCTTTCACGCTGCCCACAGCCTACATACACGTTTAAGTTTCAATACCTTTTGAAGTGCCAAAACCAGAATTTTTTTGGCATGTTTTCTGACTTTTAAACATTCTATTCCACTTTTTTCTTCTCTTAGATATTTTCAGCAATCAAATCCATTTCATACTCTGAATATATTAAAATCTGAAGTTCTTTTTCTGCCCTGGCCAACTAATAACCTTTAACAAGCAAGCTTTTCCCTTTGGATGAACTTTCCTTCCAACCACCATATTTATAACTGAACATTGTCTGCTACGCTAGAAGAAATCGAAAGTATTTTATAGACTTCTTAAATGCAAACAATACTTCTGACAGAGTAATGGGCATTATCTACTGATGGTCCTTCAGATATTTTATCTACAGGAGAAGAGGCTTATTCTAAATGACAGTACATACTGCCCTGGCTGCCTAGGGCATCTGCTTTACTAGGGGTTTGTTTCCTGACCCATTTCTATTAAGCACAGAGACTAGTTGAGGATTTATGTGCTATCTCCTCACTGTTCATTTTGGAACCTCAAATCTATGACTCTATAGGAATGTTTACTGTGTCATCCTCTGTGGTCAAAAACAAAAGATAGAATTTTAGTCACAGGGCAACATTTAAAATTACGTTCTTCAGTCTATAATGCTCTATTAGAGTTTCTATTAAAAGCTCCATGTCAAAGAATTTTTATTTGCAAGCAAGAATTTATCATAGATCAAATATTTCAACCATGCCAACACCTCAGTCAATCAATCAAAGTAATAAATAAAATTCCTTGTGTTTGTTTCAAAACTTTAAAGGACTAGGGGAGAACTCTAGCATTTGGGGACTGGATTTACATATATTTGTAACTAAATTCTTCAGCTGGTATCAAAAGCTTGGTATTTCAAGAAAGAAGACAAAATAAACAAATTAAAAATTTCTTGATGCTGTTTAGTAAGTTTACAAGGATTATAGTGCAAAACTGTTCTGCTCTGTGGAGTCCTCTGCAAAGAGGACTGATACAGGTGTGTTCTGTGGTTCCTAACAGCATATTGTCAATAAATGTTTCTATACTATCATAACATTTAAACTGAACTTATCTAATAAAAGTTTTAGTAAGAAATTGAAAGCAGGAATGAATATAGAGACCAAGATAACTTGAATGCTTTTTTGCTGTTATCTCTCATAAATTGTGACATTTGGTATATTAAAAATAAGCTAAGGAAAGTGAGATTTGATAGGTAGGTGATAGCACAGGAATAGAAGTCAGCTAAGTCATATTATGGAAGAGGATTATACACCGCTTTTGAGGAGAGTGAGGGAAGTCTTGGCTGTGGAAGCATCACTCAAAGAGATGTTACTGCAGGAACAAGAATATTGCAAGACAAGATCTGACTGGGAGGAGAGCATAAAACAGAAGAATAAAGCAAATGAACTCCCACGGAAATAACCAAGTAGGATATTACTTCAGTAAGACATTTTCTGTTTATTCATCAGAGATTATTTGGGTTTGTAGCAGACAGAGTTGTTCTACAGAAAGAGACCGTAATGAATATGATTCATCCTTTAATGAATGCTTAATCCTTACCCTTTGATACGCCATACCACTATCTAAATGCTAGACAGATGTTATTTATAATGCCAAGCAGGGACACTGAGTATCTGCTTAGAGGAAAGCAGTTCATTAAGCTATCAAAGAAACACTCAAAGTGCCATAGAATTGTAGCTGTTCTGCTTCTTCATGAGAAACTATTTCTTCATGTTGAAACTGCAGACTTGAAGATAAGGCTTAACCTATGGTTCCAGGTGACGCTTAGGCACTAAAGTTGAACGTTCTAATTGTTACCATTACCCCAGCTCTAAACTTTCAGTGTGTCAAGAAGCTTTTGAGAACCTAATTCTGGAATTTTCTTTGCTAATTAGTCACGAAATATGCATATATTAAAGAACTATTTTGACTGCCCAATGCCTTCCTTTTGGTAATGAAGAAAGGTGATATTACATTTATCTGGAGACTTTAGCACCGCCAAAAATAAGGTCTGGTTTACTCAACTATAAGATGGGTGGTTGAGTGTTTCAGTTTCTTATTTTCAGAGAGCACAACAGGGAAACTTCCTATTTACATCACAGATTGGCTTATCTCTGGTTTTCTTCTTCACTCTTTGTATAAGAGATTTAGAATTAGCATCAATAGAAGGATGCTAACTCAAGTTAGCATGATTTTGTCAGCATCATGGCAGCCATCACTTAAAACAGTAGAAGGGTTTGAGTCTGGAAATCAGCACTGCCTGCACTGATATTTAGGAAAGACAGCACGCTCGGCACGGCTGGTGTTAACAGCTGAAGTCCATGTCTATGTGTGGATCTCATGGAATTCTGGGAACACTGGTAATTTCATATTTGCAAGCTTACAGCAATTTACTCTGATATGAAACTTACACATTTTCTAAATATATTATGTATGAATTGTCCCTCTATAATGGGATTCCAGGCACAATCATCAATCCATACATAATGCTACTTTCTGAGCCTGACTGATAGATATTATACATCCTCTCATAATCAGGAAGACCCATACATTCAATAAGTATTCTGAACAATAATATTTTTCAAAGCAACTAACACTATTTCCCTTTAATCCGAAATAGATCTATATTGAAAGACCTCTGTGAACCTACTGTTTGTGAAAACAGACAGCTTGCTTACTTACCAAATTCTCAAATATAATTCTCTTGGAACGTACACCCATGACAAAATAGTATAGTCTTACATTCGTTTTCATGCATGATATTGATTAATAACAGTGTATGTTAGAATCTAGTATGAACCAGATACATAAACTTAAGACACTTAATGCACATCACCTGAAATTCTACCTCTATTTGAAAATTTAGCGCTCCTCTGCATTTGCAGTTTTATTGATCTAGTAGATTCATAGTTTTCCATTTACGCTCACAGCCCTTGGCCCAGAAAATGGATTCAGGATGTACTCATTTCATATTCAGCATCTGATTAATGGGTTTCTATGTGACCATTCTTTCACTCTAGCTAATAACCGTGAACTATTTATTTTTCTTAAAAAGCGTGCAGGAAGAATTCAATCCACAAAAATTATTTAGGCATCGTAAGTCTGAATAGTGTTGGTAACTTGACAACTAAGCATTAAAAATGGACTCAACATCCAGAAAATACCAAAGAGAACCTAGAAAGAGCATGACAAACTTCACAAAGAAAGTGAGATGGTAGCAAATATGGAAAAGTGAGTATGGTTCTTCTCAAGGAATGAAACCATTAACTTCAGATTAGCAGGTGATGACTCCACTCACCATTTGCAGTAATGAGTGACATACAGGTTGCAGCTAGGATGTGGGGGGTTTTCTTCTCACAAATATGGATGAGGGAAGAGAACAAAAGGTGAAAAAAAAAAAAACCCAAACATATTGTTCCTCTTTTTATAGACTGAAATGTAATGGGTGGACCATTTCCTTGGAGATCTAGAGTAAAATCCATTTCAGGTCACACTTGAAGGAGGTACTTGAATTCAGGACTGCAGCTTCCCAATGAGCATCCTCAACAGCTGAGCATAAAGGACTTTCAGGTAAGTTGCTACTAATAAAAGTCATTATCCAGCTCAGGCAAAGCAGCGTTTTGAACATGGGTGTACCGGAGTCCTGCATATCACAGATGAGGCTACTACATCTTTCCAAGGATACAGGAGAGGAAGGATGGAACCCAGTCCTCCAGGAATTGTGTGTTCTATGAGCTTTTAATTAATCAAGGCCCAGGGGCAGAAAAGGCAAGGGAATACATCCTCTGTTAGCAACACCTGGGAGCAAGGGATAAGCCAGCTAGCGCTGGTAGGACTCAGGGAGTTATGGCCACTAGCAGAAACAGGCACCACAGTGAGCCTCAGCTTTAGGATGGAAGTGGCACTGACACAATGAATTTAAGCAAAACTGAGATGTCTGAATCTCTTTGGATTTAGTCACTAAAAATAATGAGAGTAGCGGTATTTTTAAGATTCAGAGATTACATGTAAAGATCCACAACTGAGTCGAAAAATCCCTTCTATTTAAAGCAGTCTCAATGTCTAGAAATCAATATACAGAAATGAAAAAACAAGATACCTTCAAAATAGCTTTTGAGATCTAAGTGTTTCAACACCAATATACTGCACCTGTTAAAACATAACCTATACAGTTCTGAGGGAGGCCAGACCCCATGTAGTATGGGAGTAACAGACTACCTTGAGCTCCTTCAGACATCTGAGAAATTTAAAAGAGATACTCTTAACTCACTTGTAAAAAGGAAGCAAACTACTTACAAAAGTAAAGTTGGAAGTTTAAAGACATATCTAAATATATTTTAGGATTATGTTTGAGCTTTCTCAAACTTTCATTAAACTACATTTTTCTGTCAGGGTTTGTGTATGGGGTGTCTGTGTCTGGGTGCCGACAGCGGGGGCCGCAGGAGTCTCTGTGAGGAGAGGTCGGGGCTGGTTCCAGCCAGCTTCGCAACGCACCCTCCGCAGCACACAGCTGAGCCCATCAGCGAAGCTGGTGGTCCCTGTTGGAAAATATATTTAAGAAAGGGCAAAATGCTGCACAGGGAAGTGAGGAAAAAAGTGTGAGAAACAGCTCTGTGAGCACCCAGGTGAGAGGAGAAGGAGGAAGACCGGGATGAGCTCCAGGCGCCACAGCAGAGGCTCCCCTGCAGCCCACGGAGAGACCACAGCGGAGCAGGTGTTGCTCTGCAGCCCTGGTCACACCTGCACAACCCATGAGCTTTTCCATTTGATTTTCTCCCCTGTCCTATTGAGGAGGGGTAGTGAGAGAGTGGCTGGGTGGGTGTCTGGCAGCCAGCCAAGATCAACCCACCACAATTTGTAAAGAAGATCTAATTTTTGCAGTTACATCAGCTGTGCTTCTCCATGGGATTACCTTTATTGATTATGACTTTAGTATTTTTTCTAGCTATATGATCATGTAAAAGCAAAACTTCTGAACACCCTGATGCTTTTGGCCTCTATGTCCAGACTAATAGCCTTTATTTTTATTTATTCAAAGTATCTTACATCTCTATATGTATTTCTGTCATTGCATAATTTGTATAAATTGATTATTATAGCATTCTTTAATTATATTTGCAAGTCTCTGCCTCAATGGCAGATTGCAGTTCTTTTATTTTTCCTTTTTTTTTTTCTTTTTTATACTAAACCTAATTAAAATGGCAGTCTTCCAATGGCTTCTTTACCAGGAAAAGAAAAACGACATCTGTACAGAATAAAGATATTGGGGTTGGGGCTTTTGATATCTGTTTCCTTTTTTTTTTTTTTCTGGATACACAAAGAAAATATACTATTGTACTTGCCTTATCTACAGTTATCTGGGTTTCAATTCAGTATACTCTTTCCCTCACACAAGGCCTGAGCTCACCCTTGTTAGGAGGGAATCTTGCCTCCAAGAGACCCTGAGAAGAGAATGCATCTCTAAACACCCTGAAGGAAGCATTTGCCACAAGGCAGTGGTGGAGTTTGGCATGAAGACACAATCAGAAGATAATAAACAAAAACATTCACATTTAAGTTAATTCAGTTTTTCCTCAGGGAATTTGTAAACAACTATGAATAATATAAAAAAGAAAGTGAAAAATATGATCATGTTTTGTTATATAGTTGACTGACAAATATTTCCCATTCCAGAGCTTATATCTGATTCAAAAGCATTAAGAGTGAGCAAAGCCTGTTGCGGGTTCAAGCAAACACGATGGTTTCATGAGATCGTTGAGCTCCATCAGACTGACAGTCCATGTACACTGCACTGTCCACCCTAGTTCTCCTCTTTTATACTCCTGTATCTTTGTAGCGTGCCTATGTTTTAGGGTCTCACAAAGATTTACTCACTTGTACTTCAGAAAAAAATATATTTTAAAAATTTTGGGTAGAAAAATGAGAAAAAAGAGTTGCGGGGGTCAAGTTCCTAGTGAGGCAATACCTCATCTTAACAGCTTCTACTCAAAAGCCAGACTCAGAGCTTGTTTCTCTCCGGGTTACAAGTTTCAACTGTCACAAAGCACAAGATTAACAGTTATAAAAAATTGAGAATGGAACTAAACAGCGCTGGGAAGAGAGCCTTCCTACAATGGATACAGTGGTGCCCCAAGCTAGTTAAATGCCAGGCTGATATGCAACTAATGAGTATTTCTTTAACATATCTATGTTTCTTTTCTTATGGGGGACGTATCCCATCTGGAAGCTGTCCCATAAGGATGAGAAATCTTGTCATTCTTTCTTTTAATCTGAACTAACAATCTTAATATATCAATATACTAAAATATCTTTACCTGATACTTTGTTACCTGATGGCTTTGAACACCTATTTTAATTAAGAAGCAACTGACACATTGAACAGTTCAGTTTAAATCAGCTTCCCACAGATGAAATACTGAACAGTAGTAATGGAACGGTACAAATGACAATGTCAGTAAATCCTCAGCTTTAGCACCAACAAGATACAAACCATCACCTACAAAATGTAGCAGGAGGAAAGAAAGGCTTAATAATTCTAGATCACAGTAGGCCTGCCACCAGAAAAAGGGAAATTAGGCAGAACACAGAGACCCATGAACCCATGAGCACCAGAAATACGAATTAAGTCCTGTCGCACTGAAATCAGTGGCAAAACTCTAGGGGCAGCTATTTAAATCTTACACTAAGCAAACTGAAAAGGTAGGAAAAGTGAAAGAATAAAACTTGCACCAAGATAGGAGAACCCAACAGGAGACAGAATTGCCAGTATTTCTTTGTTATGTACTATTTTTTAACACCAACTTATTACAGAAAATAAAAACATCAGTAAGTCAGTGGATGAGGTACTTTATAAGGAACCCATCCTTTTTACCCAAATTATTACATTTTCTGTGAATGTAAAAAGCAAGGTTTACAATTTTCTGGCAGAATTTGGCATTTCAAGAAAAAACATAATTTTTTTTTTTAATTAAAACATTGTTATTTCACAGTGTAGTTTCACTCTTCCTTTCCCAGTCATTGATAGAGAACTGAAAAACTTATTGATTCATTCTGCACATACCCATACATTTCATAGTCTTTTGCTCCAACTTTTAATCACCAGCAGGAAAATCTCATCTCTCCCTAGCAAACAAGGTGACATTTTTGTCTTCAAAACCCCAGAGAACCTAAATAATTTTTCATAAGATTGAGAAGTAGAGAGAGAGTCTGCCTGGACTGATTCTTTCTCCTATTTTTGTACCTGCATTATCCTCCTGGATTATCCTGCTGTCAGCTGCTTCTGCACAGAAAACACTATTATATATGCACACCACTGACTGAAGTCTCTTGCTTTTTCAAGCCATGCTCACCCACTTCAAAGTTGATACTGCGCCATCAGCACTATTTTAGTACAGGTTTCAAAAAACATTTCATTATTTAGGCTTCTGCAACAAGGACACCTTGTATACTGTGGCAAGAGAGGTGTAGGACAGGAGGAAGAAAGAATAAATAGCTGACTAGTGTAGAGGGATCAGTGACAAAGGTTCCTACCTTTGTTTGCAGAGAAGTCTGCAGCTGAATGAATAATGGCATTGCTCACAGTTCTCTTGTGGCACCACATTCCTTTTAACGTGAGTGAGGAACAGTTGGCATCTGTAAACTTTGTTTACCTGGATACCAGATCACATTGATGGAATGCTTCATCTGTTAGAATTGTTGAGGATTACAGTAAAACTGTCCCTTTAACATGCACTTGCAAGTCCATTTTGGAACATAGAAAGGAGTTTTCTGTAAGTAGTGTATTATTCGGAAATAATGAGAAGGTAGCTGGTGTTTGCAGAGGTCAGAGATATTAGTGAAGTACCTAAAATTTTAGCAAAATGGTAGGTGTTGCAGCACGGAGAAATTGTAAAAAAAGGAATAACATACTGCAAAAAAAAGTCCTGTGGGGCACAGATAGAAGAGCTGACATTTTCTGACAGTTTAGCTAAATCCATTGTAATAAGAAAAGAAAGATTCTGTATGAAATCAATTCTGTTTGCAATACTTATCCTTGGATGTTGTGAAGAACCATTTCACATCTCGGAGATGACATCCTTTTCTTTAGGGCCTAATCCAAAAACCGTTTAAGTTAGTGGGCTGAAAATGACTCAGCTCAACTAGGAATGATAGCATCTGCCATAAGATTTGTTTCACATCTTTACAGTTTCAAAAGCATCACAGACATATCTCCAGGAACTGGGGAGGGAGGAGGGACATGTCCAATGCCCCCAAATCCTTGTTTAGCTTTTCCACTGTTTGAAACCTTTCCCAGTTTTTTTTTTTTTGTGGTAGTAAAGAATTTTCCATCCCAACACAGGACACAATGAAAAGGAAGCACAAGTATTGTTTTTTGCAATGTGCAGTCTGTATTAGCATACTCACATTATCATTCTTTTTAAGTTAATTAAAACATTTGATCAGAAGTGTGTAAATAAAATAGAAGATACAATGGAAATAGATATAAACATGTCACATTAAAGCATTTCCCTGAAAACGAATAGACTGGAAAAAAGGAATCATGATGCATATGGAAAGAGATAAAAAGAGC
Source organism: Phalacrocorax aristotelis (assembly GCF_949628215.1). Classification (NCBI taxonomy): domain Eukaryota; kingdom Metazoa; phylum Chordata; class Aves; order Suliformes; family Phalacrocoracidae; genus Phalacrocorax; species Phalacrocorax aristotelis. The sequence continues at coordinate 54,617,581 of NC_134281.1, forward strand.
AGAAAGTAAAAACTAATATACTCAAGCCAAGACTCTTACACAAACAAATATACTGTGATGGAAGAGAATGTGAAGCTTTACGTTTAAAGTTTTCCATACCATTTAGTTTTGTATATTTAAACAACGAGGAAATAGGAAACTTCCTCCACAGAACAATCTGGATGGCAGTTTGCTCCACTGAGAGGTAGGAAGGAGTAAGGATATAAATACTGCCACAGTGACAGTTTTACACACAGTTTTGTTACTGGGTTGAAGTCAAACAAATCAGAGGTACATTTGTGAAGGAACTTACTAAAAAGATGCCTGGAAGATCAACAAAGAATTCAGACACTATTAGTACCAACTGTAAGAAGAGAAATTGTTTCTGGTTTCAAGACTTAAATAAAACGTCAAAAAAATCCTGCCAAACCCAACACCAAAGCACAGTGCTGAAGCTGGTGCTGATTAAACTGTGGAATCCTTTGCCAAGCAGTATGTCAGATGTCCCATAGCTTAAGATAACAGAGACTTGAAAAAAAAATCTGAGGGAACTGCTGTAGGAAATGGGCTGGAGGATGGCCAAAATGACTAACAAATCTTTACTACTACTAATCCAAGTAAGGAAGGAAAAGTAAGATAAAGGAGAATAAACAGTGCTCTCCCTTCCTTCTCGCATTTGAATGGCCAGCAGTAGCCAGCAGTATCCTCCAGCAATGCTGCGATCACCATATCTTACCTCCTCCCACCCTGTTACTGTACTACGTGTGTGCTCCAACGACCTCCATGGACAACAGCAACCTTCTCATTTACTTCAGCTGAGTGGGATTTGGTCCTAAGGGGAAAAGCTGAAGAACACCCCTTATCCCCTGTACCTTACTGCACGGGTGTGTCTTTGTTCACTTCAAACATAGCAGAACTCTGTCCAGAATGGCTTTGCTTTTAAACTGATGGTGTTGGAGGGAGGGAAGAGGAGAGGGGAGGGGAGGAGAGAGATCCATGGTGTGGGTTGGTTTTTTACATACTCTTGTATTCCTTGATTAGTTGCTAAAATTCATTATATGCTCCATAAAGAGAGAAAGGGCAGGAGCACAACTTTCTTTTTAGATAACTACTGTAGGAAGAGGGTCTGCCTACTATAGGATATGATAGCTTGGTGATTAGAGATCTTGCCCAGCAAATTGGAAATCCAGGTTAAATTCTTTCTGCTGCTTTCGCATGTTCGGGTTCACATGTTCTATTTCCCAAGCGACATAACATTGTGCCATAGGCTGCTTGATAAGGAGTCATCAGCAACATCTTTTGTTAAAGCTGCATCACTGTACTGGGAAAATTAACTGAGATTATTTGGGCCATAGAGACAGAATGGAAAGAACAAGATTTTAAATTCAAACAGGTTAAGACAAGTGGTTATATTTAAGTGATGAGCGAGAGTCCTAACTTCCAATCCTTATACTTAGGATTGTTTGCTTATTTGATGCAATAACCATTTCACCACTGACATAAGAAAAGAGAATTTAGGGATATACCTGTCTTATTCTGTGCTATTTTTAGCATTTTTGTTTTCTGCTTTTACTAAGTCACTTGCCAGTTTTCCAGAATCTGTGGCATTTAGCTTTTGTTGTGCTGACTCTGAAGTGATGCGTTAGATGAAAAGAGGGGCAGAATCACAGAATCACAGAATCCCAGGTTGGAAGGGACCTCAGGGATCATCTAGTCCAACCTTTCTAGGAAGAGCAGAGTCTAGACAAGATGGCCCAGCACCCTGTCCGGACAACTCTTGAGGTGTCCAATGTGGCCGGCTCAACCACTTCCCTGGGGAGATTATTTCACGGTGACTGTCCTCACCGTGAAAAATTTCCCTCTGATGTCCAATCGGAATCTCCCCAAGAGCAACTTGTGTCCATTCCCCCTTGTCCTCTCCATGGGACTCCATGTAAAAAGGGAGTCTCCATCTTCTTTGTAACTACCCCTTAAGTACTGGTACACGGTGATGAGATCCCCTTGAAGCCTCCTTTTCTCAAGGCTGAACAAACCCAGCTCTCCCAGCCTATCCTCATATGGCAGCTTCCCAGGCCTCTGATCATCTTGGTGGCCCTTCTCACACCAATGTTTAATTAAGCATTAAAGAATGCTTAAGGTTATTCCTGGAATAGATTTTCTTGGGGGTCAGTGAAGACACACAATCCCCATTTCAAGCAAGGAAAACTTCAAATACCAGCTTTCACTCCCATCTTTACCTCTACACTCAGTGAAATGCATACAGCTGATTGGAAATGAATACACATGGTCTGTTCCCCTTTGTTTCCACTACCTCTAGTATAAATCATAGAATCACAGAATCATTGAATCATTAAGGTTGGAAAAGACCCTTAAGATCATCGAGTCCAACCGCCAACCCATCACTGCCAAGTCCACCATTAAACCATATCCTCAACCACCACGTCTACCTTTCTTTTAAATACCTCCAGGGATGGAGACTCAACCACCTCCCTGGGCAGCCTGTTCCGATGCCTGACAACCCTTTCGGTGAAGAAGTTTTTCCTAATATCCAACCTAAACTTCCCCTGGCGCACCTTGAGGCATTTTCCTCTCGTCCTATCGCTTGTTACTAGGGAGAAGAGACCAACCCCCGCCTCGCTACAGCCTCCTTTCAGGTAGGTGTAGAGAGCGATAAGGTCTCCCCTCAGCCTCCTCTTCTCCAGGCTAAACAACCCCGGCTCTCTCAGCCACTCCTCACAGGACTTGTGCTCCAGACCCTTCACCAACTTTGTTGCCCTTCTCTGGACACGCTCCAGCACCTCGATGTCCTTCTTGCAGTGAGGGGCCCAAAACTGCACACATCACTCGAGAGGTGTGGCCTCACCAGTGCCGAGTACAGGGGCACGAACACCTCCCTGCTCCTGCTGGCCACACTATTCCTGATACAAGCCAGGATGCCAATGACATATTGAATACCCCTAGCAAAGTCAGTGAAATCACTGTGCTAAATAATAGTTTGAGGGCAAAATCCATGTTTTGGACTGTTTCCTACATACCCCTCTTTTTTACTTGCATGGTTGACAAGAAAACTCCTTAAGATTATACTAGTTTAAGACACTTCAATTTTTTTCACTACTCCACGTTCAAAGGCAAGATTGGCTTTTTGCTTAAATTAGTTTATATTTCATGTGCACTCATCGTTCTGTAAGTGTATCAAAGTTTTTAATAACAAATAGTTTTAAAGTAGCTAAAATGTCTGAACATATAGTCTACTCATGAAAATTTGATGTCAATTTTTTCATATTTCCTGCAATCTGTACATATTTTGTCTAATTATTTTTAGAAATACATCTGCTTGGACACCTGCAGAATTACTGCAAGCTGTCATTTTCATTCTTGAAACATTATTTAAATTTTAAATTTGGCATCTGTCAAAAACAAACAAAAAATACTATTGAATATTAAAATGTAGTTAATATTTGCCAAATTTTACCAAATCACACAGAATAATAGACAATACCTTCAAACTGGATCTTTATGTCAGCACAATGGAGCAGAAGAAAAATCACTGTGAATTAATATATTTCTAGTAAGGTATATTTTATTCTGATTAAGTCCCTGAAAAATTGACTAGATGAGATAACTTGTAAGCACCGACAGCATGTTTTTTCCCCTCAAAGTACTGTCAGAAACTTTCACATTGGTCCCAGTAATATGAGTCTCAGTAACAGGCCCTGTTTGACAGACTAGGACACAGAAAGCTGTCAACCTAAGAGTAGACTGAAGATGATTGTTAAGGGGATTTGGTACTTCATGTATTTTGCCTAATAGGGGAGCCTGTGCTCAGCATTTCCTGAAGCAAAAGAAGACAGATGAAACCTCTGGGCACTTCATTGCTGCTGCCTCTCAAAGATTTCCTGTCAAAACGGGCCTATAAGGAAGAAAGGTTTTCAATAACATTTTTTTTTCTTACCTGGCAGGATTTCCAGTCTTGCTACGAAAGAGTTTGAAGGTGCTGTCTTTGTAAAAACACTGCTGCCAAACTACCATATCTAGTTGTGTTTAAAAATAAAAAAGCAATATGACTCACATTACCATAGTGTATACTGTAAAACCAGTTTTGATTGACACTCTATCCATATTTTATATGGCGCTTTTTTTCTTCCGTCAAATGGAGCAAGTGACCTTGATGTTAGTGTGCTTTGCAACTTAAACAGGGAAAGCATATTTGTTGTCAACTTCTTTAGGGATATGATTTTCAACAGAGTACGTAGGGAAAAGGAATACAACTCCCATTATTAATAATAGGAGTTATTCACGTAATTCCCTGTTCACCTAATTGAGACTTCACCGTTTTATGTCAGCCTTCTTAGAAGGTTGCACCTATGTAAATTTTAGCTGCACAGAATTAGAGGGAACTAAGAAAATGACAATTTTTCAAGGTATCAATTCTAAATAAAAAATGCTGTACATGACTGAAAATCTGCAATTCCCCATGGAATTTCATCTTGGGTGCTACACACAAGTGAATCAGCTGCATTAAAAATAGCTACACATAGATAGCAACTGCAGCCATAAAACCCAAGTGTTTTCACCTACCTCCTGATTAAACATAAGCAAACAAAAATCTCATATTCAAAACTATCTAGGAATCTGGAGACTGTTTTGAGAAAAAGAAGAGGACATCCAAAACGGTCAAGTCATATGGAACTTGCAGGCTAAGTATAAAGAATACCGCTGTCTACTTAAGGCAAGTGATGTGGTAGGGTTGACATAGGGGATGTGGCTTCTTCCCTGTTGAACAGCCCTCACCTCTTTTAGGTTTAGGTTTGCAGTGGTCTTCCTCCTAGTAAGGGGCTACTTAGCCTGCTCTCATGCGAGCTTTTCTCCTAGAAGTAGAGCAGGAAATTCAGGTTTTGTACCTTTGAGGTGTTAAATTAACTTGATTTATTACAGAGAATATGGAGGATTTTACTTTGTGGTCTGACAACCCCCTGCTGTCTGAGAAAACTCAAGTGATGCACATTAACTATGTCTAAATGGACTGTGGAGGATAATTTAATTTGCTGTAGAATGGTTTGCTCCAACAGGGGTCTTGAATGAGATAAAATAGGGGATATAAGGCTCATTGTCTGCTATAGGTAATGATAACTTATCTGACTGGAAAATGGGTAAAACTTTACTATATTTTAAAAAAGAGCAAAAGGAAACGTATGTCAAATGGGAATGCTGAATACTTTTTCCAGGAAACAGGATCAGCAGACACCGCAAAGAAATAAGGATGGAGGGGAGGGGAGAGAATGCAGCACTAAAAGCAAGGCTGAAACCAAGAAAATTCAGTGAAATTGGGAAGAATAGTCTTTTAAAGTCAGTGGCTATCAGAAGGCTAAGGAAGACTTTCAGGGTAACAAGGGTGTATTTGCATGTTCAGGCAGCCTGCCCAGCAGAGTTACATAGGTGAATGACTTTGAAATGTTAGGGAGGACTCAAGATATGCAGCGACAAAGGCATGAACAAACTGTTCAGCATACTGAGCATGAAACTTCAGTAGAGGTAGATGCAGATTATATAGCACAGGCCTGGCAGACAGTGGACCTGCAAAGTATAGCATTACATAGTAATGATTGGGAAAAACAGAGAGCTGAGAAAAGCTGCATAGCCCTGAGGCCGAAAAGGAAATCAACATGCCATCACTACATCAGGAGATGTAGTAAGTAGGTGGAGTAAGTCAGAGATACATTTGAAGGTATTTCTCTTTTTATTTGTGCAGAAGAGGTCTATGAAAGCAGTTAATAAAGAGCCATATTGAAAACTGACTATAACTCCAGGGGGAAAAAGCCTACATTAAAATATTACAGAAGGTGTTAAAATACCTGAGGCAAATAGGAAGTTCAGAATTAAAGATGCCACATGTTTACAAACTACCTCAACCTTCTCTGTCCTCTCCTCCAGGAAAAGAGCCATGCAGGCTTAAATAGAAAAAGATTCCAGGACGCAGCAAAGAAAACAGATGCTTTTCTGCAGCCTCAGTCAAACACTTAGTACTCACGCAGATGTCTTAGCATAATTTACCAATAGCTCTGTGGGCCTGTTATTGCAATGCTCTGCCTTGGCAGGAAGTCTGGGATTCATATTCCTCAAAGTAAGACTGTTTTGGAGACTACTGCACGGAATATTTTTAAATGCACTCTCCAAACACATATGCAAGGATGTAATCTTTTTATACAAGTAATTACTACAAAATATTTCAATAGCCCATTAAATTTTGGTTGACAGTAGAGCCAGCACTGAGCCGGGAAGATACCACACAGCTGCAAGAGAGCTGTTGAGCAATAAAGTGAATTGCAGTAGTGCAGTGGGAGCTGTTAGCTCTCCCCTTCTTCCTTCCCCCACGAATCCACATTTTGACAGGTATCTGTAAGTATTTCTGGGGCAAAGAGCTCAACTACAAGCTTTTTTATCGCAGCAACTTTTCATCAGGTAAACCTCCTGTAATTCATCTGCTCAGGATCCCAGTCTCATGAAAAAAAAGAGGGGAAAAAATAAAAAGGCAGTTCACCAGACTGGGAAGACAGAGAAAAGAAATGTCTTTGGCAGTACGGTTCAGTCTGTAGTAGTCCTTCTGCTTTGAAACTTCACATAAAGATGTAAAACCAGACTTTTCCTTAACAGACTGCCAGAATTTCATACAATGATACTCTTGAAAGTAAAGAATTGATGCTCTGGACCTCAACAGGCTTCTCTCACTGTGACTTGGCATAGACATGGAGTTAAAACTCATTTAGGCCAGAAGAGATTAATTCCACTTGTGACATCTTCTTTGTCCAGGTTCGAGTGATGAAATGTTGAACAGTGTCTGATGAGCTACAGAAGTAGCTGTGAGAACAAGTCACAAGGAATGATGGGGTTTTTTGTTGCATAACGTGATTGGAAGTAAAGCAGAACATTCAAGAAAAAAATGACAAATCCCCTATCCTTCTTCTCTCTAGTCCAACTTGTGACTAATCAAAATTAAGGGACGGAAAATGTCTTTAACGCCAGTTAAGGCTTTGATACGTGAGCTCTCTAGTGCATGCCCTACAAGAAGGTTTGAATTAACAAACCCAACCAAACCCAAACTTCTGTTCATGACCCAAGGTAACTTGACCTTAATGCCATAGTTAAAAAAAAAAACACAAACCCAAAACGTTTCATCTCATATAATATTTTTTATAGAAAGTGTTGTACAGAGACACAGGCTCTATGGAGACTTACTTTTAAAAACACCATTAGATTGTTCACCAAAACCAGATGATGCACTGTAATTCATTTCTAAAACTATCTTCTCTGGGAAAGGCAGACACAAGCCTTTTGAGGACTCCCTGCCTCCCTTTGTCATGAACAGAAACTTGTGAATCATGACAATAAATTCCACCATCCCAAAGAATGATATTATCTTGTACTACTCTCACAATTTAATACTTTTCTCATTACCAGGATTCTTTTCTTAGCAGCTATTCCAGACTTCCTTTATTTTCAATGCAATATATTCCCACACATAACTCTCCCTTTTCCACATCATCATGCAATAGAGAGCAGCTGACTAGAAACCAATCATGTCATTAAGAATTTCCAGGCCAACACGTGCTGAGATCTACAACACTTGTTAGTGCAGGGAATGGAGAAACAGGGAAAATACAAGATGGGTTGTTACAAGCAACCTAGTCTTGTATCATCTGAAGCTGAAATTCATTATTCTTTTCAGGTATAGATATTGCTGAAAATTTTCACGTAGGGAGTCATAAAATTTGTCCCCATTTAGACACTCCATTAAGTTTTCAGACCACTCCTTAGGTTTAAGAGTTTACCCATCTATAAATTACAAACAAAAAAACAACACACTGGACCTTGATTTTCTCAATTATAAGATACAAGATGCAGCTACAGTAAGAAAGATGTCCAGGGCCACACACCAGAACAAATACATGAACACTGGACAGGAGCTCATCTAACCACAGTGATGTAGAAGCACTTTTGTCAGACGTTGTAACCCTCTGATGGGACCACATTACAGGAGCAAAATACAGGATAGTACCAGCCGAAAAACACCTCCAGTTAGCGTTTAAGAACCGCATGAAAATCTTAACATTGAGAGTTTTTAAAAAGGGCCCTGATGTTTTAATTTTAGAAAGTCCATAGTCCAAACAACTCACCATCTAAATGCAAGAAAAGAAGCAGAGAAGAATAAGACTGAATCACAGGGGAACAGTAATGTTCAAATATGCAGAAATCTGTTCTGCATACAATGACTGCAAGTTCAGTCCTTGTCCTAGAGAACAATATGCCAGACTACACAAACATAATACTTTTCCTTTTACATTTGTGTAGGCTTTTAAGCACTTTGATGGTCTTGTTATACTGTTTTTATATAATTTCCAAGTATTGTTCTCATTCTGGCTTTGTTTTCCTTTCTTCTTTGTCTTTGCGCTAGTGTCTCTGAGAATCCAGTTGGTGAATTTGTGCTGCCAAAAACACTTAGGCTGCTTTTAGAATAAAGTCAAATTCCAAAGAAATAAGGCAGAATGTGGCATTGGCAGCTTTCTTAGCAGAAGTAATGGGCTTTAAAAAAAAACCAAATAACAAAAAAACCCACAAAGAACCAAACAACCACTCCCTCTCAAACAGCAAAAGTGGAACTGCAGCAGATAGCTGTGTCCAAATACTTATCACACACTTTCATTCTTTTTCCATCTTCTGCCTCCATCACATTTTTTTCTCCCATCTGAATCCACGTTTGCCTGCTGAGTAAAGCCAGGTAGTAAAGCACATGGTTATTAATTGCCCTTCTAAAGACTCATATACAAGCTGTTTCAGTTTTTACAGAAAATACTGTATCTGCATACAGTAAATATCAGGGACTATAATAAACAACTAGATAAATATTTAGTAGTCAAGTCAAGTCAAACAGGCATTCTCTACTGGAACCATCACCCCGCACTCAGATCTCCCCAGTGTGCCCAGTACACAACAAACAGCCAGTATCAGGGATACCAGGGCTCCCTGTGTAGCCTCTAAAACCACCTATTCAATGTAATATTCTCAAAGCGCTGCACTCAGTTGATTAAAGTCATGTTTGCCTGTGATGTAAACATCACAGCATCACCAAAGTGTCAACATCGTCAAACATTAATTTTGGAAGTATTTTAACAGTCTGACTACACTAACAGTTCATCAGGGTATTTGAACTAAAACATCCTCGTTAATTTGTGCATATATACTACAAATTAACAAATTGATACACTGCAAAATCTGTTGCCCTTTTTTACACCGTAAACAGACACGACACATCCTTTCTCCTCTGAAGGTAAGCCATTGCATACTCACATCCAAATTCCAACACTTGTTTCTGAAAAACTGAAACATCTCAGCCTGTTACAGAAACTAACAAAATAATTTCACTAACCTTCTCAAGACCATAATGAATCGCAAGCACCAAATTTCTCAGAGCTTTACTGCGAACAGCGTGGGAGACAAACAGTACCAGACTGATGCCTTTGACATCAGAGAACAGAATGACAGGGATGACAAGGTGGAGCAACCCTCAGAGTGAGTTGGCAGTGATTACAACCCCATTAGATATCATAAAACTTCAATTCAACTCCAGTACCTCAGTGGCCATTAAAATAAAACCATAGAAGGACAATCCCAGCTCTGGCATTGCCGGGGGGCGGGGGGTGGGGGGGCCTGTGAAGACCTATTAGAGCGGACAGGCTTTTCTTAGGTCATCACTATAGCCATAGTGGGAAACTTTGTAGCCTTGTTTCTTAAGCAGGCAGGGTTAAGGAGTACTCCTCTGTTTACATCATTTTCCTGTCCCCAGTAACTTATCAATTTTTTTTTTCAATTTCCACAAAATCTGATTTAGCTACCTAGATACTAAGCTTCTTTAGATGTTGTGTGAATAGGCTGCTGTTAAAAGAAAAAGGAAAAGAAAAAAAAAAAAAAAACAATTAGGGCGCCTGCTCTGGGAAAGACTGCAGTATGAGCTCATCTTTCCATAGGCACCAGAGATTCCGCGGGACAGAAGGGACATTACACATGTCCTAATTTCAGGGAAATCTTCAGTTTGAGTTGCGCCTTATTAGCCTTCACAGAATCCCATCACTAGACGCACAGCTACAGCACACCAGGTTTCATTAGTTCCACTGCTTGCAAACCTCTTGTTTATTTTAATAAAACATGAATAACTGAAAACAGGAGCTTGCCTGCCAGGTGGGTTTTTTTTGTTTGGTTAGTTTACTTGAAGAGCTTTAGATAAAGCCATAATATTAAGCAGTAATTTTGCCTGTGTTTTAAATCACTCTATCAACAGTGAAATTACAGCTGAGAGATGTAGCTAAAATGACTGCTGATGCGGAGTGAGCTGAGCCGGCCATCCCTACCCAAGCCTGGCAGAGGCTGCTGCCACCCTAATCAAAATCTTTAGGTTAATCTAGATTCTTGCACCCAATACTGCAAAAGTGAGTTTCCTGGTTAATGCTCTAAAGCTTCACTAAATAAATACAAATAGTTTAATCTTCCTCTGCAGTCATATCCTCCCATACTGGTAAGCGTAATTAGGAAAATGCTACATTGCATGTCCTGAATAGTGAATGTAGCTGATTGTTAATCACTATATTTACATAGTTTATACGAAAAATATTTAAATTCATGAATGCTCCAACTTTTCTTTGCCATAACGTTAATACCTGAACAGCATCTGAATGTATAATAGTGTATTTGTAGCTTATTGATTCTTCTGCAAAGTCCTTGTAAGAAAACTGTTGGACAATGAACTTCCGGGTCTAGGGAACATCTGAGATTAAAAAAAGAAGAATATTCTTTGATAAAAGTGACATATGCTTGGAGGGATAGAGGGGAAAGACACATTGTTCCAAGCTGGCATAGAAGTGTGTTCACATAATCAAAAGATAAACTGTAATATATTAAAAGAAAATTTGGGGAAGTGCCTCATAAAATCCCTTTTTGCAGAATGAATTGTGAATAATTTTTCATCTGCATTTAACATCCATAAAATAATGGTTTCTACAAAAATACAGTGATAAAACAGTTTATATGAAATATGGAATTTCATTTTGCCAACAATAACTGTCTTGTATCTGTTTGATCAAGAACAGACAAAACAGAAATGTATCACATATTTTGAGAATATAAAAAATCAAGAACAATTCTTTAACAAATAACCCTTTAGAAATTTGACTAGGAAGCAATGTATGCTCACTAGCAACATCTGTGATAGGATTTGTAAAACGATAGAATGAACACATAAGGTATTACTAAAACATTTTTAAAAACTTGAAGTGGCAAAGAGAGAAACCAGTATTCCATAAAATCCATTTTATAAACCAGACTATTATTTTAAAAAAATTCAGCTTAATTTCTGGGTGCCCAGTCTAGGCTACCATGGACTCCATTTTCAGAAAGCGACTGTTCATACCTTTAAAGACAGGTTCATTTAGAAGTCAAAAGCTACAGCACCTCAACTCAAAATGCTAGCCTTTTCACAAACAAAACTGAAAAAAATATGAGAGATATAAAAATAATGTTCGTACTAATTTATTTCATTTTCTCTTTTTTAACTTTTGTTCTTTGTATTCTCTGTCTATATTGTCCAACCATGAGGAAACTTCTTCTTTTAAAATAACAAATGAAATCATCATTCACATTATACCATTACACCTCTTCGCATTAAGGTCATGTAAATACAACCCAATGCCCATGTGATCTGGGCGCTCAAATATGGACATGTTCTGAGCATCCATAGATATACTTGACTATTCAAATACATGCATAAATAAGAGCAACGGTGTCCACTTGTAATACAACTTTGCCAAACAGTCTTAACAAACACGTCATTCAGGAATACTGCAGCTTCTCCTCAGGAGCAAAATCTTGAAATGACCTTAAAGCCTCCCTGTAGGCACAACTATTTGCAGTTCTCTGTGGCTCTTATTCTGTATTTATCACATAATCCAAGTAGAATTATTCATTAATCTATGATGTACTTTATATATCTTCACTTGATAAATACATTAAATGCATCCTTTCGTGACCAAGATGTACATGAAGATTTATTTCTTGATAAGAAGTAGAATACTGGGCGTGCTTGGGCAGTGATTAGATTATTAGTAAAGCATTTAAAACTCACAAGCCCTGTGAGTGAACTGACCCCTTGGAAGGTTTAAAAGCCAACTTTTCAACAGTTTTAGTACTTACACAGTGAGATCGCTAGAACTAAAATGGCGGATTTGAAACCATTTCAACACATACACATTTTGTGCTGTAATATTTCCTAGAAAGAGTACATGACGATCCGGTGTCTCATGCAAAATCAATTACTTTTTAGTTCAAGATCCTCAGTCACTGAAACAGGATATTATTTTGTGTCCTGAACAATATCTTGTTCCAGTTTCTAAGGAAACCAGCAGCAAAAACTAAGTTTACAGTGCTGCATCCTCCAGAAATTGACTACAACGTCAGTCTCCGGGGTATCATTACCAAGTGCTATTTGCATTTAAATTTCTATAACCCTTAAGCAACTGGATTGTTTGTTTATATGCATGGTTATGATCTACTTGGTATCGAGGTGTTATTCCTCACCTCCCCGTATGGGTTCACAGCCTATTGGTGTTTAACGGCTTATAAAGCTAGATTTCAAATCAGGGACACCATTTGTGAATTTTTATTTTAGAAATTTCTTCTTGCCACACTCAGTGAGATGTCTGTTCAAGCCTCAGCATGCGCTTCATTAATGGATGTCACTCATTTGGTTTCACACATGGGAAGAAACAGGCGAAGTCATGTTGCTGCGTGCTGCAAATAGCCGGAGTCTAGAGGAACAGTCTATCCGTTTTGCACAGAAGGTTTTGGGAACTGGCCTAGGGGAGCTAGTTACGTGTTCCTAGGGGAAGTCAAGGAAAACTCCAGATCTTTCCTGACAGGCACTTGCCTCTTTTGTCAGAAAAGCTCAACAAATATTCTGATGAGTTACTGATGCTTTTATAGCTGAAAACTCTCCTGACAAACTACTCTGCTGACCAGAGATGACAAGGCCCTGACATCAAGTTTCTGTCTTCAGAATATACAGAATTGTTATAAAATCTCTTGACTGAAGATGCAAAAAAAAAAAAGATTCAGAAGCTGTATTTTCCCCCTGAAATCAACATCCATTTGTCATTTAGTAGAAAACCCTCTTCCTTTCTATTGTGTTCTAAGGTTTTACTCTTTTAACTTTGTAAATATTTTCATAGAAAAAATCTTCCATGAACTTCTACAAGCTCTAAATTTATTCTGTATGTAGTGATACAGAACTTAGTGACAGGATAAAAAGAAGCTTTTCTAAACAAATCACTTTTATAACTTAGCAATCACACTTATCCAAAGAAACAGAGAACGTGAATATTAGAAGCCAGATTTCTATTCTGAATTGTGGACAGATACTTGCAAGTGCAGCCTTCCACAATCAAACAAAATTAATTAAATAAGTAAGGTTCTAACCTTGGCAGGTGCAGCCAGTGATTTAAACCAGATTTTTCTCCACAAAAGAATTTTAGCAAAGTAACTGTTACTTGGTCTCTTTTCCTATACAATGCTCCCTCATTCTCTGTTCCCCTCCCCTTGTTAAGAACATTTATCCGGAAACAAACCAAAATTACTTTCCATATTTCTTTTCTCCAAACTTTACTAAAATCTAAAATAAATACAATAATGCGGTATTCAAGCAGAATATAGTAGTACAGAAACAAGAAAGACACTTAAAATGAGCTCTGAAGACATCCTGCACTGTGCAGGAAAAATTTGATTACTGTGTGCTTACTATAAGCAACTCACACAGCTTGTTTACTGTGTTTTTAGTAGAACATATATGTGTTATTACTATAAAGGGTGGGTTATTTGATTGTTACATGTTAAAATCACTGAAGAAGTAAAGAGATACATCCATTTGCAAGATATTAATCCTTAAAATGAAATTGAGATATTGCGTCCAGAGTAGAAACCAAGGTACAACATTATTTAATAAAAATATGATTCATATAAATATAACCTTGAAATCACCAAACAAACATTTCTGCACTATAAAGTCTTATTCCAGTGTGCAGAAAAGATAATAAAAATAAGCTTATACATTACATTTATAGTCAGTTATACTTTTTCTTGGAAGCTTTGCTGAGTTTCTTAAAATCATTTAAAAAAAAGTAGTGACAGTACTATGGGGTTTTTAAGTCAAATGAACAATAAATAAAAAAATACGTTGAAGCCACTAAAAATATTTAAGAGAACATTGAAAAAAAGAAAAGTAATGATTCAAGGTGATAAATGCGTATTCCCCATTGCTTGGATGCAATACAAGTACATCTTCAGTTAATTACATAATGCCTTCTGTGATGTACGTCTTTGATGTTATATCTTCCTTTTATTGTAAATAATTAGGGTAGGATTACTTGCAAGATGGATTACTATTTGATGACTGTTGAGTTCATTGGGTACTGCTGTTGATTTTATACACTTACTGCCCTGGCTTGACAATAAAGTAATATTCCTATTATAGTCTCACCCACAGTAGCACCGAGCACCTCTTAAGACGCAATGAGACCTTAAATCAGCCAGTGAGTTAAACAGAACTTGTGGCTTCTTCGCATCTCGTAAGATCAGTTTTCAATTAGAAGTGAAAGGTCACATATTGTACTAAATCATTCTTTGACTTTAACGAGCGTCTCTCACATTCAAGTCAAAGGTTGTGTATCGAGGATGATGTTTGACTAGTCTGCACTCTGAAAGCAGAGCGAATGCCGATTCATTTGCCTACCAAATGAGAAGCAAAGGCAGAAGCAGTAGCAAAGACGCACCTTGACAACACTGCACCCCTTGGGCACAATTCCCAAGGCTGCCCCAAGCACTGAGCTGCAGCAGGCAGCCCGGCGGCCTCTGCAACCCTGCCATTTCGGTCATCTACACTTTTGGCTGTATGTGTTTTAGACATCAACGATGTCTTACCCCTCCAGTCAACTGAAAGAGGATAATCTGCTGAGCCCAAACAAATGAGAAGGACAACAGTCCAGATGAGGAAGGCTAACAGCTGATCAGTCCGAATCCCATAAGCTGCACAGAGGAAGCCAACAGACATTAAGTGTTGGAATAGACTTGGACATTCTTGAAACACCACACGGCATACTGATGAAGACCACAGGTAAACACGGAAAGGAAGACAAATGCAAAAAGTGAAACAGAGTGAGGATATGCTTGGAAGTCCTCTTAAACTCCCAAATTACTATTTCTCAGATGCAGAAGTAGGATTAAAAAAAGCAACAAAATTTAGGCAAGAGGTGGCTGTTCTAGGGCTGGGAGGGCTACATGGTTGTTCCCCAACCTCGTATCACAGCAAAAGCAATTAAGACTGGGGCAGGGAAGGGAAAGGGGCTTTGACTCTGCCAAATACTTCCCTCTAAAGTGTTTTAACTTTCCCTCAGAAATATCACTGAAGCCCTATAGCCACCAAGAGTCCAGCCAAATTCTGATGAGATATAAAGCTAGGCGAAGTCTTTGTTACTTTAATAGAAATAGAAATTGTGTCTGAGTATGGCAGTTAAAAGAAGAGTATTAAAAAACAATACAAGGAGGGAGAAACTAAGGGCATGGTGAATGGATGAGTATCTTCAGAGATTAAAATAGACTGGGTGTCATAAAGCATGCCTGGAAATTAAAAAGTTAATGCAAAACAATAATGAGAGCTGGAAAGACAGAAAGGTGATAAAGTAGAAATTCCAGGTAGCAGAAATAGAGAGAGAGAGCTTTTACACCACTAGAGATAAGATTGCTGGAAAGAAAAAGGTGCTACAAGAAGAAGATAAATAGAAAAAAAGAAAGGGAAGGTCATGGATAGAGATGGGAACAAGACTACTCAGAATTTAAAAAATAAGGCCGTCTTAAACAGATGTGAAATGAAACCCTGGAGTATTCAGCACAGCTACCTTATTTCTGTGTCACAGCTGAGCCATCTATAGGAAATATTGTATCACTGGTATTTAAACAAATAAAAAGGAAAGAGGGTCTAATGTAAAAAGAAAGAACAGGAAATCGTTGCAGAATGAGGCAGCTCTTTTTAATTCTCACTCCTCTTTATTTCTTCCCCCTCTGTTTTGGCAGCTGCTGTGGGGTGAGCCCTGCCTCTGTGACAGAGACAACACCAAAAAGCAAACCACTCTTCAGCTACAACATTTCTGCAGAGTGTCCTTGCAGGTCTCCTTACAGATGCCTGCTTATTTTATGTACTCATGTCAGGGCAAAATTCAAGCTCAGAAATACATACCAAAAGTGTTTAAAAGGTTTTTAAGATACTCCCTAAAATGAGATAATCCTTCGTGAGAATTGATGTAATCCTTAAAAGTAATCAGCTCTTGCCAAAGACTGAACTAAATTAGAGGGACGGTGGTGAAGCCTGCATCCTGTTAAGAATATAGAAGAGGAAAAGGTTTTGTACATATTTTGCATACATTTTTCCACTGTCTAATTGGGCTGGAGGAGTGAGATAACTCATAGCCTATTGTTCTGGCAAGACACAAGTGTAAAGAGAGAAGGGAATTGTTAACAAGCCAATATTAGGCCAGTAACATGCCTCGATCATTTTATTTCTTATTTTCTGGATGGATGTCACAAATTCTCATGTAGGAAATTTGCTCTTCCTTTTGCCACAAAGATTAGCTACAACCTGTGATACTAGTACTTTGCTGGAAGGAACAGTACAGGAGCTTCACTGCTGTGTTATTATCTGGGATCTATTATGTTTAACATTTTTCAAAAATCTTTAAGCTAGATCTTTGACATTCAACTGCCTATAAAGACATGCACCACCCGATGAGTAGCTTTGATGTGCATTTTGAGGATTAAATAATCTAGATGGAAGGCAATGTGTTTCCAGCCAAGAAGAAAACTATGGAGGAAATTTTGCCTCCTGCCGTTTAGCACTGCTGGCAGTCAATACCTTTTAGCCTACCCTCTAAATTTGATTTCATACATATTTACAGACTATTTTTCCTCTTACTACTAATTCTTTTGAGACCAAATTAAGAACAAAGATAGCAGGAACAGGCTTCATCAAATAAAAATGTAAATATGCTGCATCTCATTTTTGGATGAAGAAAGTTTATTTAAATATTTTCTCGAATGGAATATCTTTGCAGTATCATTATTGCTTGCAACTGGAAAAGTAATAGCCTTACAAGTCAGAGTAACCCATTGAGGCTTAAGCAAATTTATGCATTTAAATAATGTAGTTTACTTTTAAAAAAATAACCTAGAATTTTCTGCATTTTTAGATAAGGAAAGAATACTAATAATAAAACAATTATTACAGATACTGAAGAAAAGATAATCTTACATCCTATATTCAAGTTACATTGTCCCGCAGCTTAATGGCTTTAACTATGAAAAAAACACTGAAGTAATTACAAAACAACATGGGAGGGGGGTGTGTTTCACATTTTTGAAAGCAAACTGAAAAATCTAAGGCTAAAACTAAAAATTATGGTCCTTCTACCAAATGAGATTAATTCATAATATATTTCCAATTTTAATTTTCTTAAAGGAGGTCTAAAATCCATTGATTTTTTTTTTAATTATCAGCCCACCTTTTCTGTCTGATCGACTTCACAGGTAAATAGGCAAATGCAGCAGATACAGTGTACTGTCTTAATGGATCCAGCGAAGTTAACGGCAGTGACTTTGGTAGAGTCAAAATCTTACCAGAGATGTTTGATCTCTTTTACATCCCAATTTAAGTTCAATAAAAAAATAAACACACCTTGTCTGACTAACTGAATGCTCTGATATTTTTTCTTCAGTTGTTACCTCTTCCCACAGCTGAAGAAGTATTCTAAAAGGATTCTGAAAAATCATTAGCAATAATTGTTGCTATAAGCAATAAAAGTCTTTCCATTCCATCATCTTCATTTTTCAAAAGATATAAGACATATTTTCACCTGTAATGACAGGCTTCAGTAAAGTTCAGTACAAAAAGTAAAGTTATGTACAAAGTGAGAAAAGAGTAGCTAGACAGGTTTTCTACACGTTTCTCCGGCATGGCTTCCATCGTAAGTAATTTTGACCTCTAGATTTCTCTTAATTTTAAGGCTTTTCCATCCCATCCTACCCGAAAAATACATAGAAGCTTCCATACGGGTTTTGTAGGACCAAAGTAGCACAGAAACTTGTGATTCTAGCTTTAAAACACTCTTAAGCATCTTGCTGCATCAGCTGCTTCCCTACGTATCCTACCAGGCATTAGCTACCTCTGCTGCACTTACAGAGAAATAGTCAGAACAAGCATCGTAAGGCTTTAAACATCGTGTGCGTGCTGTAAAGGGGTCTCTTCGGGCCAATCTCTGATTTAGATTAGATACCTAGGGATGTTCTGGTAACCAGGTTTGCCAGAGATAGACACACTGTTTCTGAAGAAGGTGGCGTCCAGAGTGCCATGAGGGCCACGCAGGAGAAATGCAAGGTTTAAATGAGTAGCCCGCTGGGTTTTCCAGGTTGCACCAAACTTTTGCTTCCTCTGCACTCCCCAGCTTCTAAGGAGAGTGTGCAAACCGAACTCACTGAGCTAAGGATGTCAGGATTTACTTGGGAATCTGTATATTGTCCTTGCCTGCAGGTATTTCTTCACAGAAGAATATATTAGGGCCTGCTACCTTGAATCATTTTCTTTTGAGAAACTGAATCACAGTTCTACTACTTTGAAAGTGTCATATATTCACAAGCACAGTATTAAACTGATATGTGCTTGTTATATGGTATATAGATATCCTTTGTTGACGTCTCATGATATTTCTATATAGGGCAAGATAAAAATCTACTTGAAAGAAGACAAATATGTTAACAGTATTTCTCAAGAAAACTCATGCAGAGAGGAAGGAGAGATTAATCTTTGTAAGCACTGGCAACATTTCAGAGATGTATATATAAAGAATTGTGACAAGTTTAACAGTGACATTATGTAGAACAGTGAGGAGACTAAACACAAACTTAAAGAGCTAACTTCCCCATTAAGTCTCTGTCTACATCAATCAGTAAGCTGCGTGATGTTTAAATACAACCCCCTAAGGTGGTAGGCACGTTCATTACCTGTAGGCCTGTTCCTGCAAGTCTGCAGTGGGAGACCCAAAAATTCTTAGTTCAGGTTTGTCCCCTATGGTTTTACTTAATTTCTCTGTTTCTTCAGGAAAAAAAAAATCTGCAGCTGGCTCTGTGCAACCGCTGTCCCTACTGTTTACCCCTACAGGTTGTAGGGCAATGGTGAAATTGGCCCCGGGAACACGTCCCTGCTTGGTTTTGTAGGCAACTCTCATGGAAACAGCATGACATTTCTTTATCTGCCAAACTCCAGATGTACAAAAATATGAACAGTACGCAAATCCTCAGGAAATTTTAAAACATTCCTGGAGACTAGGAACACACGTTTTGAAGGTTTGTGGTGTAATAATAGTAAGCTAAATCTAGAAAATGACCAATTATATTCTGATAATGAAAGAGAATAGAAAGATTTAACATTGACCTTTAAAAGAAAATATTTCTTGCTAAATGTTTTTCTTTAAAGGTCTGGCATCTGATTTCTGCAGATAAAATGTATTCATGACAGTACGTGTTTTCTTAGAATTTTATCATGTAATTTGTGAGAATTAAAAAAAAACCACAAACTTTTTTCCATCTGCAAGATTATATTCAAGAGAAATGCTTAGCAAATTTCTCCTGTAAGCACTGTATAAATCAGAATTATACAAATGAATGTTTTCACAATCTCAGAGGCTTCACCACTGTAATTAAAAGGTGAATTTTTCACTTTTATTTTGTTATTCTTGTCTCCTGGGTCTGATTTATAACTTTTGTTACGCAATTATATTCATTTATTTCTTTGTGCCATGTTGTATGTTATTTCAAAAGTAACATCTAGGGTGTCCTTGCTTTAAAATGTAGATTTAGCCTCTCTGGATGAAACTTGGTAGAACATCTGTGTTTGAAAGTATGAAAAATTACCACATTTTCCGAGTGAACCAGGCTGAGTGCTCACATTATACTGTCTCTAAGAGAAAATTAAAGTGCTGCTGATAGCTGAGGGACTGGATGGCTCAAGGGAATCGTAGTGTGACACAGTCTTTCATCTGATGAAAACCAGCATGAATTTAGCCCATGCTGATAATGACCAAAAGTCATTATCATTTGTTCAGTAATTTATTTAGAATGAGTTAGGGGTCCAGCTCGCGTCTTGGTGGTACGAGTCCAAATTAGAACTGAGCAAATAATGAAGAAATGCCTCCGCAAAAATGATTTCATATTTTTAAATCAGTGTGCCTAAACTTCTTTGTATTTATTACCTTCTTAATATTTTAACAAACAAGTCTAGGAGGAGGGATATTTGCAAATTTAAAAGATGTATCTGCAAGATCTCATGGAAAGCAAATCCTGAATTTATGAAGACAAGTATTTGCACTGGAAAAAAGGTCTATTGTTTAGGATTCTGCTTATTCAACTAAATACATTAAAATATGTTCTGAGTAGTCTCTGTGCCTGGTCAAAACTAACAAAAAACTTTTATTTTGTGAATCAGATGTTAACAAATGAAGTGTTGTCAAGAAAGCTATAGGATCACAGCTATTTACAAAAAATATTCAGCTAAGAAAACTATCTCACAAGTTGAACAGAGTTACACAGAAAAAGAGGCTCCATAAAAATATGTGATGTCTTATTAACTTAATATTTGGGATAAACTGAGGCCTGTTAGAAGTGAGAATGGAAAATTTAAGTCTTTGCAGAAGTGGAACAAAGACTGGTGTGTGAAGTCATTCTGGCAATGTGGCCAGGGGATAAAAATCATAGACTGGTGTACGAGACTACAAAATCTAGCAGAAGCATTTACTGGGCTCATGTTCCCAAAAAAGGGTGTCAATAAATATGGATATCTTGCAAAAGTACCTCCAGTGAAGGTATCTGGTGTATGCCAGCAAAACGTATAAGTATAGAGTAATATTCTGGTAAAAGGCTGATCTAAAAATAGAAAATCTGCAAAGCTACAAAACTCTCAGCAGGACTATGAGGAAGGACTATATCATTTCGTACTGACATTTAACATATGCCTTTACAGTGTCTAAGCATCTCCATCATACATGGGCATCTCTCTGCCTGACAAGGGCGGAGTGTTGAAGACTGCACTGCATGGAGGCAATTTATTCTCATGTTGGGATATTTCATGAAGGCAAGATCTGCATGTATATTGGGATCTGGTGAGCAGAGTTGTGGATAAAAGAGTCACAGAGTCATTGAGGTTGGCAGGGACATCTGGACAGCACCTTGTCCAACCCCAGTTTCAAAGCAGGCTCAACCCGAGCAGGTTGCTCAGGGCCATGTCCATTCAAGTTTTGAACACTTTCAAGGATAGAGACACCTAAATCTCTCTGGGCAACCTGCTGCAATGTTTGATGAACCTCACAGTAAAAAAAAAAGTTATTCTTATGCTTGCATGGAATTTTCTGTATTTCAGTTTGTGCCCATTGCCTCTTGTTTTTATTCTGGGCACCACTTGGAAAAGCTTGCCTTTGCCTTCTTCACTGACTCCCATCAGGTATTTATACACATTCTTAAGTCTCCCCAGGCTGAACAACCCCACCTCTCTCAGCCTTTACTCATATGACATGTTCCAGACTGTAAATCATCTTCCTAGCCCTTTGCTGAGCTCTCTCCAGTATGCCCATACGTCTCTTGTTCTGGGGAGGCCAGAACTGGACACAGCACTCCAGATGTGTCTCACCAACACTGACTGGAGGGGAAGGATCACCCCCCTCGACATGCCGGCAAAGCACTGCCTAATGCAGCCCAGGAGGCTTTCGACTTCCTTTGCCACAAGAACATGTTGCTGGCTAATGGTCAACCTGGTGTCCACCAGGAGTCCCAGGGCTTTGCTACATAGGTCCTTTCCAGCTGGGTGGACCCAGCCTGTACTGGGACATGGAATGATTCCTTCCTAAGTGCAGGACTTTGCATTTATGTTTTTTTTTTTTTAATTTTGTGAGGTTTCTGCTGGTTCATTTCTCCAGGCTGTTGAGGTCTCTCTAAATGACAGCACAAGCTCCTGGTGTATCAGCTGCTCCTCCCAATTTCATATCGTCTGCAGTGCAATTTTGGATTCTCTGCAACAGATCTCCCAGTTTCCAAAAGAATGCAATCAAGACATGGTGAAACCAGTCACAGAAAATGGAGAATCAGCTTCTGAAAGCTGAGTGACTTTTTCTGCAAGCAGGAAACAAGGAGAACCATGTGGGTATAACTACAGAGCTGAGCTGACGGCCTTTCATGTGTGAACACATGAAACAGACTCAAATTCCACTCTTATTTTAATAACAAAGACATTATGGCTTATGGTCTCAGCCTTTAAAGGCAGACAAGAAAGAAGGTTGCAAAAGGAATACACAACAGTGCTTTGTTTCCCTTGTGTTCTACACTCTTGGCTGGGCTTCTGCTTCCCTGGGAACAACAGGGCTCTGCGACACGCCAAATACACTTGAACGGTGGCAAAATCATAGGCAAAGGGGAGCACTCCCAGCAGTTATGTTTCTGTGTGACTAACAATATGGCACAAGCCCTGCGAAGGTCTGGACAGACTGTTGTTTTAGACAGCAGATTCTCCTCACTGAGAAACACCATATTTAACTGGAATAAATAGTACTACTCCTGATTTTCATCAGTAAGTCTGAGAGAAGAAAAACACCTGGAAGAGCTCACCATGAGAGGAGTCATAAGCTTATTTCTATTGTTGCTAAACAGAATGTCAGCAACAACATTTCCAATCTGTAATTTGTACTGTTCACTATGTTCATCTTCAGGCCATAGGGAAAAGCGATGCTTAAGGCAGAATGATTACACCACACTAGCCTTGAGCTAAAATGACATCATAAATAAACAATGCAAGAAATAGTAATAATGACAGCAATCAAGACAGATGTAAAGAACCCAAAACCAAAGTAGAACTGTGGCAAAGTAATACATCTTCAGACTTCTAAAATAAAACTAGCTAGGACACTTAAAGATCCATTTAGAATAATAAAGAGAAAAAATGGGAAACCAAAATCTGTTACAATGCTTGAAATTGTCCTTTTAACCTTTATTTAAATCAGCAAAAGTTGCATGTTCATACCCAATGGCAAAATATAGTCCTTTTCTAGCAAAACATGGAAGTTTGGTATTAAGACAGAGTATGTAATATTACAGAACTCATCTATTATAAAATCTAAGGCATGTCTATATTGCCAAGTATTGAGCTTAGCAAAGAAATATTAATTTTGCTTAAATTGGTCCAAAACCCAATAAAGCTATCCAATGAAAATTTGGGTGAATTGTCCATTTGCAGACCAGTAGCTACAATAAAGGAGACAATGTCTTCACTTGTTGAAAGTAATATCCGTTTAAGTTCTGAACACAAGCATTCTCTAACAATAAACCAAATGAGCTCTCAATATAAAATATGTCTTCCTTCTCTGAAAATCTGTATAGCGAATAGAGCCCGAGGGAACTTTTAACAAAATGTTATAAAACTGAAAACTGACATTAATAGGAAGTACTGATATATCCTTAGTGACAATGAGTTCAATTCTCCTGCCACTGCATAATGGAAACACCAATTGGCTCGAATTTTCTCCGATTGGATTTGCTCCGATCAGTGACAGAAGAACAAGGCCCAGTCCTGCTGAGACATCATTATGAGAGACAGATTTAGCAGAAAGTATTGGCTACAGCTGAAGTATGTGACTCTCTAACGTTACTCAGGCTTTGGTTGAAATCCATGGGGGTGGATAGGACACAGTAAACGTGGTCAATGCATTCCTTAGAGTCAATGACTAGTTCACATCACGAGCTCCATCGGTGAGGTAAAGCACACGGCATTTCTACCTTCCCACTGCATACACCAATCTCAAGTCTCCCTCTGTGCAAATTTATCCTGGCTCTTTATTCTCAAAAAATCCTCTAGCGTCTCCCACCTCCTTAATTATTGTGCCTTTCACACATCTTTCTTTTCTGTCTGCCTAATACACCTCATTTTCTTTCTCATCCTTGCCTCACATCTCAGCCTCTTTCACCTTTCACCAATCATCATCCGATCCCCTCTACTCCCTGCACAGCAGGGGGGCTGAGGTGGGAGAGCTCTCCCAGAACACCAGCCCAAGCAGCCCCAAATCCAGACTCTGCCAAAAGAATCTGTCCACTCTATTACTTCATCTTTTCTACAGTATGCCTGAATTTTGAAGGGAATGAAGAGGTACTGCAGTCCTCCTTGTGAAAGCTAAGAAGTGGAAATGCAGTCTGTCCCCTTACCATGATGTTCTGACCAAGAACAGATACACTGCACCAAGAGAAGGTGCAAGAAGGAATTTACACTGTGCTAGAAATAAGTGATTAATTTTATACCTAATCCAACTTAATGTTACAATTGATTTTTTTCTTCAATTCAGGATTGAAAGCCTATTATAATACTACTTATCAATAGAGAATGTTAATTCACACTTTGAATTAAGTGGCTAAAATGGGGATTTAATTTAGATTTACTAAGACAGCAATTGCATGTTAATTAAATAGCAATTGATTATTAAAATATTTTTACTGAGGTTTAACAGCTCCACTACATAAGAAGATTTGCTAAATTACTGTCCAAACCGTGTCTTCAGAGGTACTGCGGTGAATTCAGTGAGGTTGCACAGACGTAAATGTAGACAAAAATTGGCTAAATAGTTGTTTTCTCTTGAGTTAGTGTTTATTTCACATACAGTAACTCACTGAGTCTAAATCAAGTGCTTAGCTACAGATTTTTAGGACAGTTAAAGTGTTAAGGAATATTATCGATTACGTCATATGTTTTGAAGCTATAAAATATGATAGTAAATGTCTAACATCATTTATTAATTGCCAAAATAATCTTTAGTTCAGAAAGGTACCAAAGACTGTTGATACCTCTGTACATAAGTCTGGCACCAGACATAAGGTATAAATTAATGTGATCTACAGCAATCCAGGCTATATGGCCATACTACACTTAAGTTAACAGCAACGTGGGAATCTGAACTGGAGAGTGAGGACTGAAACAGACTCAGCAAAGTGCGTAGAGGTATGAACTCTCTCGCGCCATTGCGTGGTGTCCAGGCACACAACACCAAGCACGTGCTGTGGTCAACTTTTCTTCCACTTGATGCTGGACATGCATGAGCATAGGCTGGGTTCTCCCTCTGCAGCTGAGGCAGCCCAAAGGGGGATGCCATAATTTCCTTGCAGAATATTCACTACCAATTAACATAATCAATGGGGATCTTTGCCAAATTAGAAGGGCAGGATAAAATACCACAGTTGCATAATCAGTCAGAATCTAATTCTGTATGGATAGATGTTTTTCTGCATTTTTCCATCACTGTTGAAGAGGTTGGCACATTCGAGGAGGAGAAAAACAAACATTTTAAAGCCTTCCCTAGTCATGCAGTAAGAGCATAACTGATTTTATCACTTTTATCCAGCCTTAGATTATCACTGAATTTTTCCCTCTTAAGATAACTCTTCTCTTGAAACAACAAAATGTACTGATTTTTCCAGTGTGCATGTGGGTAAAATTCCTTTCTTATTATGATTCCTTGGACTTTTTTTTTTAATTAAATGTTGTTCTAACCAGTCACATTCAGCTTGTTATTTCTGATTTCAATGTTTTTATCACCTCTCTTCACCGCCTGTTTTATCTGCTGCCTTTCAGCAGTTCCAACTCTCCCTGGTCTATAGAGCACCAGCACAAATTTCAGCAACACTGCTCATTGCCATTTTTGCTCTCCATCCTTCATGAACCAGAAATATTCTTCCAGAGTGTATTCTTCCAGTCCTTGGACCTGTCCCAAGCCTTGTGATATCAGATAAATCACCATTTTCTTTGCGGCAAGGACTTCTATTTCTTGTTTGGTATGAAAATGCGGTTCTCAGGAAAAGGTGTTTGTCGCTTAGATCCACTATTTTTTCTCCCCTACACACTCACATAAACATAAGCTCATGGATATCACAGTCACAGAGTAATTCTCTGGATGTCATCTCCCCTCCTCCACCTCATCTAGTACAAAACCCCATTACAGGGGGGGAAAGAAAAGCTAAATCACACTGTCACACCCAAGCCAAAGCTGGATTTTAAGTCAATATCCTTTCTTTCATCAAACACTGTATCTGTGTCAGACAGACATACCTTTATCCTTTCTCTTTCATGGCAAAGTGCCCATGACCAAGGAACTCAAAACCTTCCTGTCAGCATCAGCCTCTGCCTAAATTTTTATTCACAGCCGAGTTGACTGACAAAAAAAAAAAATCCCCTGGTCTCCCTGCAGTGCCTGAGGAATTGCTCAGGGTCACACCAAACACCGCCACCAGGCATGCCCAGGCTCTGGTAACCGTGGGAGATTTGTTCATCGTTTCCTCAGTTACCAGATCCAGCTCTTATTCCTCCTCTTTTTGATGCCATGCCAAAGCAGGTCCTGCCTGAAGCACAACCCTCTCCCTTCTCTTTCAATCCTCCAACTAAACCTACAAGTGAAACTCTCCTGCAGTGTAAGTTCACAATCTTAGAAAAATTGTTATTTTGTAGCCAGTAGCTAATCTTCCAAAAGAAAAGATGCAAAATTTAGCCATTTAATTTAATAAATTGAAATACTCTGAAACCACATTAAACAAAAAACCATACACTTTGGTGGTGCTTCTGAACTTCTTGGGCTATAATAAACCAGATACAAGGGATTCCATGACTTACCCTCCATACAAGTACTTAATTTACCTTTTTGGGGAGGGGCTAGGAGGACAGCTCAAGTGCAGCTATACAAGGTTACGTCATGATTTTTATTACTGCTCCTACCTACTGGACACATGTTACTCGATCTCCCTAGGAAATACAGACATTTGAAACATATACAAGTCAATGTTACTTTTATCTCTATTTCTCCTTCCTCTGCATTCACACTTGTGTGACTGATTTGTGTGTGAAATGGTTTCCAAGTTTTCAAGCAAAAAGCAGTTAAGAAACAAAATATTTATACTCTTCTAACTTGTGCTTCCTGCCTAGCCAGATCCAATACAGATGCAAAGTCACTGGTCTGCAAGAGCCTTCCACAGATCTATAATAAAATAATTAAATTAGCGAGTTGTGTTTAGATCAGAGATTCTTGGCTGCCAGCTCCTAAGAACTCAGGGAATTCAGAACCACAGAAGGATCATTTGGAGTCCATTTGGCAGAAACGTCAGAAACTTGCTGCTCCTGGGAACATCCTTTTCCAATAACATTTATAGCTCTAGATGGAAGTAAAAAGCACCATATGTTAAGAGTTTCCTGCAAAGCTTCCTGGTAAGAGAGGAAATAAATTCAACTTGTCACATCTGCTCGTGGGCCAGTCAAGTAGGATTTTATCACAGCTTTAAGTGGTTTACAAAACTGTCCTGTTATCGACTGAAGGGAGCTTTACTTTTCAAGGCTTTCTCTTTTTTTTTTTTCTTCCCAATATGCATGTTTATATAATCTCAATCATTAAATGATTTATTTGTCAGTGGAATTCAGTAACATGTATTATTATTTATCTCTAAACAACAAAGATTACTCTGTTACTCAGCTAACAGCAACAATTCAGTTGGGAGCCAATTTACATGGTTCAGCTGAATAAAGCTAAGCAGTCCCATTCTGCCCTTCGTTTTTTTTGACCCCAGCTCTGTACATTGTATCAAATTCTCCATTACAAAATACATTTAATTAGACAAAAGTTAAGCTTCTACCGTCTTCAGAAATCCTAGGTCCTAAGCACTGTAAATGCAATGCAAACAGCTGGCTTCAAATTCCCAGGGAGTCAGGGATCCCAAAGAAAATATTATGAACCAATACATATTGTCTCTGCAGTTGCTCAAGAAATCATTACTCCCTTTACAGAAAGCAGAATTTGTTATGTGAAGTGCAAAGATCGCACAAGACAAGGCAACAGTACTCTGTGGCAGGGATTTTTTCAAAATTCATGGCACTATGGAATCAGGCGTAGCCAAACTCCACAAGCTACACACGCGTTTTTTGGCATCTCGTCCTGTTCTCATTGAAGTCAGCGGGAATTTTGCCACTGACGAAACAAAGAGGAGGATTGGGCCCAAACTATGCAGCTATTTGCCAAAATAATCAAGTTACAGGAAATTGCTCCTCAAAAGGTAGACGTGTTTCAAAATTCCAGATGCCTACATGGAGCTGATCTAATTTACACACACTGGGCCATATACTGTTCTGTGCCTCTGCACAGACTTCGCTTTGATGTTAATGGGAATCTGATGCTGCTTCAGGGCAGTACAGTACACGTCCCTTGGAGCCCATTCATTCCACTCTATCAGTAAAGAGCGAGCACAAAAGAGAATGGAAGTAACACATCACATTACATCCAATATTCATGCAATTATTGAGGAACACTGTATGTATTACATTTGCAAACTGTCCATAATAATTTAATTTTCTCTCCTCAATTTATAATATGTTAACTAGGCATGAAATTAAATGCTTTTTAACATACAACTGATTATGCTATAATGTATCCAACAAAGATTGATTACTGAATAATAAATCAACATTTGCATAAATATTTATATAATTTATTTTTAAAAATTCCATACTGCATAAACAGATAACATGGGAAAGCGACAAGTACTATTACAGAAATTGTCACAGTACTTTGCCTTTTAGAGACCTTTTCTCTTGAGGCTCGTCAAGATTTTGCTGTACATTACAAACTGTACCCCATACAATAAGGAGCACTGCAGTCCTTCTTTAAATGTTATCAGAACTTCATAATAACATAGCGTGTTACTCTTAACATGCACCAAGAAGCAGAATATTCACCAGAAAAGAAGAAAAACTGCACTTCAATTACAATAAAATGTTTATTACCTTTATCCAATGTGGCTTTTTCATACAAAGCTGATGGTTTATTTGGGATCCATCCTTGATCTTGCCCATATCAATGACAAAACATCTTCTTTCTGACCTTGTACCTGACATTATCATATCTGACCCTCACAAAATCTTATTTCCATTATTTCAACCTAGGTTCCTCTGTGACAAAATGACAGTTGTACTCATTACATTAACAGGGAGTTAAGGGTGGATTGTTTGTTTACAAGACACCAAGGAAAACTTTAAAATATGAGCAGAAATCTACAGAAACTCCATCAACAGAAGCTGCCGAGAACTTGTTCAGCAGGTTTCCCAGTGATTCTGGCCAGTCTGCCTGCCTGCCTGAGAGCAAAACTCGATTTTTATAGACTACTTGTCCTTGAGGGACTTTCTACCAGCAGCAGCTCAGATACCTTCTCCCTCCCCCACACAGTGCTGACTCCAAAGTTGACTGAAGTCAATAGAAAGACTCCCCAAGACCTCATGAGCTTTGGATCAACTTCACATTTTGCAGGATCTTCTCATAAACCAAAGATTGTTTACAGGCTAATCCCAACACTGGCCTTTGTCCTGCCCACAGTGAGTGGGAAGGGAGGCTCAAATTTGAGTTCAGGAGAAAAGACAAGACAAATTTCATGTAACTGGATAAATGTCTCTACCTTGGCTAACTTTGTTTATGCTTCTTGTTGGCCTATTTAGAAGTGTCAAGGATATTTAAAAATAACATGCTTATTCAAAAAATTCCTCCGAAACAATGAAGTTGTTTTGGACCAACCAACTTGCTGCTTGCAAGCCAGGAGCAAGAAAGGGTTTGGGAGAAATCACATTGGCTAGAACACAGAATCCTCCTGTAAAAAGAAAACTGAATTTAATGCCTGATTTCAGATGACCCATTAAAAACAAATTTCAGTGATATAAAGAGGAAGATGTTTAATGAGAAAACTATTATGAGAAAAGAAAACTGCAACAGTTTTTTCCATATCTGCTTAAAAGTCACCAGCTAGCCAGCAGCAAGTGCCAAGGAGATCTATTCCACACAGGGGAAAAAAGACTGAAATAGAGCCCAGCTTTGCTTCACTGCTGCAAGCTGCTGTGCACCTCTTGAGAAACACTCAGCTCTACACAGAAGCCAGTGGGAGTTTTAGTGACTCAGACTGCTAAAGTATCAGATTTTTGGATATTAATGTGGATTATGTTTTAAAAAAATCTGTTTTCTGGTCCAGAAATCCTGCAATGAATTTGATCTTCTGTGCGTTTTCAGGAAGTACTCATCATTAGTGGAAGGACATGGTATAATATCAGCTTTTACAAAAAGTTTTGAGATGATACTTCCCCTGGCTGCTGCAACCGTACATCTGAGAAAGGAGGTGGGAGTCCCTGCACTGCTGAGAGCTCCTGGGACGTGGGGGGCCTGACAGGCTGCCCAGGAGCTCCTCCTGGGTTCCTCCCCAGGACTGCCCAGAAAATGTCACAAAGCTGAGTCTTCCAGACAGTTTCTACAGAGGTGATTTTTTTTTTTCTTTGTCTCTTCTACTTCTTCCTACTCCTCTCTCTCATTCTCACTTCTTTTCTCCATTTTTTTTCCCAAGACACCATGTAAGAGGGTTTTGTTTCTAAGAAGTGATGCTCTCTTTGTGACTATTCCATCACAAGTGGAGAACACCAGGCTGTCCATGTCTGCTAAGCCACACTCCATCCCTTATTATTGTTGTTCTGCATTTGGCATCAGCTTCAAACCCCATTTCCTAAAAGGCACAGAACTCCACAAGCTGCAATCCCTCAGGTGCAAACCAGTAATGCTGCTCAGTATGCTGAATCCTTAGAGCTTTGTTCTGTGATCTCAGAATGCTTAGAACTATCAATATTTCTTCTGCACACAGAAAACCTGGGGCACAAGTACATGAAATGACTTAGAGTATACACCCAGTCAGTGACAAAGCTACACACTGGTCACCCAACTGGCAATCCACTGCGTCATCTAACATCCCTGAAGCAAGCAGATGAATCTTTCCTTCCTCACAAAATTTTACTAATCACCTCATTCTTTCTGGTTCAGTTTAAAATTGCTGTATATCTTCCTTTTTAAAGACTTTTTTTTCAACTATAGGAAACTATTCTCACCCTATTCCCTCCTCCACCGCACCATTTGATCTAGGTGTCCCCCCGCCACGTATGAAAAGGGCAGTGCACCGCCCTCCATGCCTTGACTGACGTGTTCCACAGTTCTAGCTCTTGTGCTCTTCTGCATCCACTTTTTACTACTGTATTTCTTATACGCAGCACACTGTGAAAGTGATACAGGATGTTACATGAGGTGTACTGAAATGCTTTATTATTAAATATTTTAAATTAATCATGTGTGATAGTTAATTATTCATTCAAACAAACCATGAAAAATAGGGACTGCAGCAATTTCCTCTCTCCAATATCAGATTGCTACTAAATGTATGGCACAATAAAACACTCAAATTAAAACTTCCTGATGTGACACCAAGTTACTAAATATCCGAACTGCTGAAAAATTAGAAGTATAACCCCTGCACCAGATATTTATTATATTCATGTCCTACTTAAAACTGCATCTTATTTGGAAGAAAAGAATATTCATGATCTCTCTTCTACAGATTGGAAAGGAAGTTTCTTGATTTGCCTGAAACTTTTGAACAGCAACATAAGCAAACCTTTAGGAAGGGACATCATGGGCAAGCAGTTGGTGGTGTATGGTGAAATTAAATAATTACATAGCAGAGTGTAACACCTTGAAGCCAGTCTTTCCTACCTGAACAACTTCATTTTTAGTATTCCTAATTATTTAGAGTGCCCTTCACCAACAGTGAGTAAGAGCAAAAGTTCACTGTCCGAAAGAATTTGAAAATTAAATTCTTATTACATCCTCCTTGAGACAAGACCAGTGTTGGTGGGACTAGTCCTTGTAATAAGCAACACGCAAGATAGGAAGAATTTACAGGAAAGAAACCTGGAGGAACAAAGGAAAAACAAAACACATAAGAAAGATGTACCTAAAAGAGATGAAGTCTCAGTTGCAAAGGGAAAGTTCAGCTAAACCCAAGTAAGGTACATACCCTGTTAAATCTCCAGTGCTAGCTTACATTTACAGACTCGCACCTCTCAGGCTCAGACTGAGTAGCCCCTCTCCTGCCCCTCCCTAGCACAACCAAAACCATAAATGACAGAAGGATAAAAACAGAATAGAAAAGACAAAAGAACCCAAATCCCAATCTTGTTTTTATGTATGATTTTCTTGTAATTTTGTCATAAGCACTCCGGTGTATAAGTTTAGCTCCTATATAATTCCTCAACCCTTCACAACAGGTAAACATAAGACTTTTGACTGAACTTAATGATTCTATTTTGAACTGCCTGGGTTCTGGCAGAGATATCATTATAGTATATATTCCTGAAGACTCAGTGTAACGATCAAAGCACTCTCAAAGTACAGCGATCAATGAAAAGCTGTTTGTCTGTCAATCCTTCAAGAGAAGCAGGAGTGCCCGGTTCAGCAGAACAGCAGGAGAGCACACTGCTGTCTGAGGGAATCGCGGCTTGGTCATGGTCTCTCCAAGGTAATAATATTTTGTCAGTATTATTTCTTTTCTTACTATTAAAAGAGATCTGTCTTCTGTGAACCCATTTGTTAGATCGCAATTTACAGGTTTAACCTTTCATTAGTCTCTATTCACTTTCATTAAAGCCACTAATTTGACAAGTGAATGACTTCTTTTTGAGAGGTTTGTCCTTTCCTTTCCAAAGACTTTTTTTTTACCTCGCCTATCAACATGGCCCAGGCGCTGGGTGTCATTACTGCCTTCTCTGCTGGCAGAAAGGGGTTGGAACAGGAGAGTGCCTAAGTAAAGGTTTGCAGAGGTGCAAAGAGGATACACACACAGACAAATTTTAATACTGGTCATCTTTTTACCATGCTTACCCACCCTCCATTCTTCCTTCTTCCCTTTTTCTTCCAGTAAAAGCCCATGCTCACCCCTCTTTTCATGTTACAAGATATTCCCAACACAATCTTTGAATCTTTTCCCCTTTTTGTTTCATCTTTTCTCTAGCCAGGTCTCCTATTATTTGTTTCATCTTTTGTTGCTCTTTTCCCTCTATAGAGTTGATCTTTTTCTGTGCTGCTGACTTAACTTACTTTCTTTTCTCAAATCTTGAAAACATTCTTGGAAAACTCTTTCTTCTCCTTTTTCTCTCTTCCTCCCCCGCCCCCACCCCCACCCCCGCCCCAGCTTTTCCAATCTTTCTCTAAAGCACAGCAACACGAGCAAATTACAGCATTTTCTGAATTTAATCTAGCACATCCACTGTGTTGTTCTCTTCTTGACCATCTTTGCTCCCTCCTGCTTTTATTCAAGCAAGAATAGACAACTTTTGCTGGTCAAGATCAGATAGAGACTAAAAGATCATGAACATGCTTTTCTGAACCTCTCATGATGCTTGCTGGAGCCATTTGCTAATTTTTGTGACTATTATCTATTCAATTGTTGCTGCCATTACAAGAACCTTCTCCTTTAAGCCTCAAAATGAGTCAGATTACAGCCTTTCACTGTTCTCTATCATTTTATGGCTTTCTAGTCTTTTATAGTAATAATCTCGAATTATATTCTGCACAGTATTATTTGCAAGCTTCCCTCTCCCCACCCCTTTCAGATTTTTAAGTGTTGTTTAACTTTTAACTGTCAAAGCTTGAGGCACTGTATTTGAAAAAAATACTCAGCATCTCTACACTGGAAGACCTGTGAGAGCAAAGGAAATACAGACCCTCCTAACGCGTTCCTGTTCCCTGATGAGCAGCACATATGAGGATTGAGAGTCATTAGGTTTCTTCAGCCATTACAATATGGGTGAAAGTTGGCCCATACATAAGAACTGTTTGGAAACAGCCAGCATAAGTGGGGTCAGAGAGGGAATGGGTTCCATTCTGTACAGTACAGTTTGCTTCCATATAGCCTCTGCTTCGTACCTGCCAGAATCAATGAGCTGTGACAGGTTGTTTCTTCTCAGGTCAGGAAGACTTGTGCACGTGGGGAGCAGTGCATGAAGAAAAACTGGTAAAGAGTCCTGAGGTTATTATACAGATGAGGCATAAGCAATTGGAAAAAGGAATGAAATGCAAAGTGCCATGACAAAAGGAAAAGAGTAGAAAACATAAAATAAGAACAACGTACAGCATACCAGGCCAGTGAACCGCAAGGGATGGAGAAAAAAATAGGAGAGAGGTGGGAGGTAAGACATTTTAGCTCCTATCCACACAGTAAATCTCCTCAGATTACTCAAAATATGTGAAATTATACATAGTTCTCCTGAAAGTTGTTGACAGTAAAGCTACTTCTACCACTATGATGTGGTTTGCTCTTTACAGACATCAGCATGCACAATAGTTTTTGTCTAAGGTTCATAAAAGCATAGCGTAATGTATATGCATATACAGCAACCTCATTCAAAAAAACATAAACTCTTCCTAAGAACAAACACTAAAATCCCCAGTTAGAGGCCACACATTTTTTCTCTAATTACATATATGGGTTCTTTCTGCTGGAAGTGTTAAGTCTGAGACAAAGCAGCACAGAAAATCAAAAGCAGAGCCAGGAACAGAGAAAAGTGTCCCGCTTTCAAAGCCTGGCTCTGAGCACCATTCACTCTTCTTCAGAAAAGACATTTTGAAGAAAAGGTTCAGGTTGTAGCAGACACTAACACAACTGGACAAGCAGCATCAGAGAAGTCCTGAAATGCAACTGGGATGGGAGACAAGGCAAAGATGTAATTCTTTGACATTTACTTGATAATTACTGGATGTCATTTTTCTTAATACTACAGGTATAGGCACTTTGAATCTGAACTGTGTGGTTCTCTGCCAGGGAAAGTTAAGTTTTGCAAACAGAGAAGCCCTAACTGACAAGTGATCTCAGTCTGTTGAGATACCAGAACAGCAGCCTTACAAGAAAACACTGCACAGATTCCTGTGAAGAATACCAGGAAGTTGCTTCACTTACTTTCCAACAACGCCTTTTTCTCACTAGAATTTGTAGATCAGTATTTTAACTACCTGATTTGGAGACTTCAGCTGCAGGCTGATTAAATTCACTTTCTATACACATAAACAACACAAGTTGAGCACATTGCATTTGAGTAAAGACAAGATTCCTGCCTTGAGCAGATTAGACTTCAGATAATCCTAAATGATTGAATTATCAGTAAGAACAATCTTCAACTAAATTAGTAAAGGGACTTTATGGTTTATGCTGCCATTGCTCTCTTTTCTGAAGAGAATAAGGTTTTATTTTATTTTATTTTTAAATGATCAATTAAGGGAAAGTTGTCTAGTGACAAGAATTCCTCTAATTACTAAGTTTTCACGGTATTAAATACTTTAAGTTAAATCAACCAGCATTTAGCAAACTGCTGCTCCCCCCTCTTTCCCATTCCACATACACACTTTTTTCCTTCTAAAAGCCCTCCACTGAATTAGCTGTTAGGTGCTAATTGCAAATGATTAAGCACTCACCAGTCTTACACTTCTTGCTTTAATATTAATGAGATGTATTAGCATGGAACATGGCTTGTATTAATATTATAAATGGAAGACTGCATGGATCACTGCCTACTGTTTTGCATTACAAGGAGCATGCAGCTAAAGAAAAAAGTCCAATTTAGACCAGAAAAATCCTAGTGCACCATATATTTCTGTTGGCAACAGAGAATTAAAAAGGCTGACAAAAATAAAGTTAAATACTATCTATTTATATAAACAGAATATAATTTTTTCCATAATCACCATCAGCAAACTTATATAAAAAGATGAATTTATCTGTAGTAACTGGAATATATGAAGCTAAAGTTAAATTTAAATTACTCCATTAAGCAGAGCCATGCCACAGAGAAACACCTTTTCTGCCTTGCTCTGAAGAGATAATCTGAAGTTCTTCTTTTTTCTGTGTATATCAGGTTCAAGGATTGTACTCCATTCAAACATCTTACTTTTGATTTCCTATTCATAAGGTGCCAAAGTGTACCAAGTGTGATTTCCTATTCATAGGGTGCCAAGGCTTTTTTCAGATTGTATATATGCAATTATTTATCCTTCCTCCAAGGTAGCTTTCCCATTTCTTCGGCCACCATGGACATGCAAAGCATGGATCTGTTAGCATATACAACTTAACTAGCTTGCCTCGTATTCTTCATACAAAATAAGTCGTGTGCTAAAATTGAATCCAATCTGTTAGAAATGAAAAACATTGTTTTCATTCTTCATTGCTTTGTACAAGTATAAATGGACATAATATGTTTAGGTGATAGGCAAATAAAAGCTCTCCACACAGTTCAGTTCTAAAGAAAACCTCCTTCTACAAAGCCTATGCATTTTCTGGGCAGCCTAAAGAGTCTTCTTCAAGGTGAATATTTTAATGCTAGTTATTGGAGAAGTACGGAAAGTATGACATGCACACTTCAAAATAAATGACAGGTTTCCCTTATCTGGAAAACACAATACTTTTTTAGCTTTTCTCTTGAAGTTGGTTATGAGAAAAAGCTTGTGGAAGGAAGGGAAATCAGTTATACGGTATTCTTATTTATAAGTTGGAAGGATCAATACAAATGTGACTTTGGAAAGAGAAAGCCTAAGAGCAGAAACATGAAACCGGCAGCAGAATCCTGGGATAGTTTTGTCATTATAATAGTAGCAGGAGTGCACAGCAACAATCACGAAAGGACTGATATCTAGCTCCAGGTTATAATGTCCCATATACAGACGTTACTGCTGTTGACATCAGTGAAAGACATCCACAAACAGCAAAAGGAGAATCTAGTCCAGAGGAATCTCTCAAAGCGAGTGAGCAGCTGAGCCACATCACACCATGTAACACAGGGCAGTACCACTCATCAACCAACTCCCATGGGTGACTGGTGCTCTAGTAGCCCCTACTTATTTTAAAACTATGCCTGCGTCAAGAAGCGTCAACACAGAAGCACAGTGGAGGCAAAAAGAAGTACATGCAGAAGCAGCAGCCACAGGCACAACAGAGCCAAGGAGCTCCCTCCCAGGCAAAGCACCACCACTTTGCTACCTCCTCTAAACTGCCTTCTGCTGTCGCTCTTGTGGCACTTCAAATTCAGTCCTGATCCCGCAGTAGGGCCCAGGCACGTAAGCTGAGCCCTGTCAGCTTCAGCCACCAGCGCAGGACCGGGCGCAGGCCAGCCGAGAGGGGGCTGGTTTAGCACAGAAACGAGCTGACTGCAGCTGCGCAGTATCACGCGCTGCCCAGGGTAACCGGCACATCGCCCGCTTGCAGCCAGTTACTTGGTTTGGTTGTTTTGTTTATTTGAATCTTCTACATCTATTTCTGTTTCCTATTACTTGTTTATTTTGACTTTAGAACATGGTATGTGGGAATGAATAGGTTGGGATCGCGTAGCTGTGAATCTCGGCTACAGGTTGGGTTAACTGAATTTGATTTGTACGGATGTTACAGTCAAAGACACATTTGTGCAACACTGCGATTAGAAAAATATTCCTTTTTCGACAATAAAAAAAGTTTGAATTATTTATTAATCATTAGTAGATTTTATAGGGGATTATGAAGATTGTGCCCCTAATTAGTCTAATGAATATTTTTTTAAAATTTTATTTTCTATAGTATGGCATTACAGAAAAGCAACATTATTGGCACAGTGTAACTTCACTATTTAATGATTTCTGCTGTCTTCATGCACCTCTTGCATAGGGAGACTGCTTTCCCAATATTTCTCATTCCCTACCATCCATCCAGTGGAGAGACAGGAGCTGACTGAGTTACCCATTGTCGCAGAGTGATGCTGTGGCGGATACAAGAGTTAAACCAGTTCACCTGAATCCTACTGACTCACTCTTCTGTCACAGAGCTGACATACACTTGTTCATCTAGGAGGGATGGAGACATACCTTACACACGTATCAGTCATCCAGATTTTTTTTCTGGGACGGAGGTTGATGAAAATTATCCACCTCCCTGTGAAAAGATGAATAAAGGGTTGTTCAGCTGTAGCTTCTTCATTAGTCCAGGAATGCAATATCAGGAGGGCTAAATTTATGAATATAAATGTCCAGTGGAGGAACCTTAAGAAAAGTAGAGTCATCAAGTTATTAAAACCACTATAAGATTACATGGATTCTGATACACGACTGGTACCAAATTAAGGTTGTCCTCCAAACCTTGAATTCCAGCTCTTAAATTACTGCATTTACAACCTTAAATAATGCCTGAGATTTTCAATATATAGCTTTGTTTTGACTGCATATACATAGAACCGTCATAGAAATTCAGTGTTTGCCCATGTTTATCACACACTGTCACAGAAGTTTCTCAGCCTTCTGTTCTTAGAATTGGAAATAAAGCTATTGCTAAGAATATAATTTTCAATAGAAACTACTTTCTACAGGAATACTAAGACTGATCATTCCTTGGAGTAAACACTGCCATTCCTGCCCTTGAATCAATGAAACCGAGCAGCCATTTCAAGTCAGCTCCATATCTGATTCTTCTTCAGCTTGCCTTTAATTTCTAACGCAGGACAGGAAAACACAACAGCCGGTTCCCATCTCCAGTGAGGGCTGTCCTCTGGGAATTATGTGCTTCTCACTAGCAATGGCTAAATTCTCTTTGCAGCTGCAAGACAACCATTTATTCCTCAGTGCCTTGTATTACAAAAGCAGTGACCAGACAACCCAGACGCCATCTTCCTGGGTGCCACAGCTCACCCGTACAAGGTTTTGCCACAGCTCTTTCATTTATTTCATTTATGTTCTGTGCTGCAAAGCAGTGATTTGGGATAATTGATGGTGGAATTCTGCTAACATGAACTTTAGGATTAAATTGTTTTAGATTAGCGAGTGTACATTGTACATTGGTGACTGCCTGTGCAAGTATTTATGCTTCAGATATGCTTAGGAGGCTTTTTCTTGAAAATGAGTGTTTGGAAAGAAAACAAAACAAAGGAAAAATAACAATGAGCAGTAAACACAAGAATTCTTGTGGTAGTAAGAGAACCAGAGGAAACAGTAGGTTGGTATCTGCCTACATGGAGTTCAAGGATTGTGCTGTTACTCTGTATTAAATTTCAGTTTCTGCTGAACTTTCGCAGGAGATTTCCACTGGTTTTCCTTTTTGAAAGAAAGGGTAAATTAGCCACCAGATGGTAAAGGAGCCGGAACGGTGTATGGTTTTACCAAGAAGGACCACTACATCCACATTTACCAATATGTCTCCACGGTGTAAGGCGCTTGCCTGAACATATATCACTGTATGGCCAAAAACCCTGCTGCTGGCCTTCTAATCCAGGGGATGCCAGTCGCTGTGCTTCAGTTAATCTACTCTGATACAGCAATGACTTGATGAAGAATTAGGATATTATTCTTGTTACACTAGTTCACTTTCAACAGTTACAGGGAGTTTTATAATTTCCTTTGTAATTGTGTATTAATGCTGAAATGCATCTATCTCCTCCTGTATAATTCATTCATTTGTCAGGGAAGTGAGCAATATTGAAAGGTCTAAAATCCCCCTTTCACAGTACCAGCTACCTCTCCCAAGTGAGCAATGGTTGTTTTAGTTAATACATGTCATGTTAATCTCAGGAAATTTTCATTGAATGTTGTAAACTGTACAGCTCCACAAATTGCCCACACAAATTACAGTTCTTCAGTTTTCAGTATACAAACGGCATCTCCTGTGCTACACGACTCTGGACAGAAGGACAGTGGGAAGAGACACATTTGCCTTTGCTGCTGATCGTACTGCAGTGGAGTCACCATAATCTTTGCTGCCATAGCCCTCCTGACTTCTCCAAACAGGTGGTGAAGTGGGAACACAGCCTCTGTAATGTTTGGTCTCTACAAATATATAGTGACTTGACCTTACACAGATCTGAACTGCCAAGCCCCAGCTCAGGAAAACATTTCAAGCCTTGTTTAGCTTTAATCCAGTAAGCTACCTAACTGAAGTCCACTGAATTACTTTGGTGCCTAAAGTTAGGCACACTAAAGCACCTAAGCATGCACTGGGACAAACTGCTCTGCACTTTTGAAGCTCGTACTCTTAACTGAATAAGTCTTAACTGAGTGTCATGCTTAGGAGTTGTGGAATGAGAGTCTTACCCACTTTACTTCCTTTTGTCTTCAATCCTTAACAACAAGCACATTATTCAGTCACCTCTCATTGCACTGTATCAGGTCTGCAACCACTACAGCTTCAAAGAGGCGAAGTGCTAAAAATGAGGCAGGCTGATCATATGACATGGAAAATATACAAGAATTTGGGTAAGAAACTGGGGGTGGGTGGGGTGGGTGGAGGAAAGGGGAATAAAAGCATGTGCTTACAATCCCTGGACAAGAACTGCTCTCTCAAAGACAATGTACTGTACATATGTTATTTATATGCCACCATTTTAATGGTTTTTCAATGAAAAACATCTTGTTACCATAGTAACTGCCACACTGCATGCTATCTCTGAGACTACTACATCATCATACTAGACACACACAGTGTTTCACACTGATAAGTCATGGGCATGTCTGGTATTTTACAAAAGAACAACATGTACATATTTTCTGTACCTTAACCCATTATTCTGCATACACACTATCGATGTGAATTTCTCAATATGAGAAAGGAAAATTGTGTTCCTGTTCTTTCTCTTATTGTTTTGGCAAATAGCAACATGTGCTCATAATGGCAACTCACAGTAGCAGGGAAAAACTTCATTTTCAATTATTATTTTACCTCTCCACACATCCACAAGCTATTTACAAATTGAAGGAGAAATTGTTGAATTATTTCATCTCAGTTTAGAAATGCCTATTTAATCCATTTTGGCATTTCTGTAACACGGACTTTTTCAGGATACTTTGCAGGGAGTTATACTTG
This sequence comes from Phalacrocorax aristotelis, assembly GCF_949628215.1. Classification (NCBI taxonomy): domain Eukaryota; kingdom Metazoa; phylum Chordata; class Aves; order Suliformes; family Phalacrocoracidae; genus Phalacrocorax; species Phalacrocorax aristotelis. Next base: position 54,658,465 of record NC_134281.1, read on the forward strand.
TTTGCAGCAGACATTCCCTGCTGCCATCCATGGGCAAAGACGCTCACCGTGAGGTGCAGGCAGAGGTCCGTGGCCGTCCTTCACTCTATTATTTGTATATTTTAAGATATTGTACATCTTACCTAAGCCATTGAACAAGTAATGTCTGTTGTCCCAATTGCTTCCATATTTCTATCCAATGCTATATTCTTTGTCAGTCATAACTACCTTAAAGATTGAAAACTACAGAAAAAGTAGTCTGAATTTTCCCTTTGGGAATGGGCACAATAAAAAAATGCTTTCCATGAGCCTAAGGACATGTTGGGTGTCTCTACATAGTCTCTGCAGGTAGAAATTCAAAATAAACTATGCAAGAGTGTCTCCATGCTGCATACAATACGAGCTCTGAAACCTGTGAAATAACACCCATAAAGTGGTATAGCTGAAGAAAACACAAGTAAATAGTCTGCTGTTTCTAATTTGGTCAGTATAACATCTTCAGATATTTTGTTAACTTTAAACTGGGAAATTTATTAATATTGAATGTATAATAACTTTTTCCTTTTTTTTTTTTTTAATCAAAGGAGAATTAACGCTGGAGCCTACCTGCGGCAGATAAAATATCAGGATTGTTGGCTACATTTACGGTACAACTAACAGAAACAGCGAGCTGTTAAACTTATATCATTACGATGTTGTTAAACATTGAGGCAGATACTGCAGCAGGACATAGCTGAAAGATTTCTTGAGACAGGGAGGAAGAATACGAACCATCATTGTGAGATTTAAGGTTCCTGCTCTGCTGTGCAACATATGGGTGATAAAGAGATATGACCATTTTTCACTGCAATAAACCTCCCTCTCAAGGCAACAAGGACACCAAAATCCAAGCCAACTTCTTGCCATGCCTCAATGTTAAAAGCCCCCAAAGGCTCCTAATTTAGGGGTAGATGAAAGTCAAGTGAGTTTACTATATAGCCCAGGAAATGACCGAGAAGACACTTATACGGAGGAATGAGGAGATGTTCCACCACTGAAGGACTGCTGCTGGGTCAGCACCACATCCTTCCTATGGCTCTGCCTCATAACACCTGCTCAGCAACGAAAATATAGTTTTGATGGTGTGGCTGATAATCAGACCCATAACCAGCATTTTCCCCTAAGTTGTAGAAAACGTACCTAACTAATATATTAAAAGTGTGACTCATCTGGAGAGATACTTTTCTTTGAATATTCAGGGGTATCCTGCATTGTCACCGATAGGGACAGAACTTGCTCAACTTAAAACTTTTTAATTGACTAGAAAGTCTGGAAGCCCTGAGGCCACGTACGCACATTGCACAGCAGACTGTTTCTGCTTTCCCACCAAGAATCATGAGCAGCCTTGCAGTATTTTCCTCTTACTCATGAAATTGGAACTGAAAAAACAATGAATTTCTCACACTGTACGGAAATGAGCTCAGCCCCAAGACAGATACTGGGAGCTTTAAACCCTCACACCAGAAGTTATTTCAGACCTGACAAAACATACTTGTTTATAATATTAAGCATAGGCTCTAGTGGCAGGAGTCAGCATATCTGCTCATTCTAGGCCATGCTGCTGTGCAAAAAAGGGAGGAGGGGTGTTTACTGTTCATTTTTTCTTTCTGTCCAGATTGGAAGGAACCTCTTGTTAATTTTCTCAGAAAGTCACTGGATGATCTGTTATTCAGTCAAAAGATAGAGGCCATGAAAAAAGAGCTTAATATAACAAAGTTAACATGCCCATATAACCTATTTCTGTTACCAATTTTCAGACACAGAAGAAAGTCATGTATAAGTTTACATGTAATGGCAAATTTTGCCAGTTTTGGAAAAGGACAGGATGAAATAGCATTAGGATTATAACTGGGTTCAAATCTTCCTTTGAGCATAGAAGTCAAGAAGAATAAAACCAAAACCATTAACATTTAAAAAGATGTAGACACTACCGTAGCAGAATTTTAAGTTTTTAAATTTTACAGGCCCCTGACCTCCCCAAGTCTGGCTGACTATTTCAAGCTTTTATTTAATGTCATTATTTCTGATTTGGCTCTATGCTCCTCAAATTCTTAAATATCCTTATACTTTGGTCCCCTTTGTAGCTTTTTTTCACTAACCTCCTACTTCCCATTCTACCAAACTACTGAGACAACTTAAAAAAAAGTTATTCTACCTCTAATTGCACAAGCACCGATGATGTGTTTCTTTGCTGTTTAATATCTTTAAATTATACGCTTTAGACCACAAAAAACAAGCCAGTTCTGCTTGCTCAGAAATCATTATCTGCACTGTTATTGATACCAGCAATAAGGGACCAGACTCTGCAACAGCGGAACACAGAATTTGTGGCAGAGATGGAAGAAAGTCAAACAACTGGACGTCACTTTGGAATAGGTTTCTTTACATTTTCAAATTGTTCTGCATTGTGCAGGAGCAATATGGTTTAAAAAATAATAAGAAAAGACAAGTAAGAGACCACTGTTTCCTGTAGTTTGGTCAATTCAGTACATAGAGTTTTTTCTACCTATAACTCACCAGAGGCGTATGGGGGAAATAAAGGGAGTGTGGGAAAGAAACGGGAAAGGGAAATGTACATTGGTTATTTTAGAAGGCTCTTAATAGCTGCTAGCAAACTATCTGGAAAAAAAAGTGAACCAGTTCCAAACCTTCATATGTTCTAAAGCCAACTTGTAATAGAAGGTTTTCAGCACTGGAGAGAACTAGTCACTCATTTAGGCATCCAAGATCCATACAACCAAAACCTAAGTGTGAATTCTGTTACCCATCCTCAGCTACCCATGTTTCTGAAGTGTTTTCCATAGCTCATTGCACCAAAGAAGGAAAAGTGTAGTTATGATTTCAAAATTTGCTGAAGCAACACTTATTAAATTATGCACTCAGGACTTATTTGTGTTTGAAATCTCTCATTTCCTAAATTTTAATCCTACCTTTCCAGGCATTACTCATTATCACCTGAAATTGAGGACCACAAGCAAGGAAGACTGTCTGAACACATGGTTACAAGAGAGTGATTTTCCTAGCAGACAGCCATGTGAAAGCTTTCAGAACTTCTTTTCTAACTCTTGTGAGTTTTTAATGATTTGGATAGCGTGGGTAGTGGAAACAGATGCTATCGTCTCTACATTTTTGGCAGAGGATAAAGCAGCAAAGGCTAACATATTCATGCTGTTTGCAAACTGATGTATACCACAGATCATCTTTCCAAAATACATTTGGGCAGGACAGAAAATTTCCAGCTCTTGATGATATAAAATTATACCATTAATGTCTAAATACACCATTACTTTTTAAAAGAAAATAACCCCCCTGCAATGCATAATCTTTCCTGTTCTCAGATGGATAACGGATACATATCTGGGTAGCCATTTAGATTTTTTCCCCTGCCACAGAAGAAAATCAGGCTTGCCAAGCACTTTAGGATCTTCACATGGAAGAAACTTTGTATGAGTGAATTCCATTATTTATTGCTACCATGCAGCATTCAGTACATCCACAAGGCTTCCTGCAGTCTGAAGACTATATTAAGACCTAGTGCAAGCAGATGGAACTCCACTGACATCAGCAGAGCTGCACAAATTTACATCAGGCCTCAACATGGTCTAAACACTGCTGCCTGTGGTTTATACGTTGTCTATTCTTACCAGAGAAGCCTTTGTAATTTAATAATAATAGTCTAGATCTGATCCAGAACTCAAGATACACAAGCTACTCAGAAGAGACGACTAATGCAAAGCAAACATCCATCTTTGCTTCACCCTAAGCTTGGTTTGGAGGCTTAAAAAAATTTAACCTAAAAGATCTCAAAGCAATAAAACAGTTAAATATTAGGGAGAGCTGATAAAGGACTTTAAGCATTCTATCTTTCTGTATAACACACCACACTATACCACAGCCTCTGCACCACATATGTATCCCTGCTCTTTGTGTTATCCCCTTTTAACTAGTTGTAGGCTGAGATGCGTCATGTAGCATATTTAATAAACAGCTTCTGTCATTCAATAACCTCAAAATACTTCACTTGCATTCCTGCAGAAGATTAAACTGCATTTAAAGTGGTGAACAAAGAGGAAGGCAATCCAAGAGCACACTCAACATGTTATCGTTTGAGAACCTAATTCTGCAGCTTGGTTTGCACAGGCAGATCACTGCGCGAGTACGTGTCCTCCTTGGGGTTGGTGGGACTATATGGGTAAATATACCCCAAAAAGGGATCTAGTTCCAGGATTAGGATTCAGGACAGGCACCAATTCATATCAAGTAGAAGGCCACACAGATAATTTGGACTGATTATTACTTAAAAGTAACAATAAAATGCAGGATATTTGGGGGGTTTCATAGTTAAAACAAAACAAAACACAAAAAAACCTAAACCACCAAACACAACTCGAGATTCACTACCTGACCTTTGAACTGAGTTTGATCTGCTACTGGATAGTACTCTGGAAAGCAAAGGCTCTATGCCTAGAATCAAGCTGATATCACTGAGCATCGTCAGTAATTCTGATAAGTAAATTGTTCTAATGCTTTCTTGAACTGTATGAAAAACTTGGGGGGGGGGGGGGGAGAAGGGGTGTGTGTGGATCAATATTTTTCCCGTTGCGGGAAACAGAAGGCCACTAAAAAGGGAATGTTGTTTCTATTTGGCATTTCCGGTAACAGATCATTAAAAACAAGACATTTGTTATCATCTCCTTCATAGTGCAGTGAAAATATTGCAGTATGGTTTTCATTTTGGCTTTAAAAAGTGACAACAATTTGATTTTTGATTATTTTTAGCAAAGAAATGACATAAGTTTCTATACAGCATCTTTTGAGAGACAGTGTGACATGATTTTTGAAAAAATAATAAATAATACAAACCAAAAAAACAAACCACCAAACCTCCAGGCAGTTTAAAACCAGACTTGCCTCATACCCGACTAAGAACAGGTGGTGTTAGAGAGAAAAATCAATTGGGCAAAAATCAAATCTCAGTTGTATATCTTCTAGGTTTAAAACTATCAGAAATCTCCCATCTCCTTTAAACTGTAATACTATTTCCATATACATCACAGCATATGAATTTTTAGGCTAATCTGTCATGGATCTACAACACTACTCAGTTACAGTAAGAATCCTAAGATTCAGTTCCAATGAATTTTACTAATAATTAAAGAAGCTGTGTTAAGTATACTTCAAATAAAAACATAAACATGTTATTGTTTTCAAAAAAAACCAAACCACTTGCAGTGAGTTGCCAAAAAAAGGCAATTATATATTATAGTGAGATGCTCGATTAAAACTGCCCACCTTTCAGAATAAGCATTATAGCAACATACAATATTTCCTTGTTTTCCTTCTAATGAGTAACAGTGGTCAAACTGTCTGGAATCACAGTGGAGCCTTCCAGTGCTCTGCAAGTTCTAATTATGGCACTTGCTTTGACAAGCAGTTACTATGGCCTGACGTTGCTATATTTTGCTCTTTAGAGAAAGCTGCTTTGGTATGAGAAATGCCTAGAGAAGGTACGGCTGCGATGGAGAAGATGGGGAATATAAGATGATCATTTTTTCTTAGGATTACTGTGTACCATATCTAATGCTTCTTATTCCACCTGTATGCTTGAGGCAATAAGCCCTACCAGTAAACCTTTCACCCTTCACATTTTCTATTCAAAGACTGTCAAGACAGATGGCAGTAAATGCCATCTTTATTGAATTATGATCCTTAGTACTTTACCAGAAATAAGCAAGTATTAATCAAAGCACACAGGTTTGAAAAAGGTAGAGCCACGAGAGCTTTGGGAAGAAAACAGCTTGGCAGGCTTGGTCTCATTTCTGACAAAAAAATTAAAATTAAGAAACATCACAGTTAGAAAATTTGCCAGGTACCAAACAGGGTTGGGTGAGGCATCTTTCAGACTCCCTATAAATTTTCAGAGTATTCTGTCTTTCGTTCTGTGCCATGTCTACGTGCCTCATGTAGTTGTTTCTCTGGGTGAAAGCATAATTTTTTAGATTTTAATTTCTTCTGCTTTAATTTTAGTTAGTTCACCAAACCTTTTCGGTTACATAGGGTTGTCCTTGGGCCCCTTATTGGTTTTGCGGGGGTTTCATGTCTTGTTTTGGTTTGGGTTGTTGGGTTTTTTTTTCAATCTTTTTGCCTCTTCTTGTGGTGTCACTGGCTTTTTGTCATCATAACTTCATGCTTCTGCAATTTGTTTTGGCCAAAAGACAAAATCAACACTAGTCTCTCTCAGAGCAGAGTCCCATTCTTTGCACTGCAGGCTGGAGATGGGACACCGCAGTAAACCTGCACTCGGGTGCTCAGTACAGATCCAGAAACAGTCCGCAGTTCGGCCCCTGCCTGGGGGGAGTTGTGAGCTAGCAGGTAATTTGGTAAACCAAAAGCATAAATTAATGTTTTAACACCTTAGTACCTACCGCTCTGGAAATCTGAAGCAATTACTTTTAACAATTATCTTTTCTTTTAATTGCCAAAGACTGTTTTCTATAATGTAATAGAAGCTCTGAGACAGAGGTATGACAGAGTACATGCTCATACAACCAAGGTCTAGCCATGACGACCAGCAACATGCTAACGGGGCACTACAGCACTTTTAGCCCCCTCCCCACTCCCTGTAAATGCAAACGCCGCATACGGTCCCAGCTATCACGTAGCACACCTGCTGTTAGAGCCACAGAAGCAATATGAAAGACCTGGCTATAGATACGTGGAAGGACATGAGCACACATTAGAAGACATACCTGTGGATGACCTTTTCTCGTATTAACTTTCTTTTATGAGCGTGGTTTAAATACTAACCAGCAGGTAATTTGTTCATGCACTTGCATGCTGAATACCTTGAATCGAAGCAATCAGTTAAGTTGTACCAGACTTTGAGGAAGAAACTCAGACTTAAAAATTCTGTTTGGTTCAAGTTGGAGCCAAAAAGCCGTACACATCTACGGCAGATGAAAGCGTTTTTTGTAGTGAAATCCCACTAGGTGTTTTTCCAATAGCAATGCTCATTTAACAAGTGTGCTCTGCCATGCAGGTGGGACCTGTTAGGAGCAACAGCACATTGGAACATAAGCCTTCTGTAATTAATATTTATTGCTTACGAATATTCATTTTATTTACAACTTCATAGCCAGCCCCATGCCTTACAAACCAGTGTGGTAGGAAAGTAGTAAAAGTTTTCACTAGCTATATGCACCTTCTACCGTATAAAAACATCTCTGAACACCTAAATACATGCATTTATGATGATTTTTTAAATTAAATAGAACAAAATATCAACCGATTTATCACTTGCCATAAAATAAAACAAAACAGTGAGTGACTCCAGATGATGAATACACAAAAATGTCAACATGAGGCAAATCACCGTCTGAACAAGCAGCTCACAGAGCTGATTTGCCCATGTACATGATATTACTCCCCAGTAAACTTGATGTGAGCTTGCTTACCCACTAACGAACGGGAAGTAAGTTACCCTGCAAATACAGGTGGGCAAAATTATGCACAGCTTATGCACTGAGGTCAGAGCAGCTGGCAGGCTGCTAATTACTCACAAAGCTACCCCACAGTAACTCAGCAATGTGGTTGCATTCTGGACTCCGAAGCATAAGCAGCTTGAGGCACCACAAAGCCTCTCCACTTATTAACAACAGGCAGTGGCTCGTAACACAGGGTGGTTATTTACAATTAAGTCTAGTTCTTTTTATAGGGAGCTAGTACAAGACCTGAAGAAAAATTCATTTTATAGGACCCACAATTTTGAACATACCTAATATGACACCTAACCAGCACCTTAACCTTCTTTGTATCCTTTCCTACTAACGTACTACAGTAATTATTATTCTTCTCTTTTCCCAGGTAATACTCCATGCTATTTTTCATAGAGAGAAATATTGATTTATCTACTGTTCATTGTTTGTTGTTACTGGTAGCTTCCTTCCCCTAATAGCATTTTCTGTGACATTTGTCTGGCATGTTGGCATTTAAAGAAATTGTGGTTCTACTCTGCAAAGCACTTAACTACTTAAATTTGGTTCTGCTGCAATCAGTGAAGTAAAGTACTTGCATAAATGCTTTGCTGAACTAAGGCATAACTAAACATCATGAATTCTAAAACCTTAAATTTCCATTTTGTCTCCAAAAGCACAGTAGTTCTCTGAAAGGCCAAAATAAGTCTTATGCACATCCTACTCCAGTGACTGATAAATGTTTTTACTTTTCTTCATATGTAAATAAAAATATATAAATACATTAAGAAAAATATATATATTTAAGACTTAACATTGACACAAACCAAAACATCTAGTGTTTGTTCTCTCACTTGCTCAACTATTTTTGTTTTAATACAGTTTTTCAAGGATATAGAAAAATATCTAAATTTAACACAGACATACACGATGAAAAAATAGTTTACTTATTAATACTTCTTCTACCTTTTAAGTAGGATATTTTAAGGACTGTAAATACCATTTAGACTGTAGAGCGATGCTGGATATCAAACCACTTAGAGATTTTCTGTATGCTTCTGTGTCAGATGGCAAGTTCTACTAGTTACTACCAGTTTCAAATTGTAAAGAATTTCTACCTTCTCTCTAGATTTCTATTATTAGTTCTGATAGCCTTTTGCCAGACCTGTGCTAAACATAGAAGAAATGAAATTTGCATTCTTTTTCAGTCATGTTCCAGACAAATATTTCTTTCAGAAATTAGATAACACCATTCTACTAGCAAGATTTGCGAAGCTGTGATATGATACAATATAGTACTACACATGAAAATTTGTTCCATAAGGGTTTAGAATCTATGATCATCCTTGGTTTTTTCCAGAACATTTTTGGCTGTTGGAGGACAGCGCGTCAAGTGGCGAAAACTGAGTAGTTACTCCAGTATAAATGTCCCGGTTATTTGCCACCTGCAGTTACCTGCATTCAGAGCTAAGGGTGTGGAATACTAGAGCCTAGTCCATGGAGCGCTTATGAAATACCTTATTTGGGCAATCCCATGTCAGGGCTGCAGCAATGAAAAATGTGGAAAAATAAATATCCAACAATAAGAACTTGAACAAAACAGTTTGAAATGTCTCTTTTTCCCTTTCTCCTATTTCAACCCCAGTTTGTTTATTACTAAATACAGAGCGCAAGAAATCTGATGCACAGTAATGTAAATTCAACTTTAATGATGCACTGAAAAATGTCTTATTGTTACCACAATCGGTGTCTTTCTGGATATAAGCGAATTTATAGGATTCTGAAATAAAGCCCTAAATCCATTATACTTTTTCTACAGAAAAGTAAAGGCTGATTGCTAAGGACAACTCTAACAGCATTTTGGTGAACTACAGACCCCATTTGTCATTAGTGGTCAGAAACTAAATTAGATCTCCCAATATATTTTTCTGTGTATATTCTAAACAATCTTCTTGCTATTTGACCCATGTAATTTCAGAAAATAGGCTGAACACTGGCAAGTTTGACAAAGCTGCAGTAAACCAGACTGCTCTACAGCTCTGTTTCTGATATATTCCTAGATTAAAATAGCTGGTAATTTACATCCAAAGATGTAAAATAAACAACTCATGAGGCATTCAAGTTGGAAGCACAAATTCTTCTGCAAAACCATGAATAACTTATTCACCAGCATCAACAGTAATTTCATCTAGATTGCAGTCTTTACATTGTAGGCACTGAAGGGATATTAAATACAACAGTATTAACTTCTGCCTTTGTTATCAAGCAATACCTCTTACTCTTTGAAATTGAAAACAACAGCACGAAAGTGAAAGTATAGAAAGAACACCATGACCAAAATTAACTCTGCAAATCCAGAGGATATGGATAAGTGTTTGTGAGTCTATTGAAATGCTTAAATGAAAAACACTGTAAGCCTTAAAAATACAGCTAGATTGTAGCCCCACTTATAAAGGAAGAATGACATTTCTGATGCAAAATATTAGACCATGCTGAGTGAAATATATTACACACTTGTTCCGGGTTTATTCTTTACCCTGTTCAGATACTTTTGAGAACTCAAATTAAAAGGGAAAAATTGAGAAAAAGACAAAACATCAAGTATTCAATATTTTACTATCAGCCACTTGGTTTCATTTAGTGTTAATGCATATATGCTTTGGTGCTTACAAAGAGAGTTCCAAGGAACATTGGGTGTTATTAGATTGATAACCAACTCATATCCCCAGCAGGTGGCTCATAAATACTTAAACATATGCGGATTAGTTGGGAGAGGATCGTCTTCATTTGTGGTTTTAGGTCATACTAATGTGATTTTCTCTTTCAAACAGAACTAAATAGATGTGTCAGAAGGGGTAAAATTGTTAATGGAAGAGAACACAAATAGTTTCTAACCTGCTGGTAAGGTTAGAAATGTCATGGGTTGTTGTCATTACCAAGGAACAGAGAGTTCTTCATCATTTCAAATGCATTTTCATATCCACAGGTAGTCAGATAAGTGACCATTACCACATGTAGCAAAAGGACAAGCAGATGGGATGCAGCTCTTTCATTTTTGCCTCTCCTCTACACTTCTATTGTTTTCTGAGTTTGCAGTCATCTATTGACTGTATGATGGGAGCGGTTCACTCTCTTCTTAACTGAAAAGACACTTCTATGTGCAAGAAGAAGTATCATGTCTTCTGGAAAGCTACTTCCTCCAAACTTAAACAAACTCCGTATTCATTTGGATCTTTGAGACTGTATCAGCCTGGCCCACTACTGATGCAGGCACAGGTCTGTCAGAGACTGAAGCCACAATGAAAAGGAAGATTTGAACAACAACCACAACAAAAAAATCTTTGATGATGTTTCTCCACACTATTAGTTTTAAGCAAGAGAGACAACTAGAATGAGGTTAAAATTTAGTAAGTGAAACAGTGAAATAATCAGCAAATTTATAACACAGGCAGATCGTATCAAAGTATCAATCATGAGTCGTGATATGATCAAGGCAACTGACCTGATGCATCATTCAAACTATTTTAAAGGAAACCCATCATGTTCAGTAAGTCACAGCTATTAAAAAAGAATTCCTAGCAAATTAACATTTTCAGCCCCTGAATAGGTTTTTAGTCAATTTTTGCATGCAATTTATGCAATATGCCTCATACCTACAGACATATATATATAGCCTGAACAAGCAAAGTGCAGTGACCTTCGTAGTGCCCAGCATAAGACTGCAAACGATCCATCTCTTTGCACATCTGCTTACAAAATTATAGAGCAGGGAAGTCAGTGGTGTGCACAGTTCATACGTACGGTTGTTGCCACCTAAGGACAGACAAAAGCATCTCTAACTAGACAACCGGGTTCCTTTAGGCACTAGCAGCATGTCTTCATTTAGTTTGATTTCAGTAAGTGAGCTTTCAACAGTGACTGCAGTGCAAGGTTGTAATTACGTCTCAGGAGTGGAAAGACACTGAAGCCCACATTCTGCAAAGACTTAGACATGTGCTTATCTTTCTGCGCTGTAATAAAACCCATTCATCTCCATGAAAACACGCTCCCTGTGTATCCAAATATACGTATAAGTCCTTGCTGGACTGGTGTGCAGGTCAGAATTTTATTTCAGTCATTTAAATGTGCAAACTTGCCAATTTTGATTAAATATTATCAGTCCAGTAAAAATGAAAAACTGTTGTCAACCCTGGCTGAGACGAATACTATGAACCCCTTACGGTTCTTGGCCCAGTGATAATTCTAGGCCAGAATGACAGTTTCATACCACTCAAAAGACAGATCAATTGAGTAATAGTCACAATGGCACAGATGGCCAGAGAAAGGCCTAGTGCACTGTATCTCTTGGCATCAAGGTTTGGTATGATCAGCTGTTACCAGGAGCTCACACTGGAGCTGCCGTGGAAGAGTATGCACTGGCGAACACAGAATAACCAACCTGTTAGACCTGCACCAAGTAGGCTGCAAAAAGGGACACACAATTTTAAGTCATATAGGTCTTACTTTTCCTAGCCAAATTTGCTGGATGAACGTGTTCCACTAATGGGACAAAACAGTCCATCTTTCAAGCAAACCAGCAGATTTTTAGGATAGGAGGTGATCATGGCAGCAAACTGGCAATAGTTCTCCTATTTTGTCTGTGCTAGAGCCCTGCTGCTGCTGCAGCATGAGGAGAAGCAGTAACATTTGTGTGCCTGAAGCGATGACGACATCAGCCCCATCCTGTACCCATCAGGAGCTATAGCAAGCCCATCTCTTCAGGTGTCTTCCTTTACCCCAAATGGGCTTTCCATCCCAAATCACCTCTTCTCCTTCCTTTTCCCTTAGGCAAATGATGCAGTGACAAGTACCTGGAAGGCTCCTGTACCTGGAGAGCAAGGAGGGAATCTTGGGCATCAAAACACTTATTGAGGGAAGTAAGAAACTACAGCATGCTGCTTATGACCTTATAGCTTATGACACTTCTAAAGACTCAGAAAAGTACTTGCATTTGAAACAAAACCAGATCATCCTGCCAATCACTTTGATCCTCACTGCTGAGCTGCTGCCTAGGTCTCTCCTTGCATATGCGCTGCACATCTGTACAAGTACCACGTACATCCCCAAGCCTTCCCACAAAGGCAAGTTACTCCATCCTTCCATGAGGAAATGGAGTTTCTCCCCTAGGTTTTAGGAGCTTTCTTGCTATGTCTGAAGAGGAGTGCCTAGAAGCCTGGATTCCTCTATGCCAACACTATATACTCTGCAGGAAATGGAAGAAATTCTGGGAAAACTTTCTCCTAAGGAAACTTGAGAGTCCCCAGATCAGCAGCTGACTTCTGCCTTCAGACGTAGATGTCTCTTAATATGTACTGCCCAGGTGTTACACTGGAAACTATTTCGTAAGCGAGCCTGCCGTTGAAAGAACCCAAACATCATGGCCACGTATAAGAGAATGTGGTACTAACCAAACATTTCACTGAAGGTGGACATAGAAGCAGTCTGATGTATACAACAACTTTAAAATTGACTCCTCAGAGGCACTGAAATTCTTAAAAGTATGCTAGTTCTGAAATGGAAATTGCCTCACAGTGGTACTCGAGTCGCAGCTGGGCCGCTTATCACGTCCAGTGCGTGTTGGTATACAGCAACGTAGAGTAACTGGAAGCTTTATTCTAGCTTTCACGGTAGGCAGTGCTATCATTATGGTCACATATAAAGTTCCGTTTAAAAGTTCTGTTTTCACTCACTATAATTTGCTGGGGAAGATTATATGGGGCAGAGGCAGAGAGGGTGACAAAATTTTTGATGCTTCACCTCTGCAAGTAAATTACTTTGTTAATTTGCAATACATATCTTACAACTGCTTGATTTTTAAGTGCGCAAGAAAAGGACAATTGTTACATTTTTCCCCTTCACTCCACCATCATCCTCCATCCACGTTACCCCTTTAATTTTCTACTTATTATTAGTTAGAGAGAAGTAAAGAAGAGTTATACAACACAATAACAGCACAGCAAGGTAGTCACAAAACGTAAGCAATTTAGAGGACAGGTATTGCACCACTACACTGTAGTAAACCCACAGACGTGAATTTAATATTCACACAGAAAACCCTATGAAATTAAAAGTTTAATGTAAAAATCCTTAGCAGACCCTTATACGTAGTTACTAGTAGACTACCTTTACACACACATCCTCTTTTGCAATATCTTTAATGTTTTTTTCCCTCCTTAAATTACGTGATTTCATCCAGGCTATAAGGAAAAGAGCTGAAGCTCTGCTAAAACATTCTAATGGCTTTTAAGATGCTGTCGATTTCTGTTTTACCTATCAACACGTATAAGTAAAAAGTTATATTATGCTGGTCATGTAGAACACATCTCCATTGTGCACGTTTCCTCCTTTTCTCTTCCTAGCTAATAACTTGGAGTAGGGAATTTAAGTTAAATGGTTCTACACCTTGACCTCCATCTTGATGTGAACCATAGGTGGCAGAGACTGTATTAGAGCTGTCTCTGGGGTATTACGCAAAAGACTTCAGTGCTTATATAGTGAAGAAAATTGTGCTTTAGTACTAGCCTGCTGAGTATGCATTATAATTCTCTAACTATTTTCAGCAAGGTGTTTTATGGGATTCAGTGCCTTCAGATGCCATATATTTGGTAGGAGGTGGCATTAAATTTTTTGTGTAAGGTTCATTAGCTAGGTTTACCTGCTAAATTTAAATTTTTTCATGTACTTTATACAGAAGTATGCCAAGTTGCTGACAGAAAATCTAAATCTCAGACCCTGAAATGAAATTTTTTTTCTTTTCTATTTTTAATAAAAGTTGTCTGAACAGTACATTTCAGTATAGATGTGCTGGGAAAAAAATATATATCACAGGAAAATATTGCCTCTTATAAACATACAGACTGCATAAAACCATTTACGTTTTACTCAAGATCAGTCTGGTGATATTCCTCCAGACCCTTATACAGCAATCAAAGGCCTCACTTTAACATAATGGATTGCAGGGCTCAAGTTACTTTTCATAGAAAAGAAACCCTTGTTGGGAGCTGAAACTCATCTTGTGAGACAGAACTCATCACGCCCAATGTTACCTCATCAGAACTCCTTCTTTCAGTCTTACACAGGGGAAAAAAAGCCAGCCCTCTCCTTCTGGTTATTTAATGTCAGTCTGTCATTCCACCTCAAACCAAAGCATGGGGTCTTTGGGGCAGAGACTGTGTCTGGGGATGTACCAGTGCTGAGCTCAGAACCGTGGAGGCAACGGTTCAGGTTGAGATATTTTATGACATTCTGATTTACATAACACAGATGCTTTCTAGATCTATCTATATATACATATACAATCTACAGTTACATGGTTTTTCTGTATGTATATATACACACAAACATGTCTGTATATGCACACACACACACATCTCAAGCCAAGTACACCCATGAGCAGGAATTCCACTGAACAGCAATCCAAAAAATCATGATTCATTGTGAACCGTCATCAGTAGAATTTCAAATTTGCCAAGAGACTTTTCCTAAATTATAGTTTAGTATCTCTTTCTGTCCTTTAGTCCTTAGCAGTTAATATACTGATGAAAGTTAAAAACTTTGCGAACACCACCCATACAGCAGAGCTGTTAGCACTCTGTCAAAGAGCAAGCACCTCTACTCTGCTTGCTATGGTGTTCATAATTTTTTTAGTTACTTCTGATTCTCAAACCTTTTAAGGTGATAGGCGAAACAAGAAAAACTCAGTTTGCTTCAGATAAGCTTTATCTTACCCATCTATGAGAAAAACAATTTTGGTTTTACTCTTGAATTGAGGAACGTAACATTAAGCAAGTTCAAGAAAAGAAAGAAAACTCCTTTTCCATTTCTTTTGGAAGGCAAAATTAGAGCTTTATGCCATTCATAAATTTTCATGTGTTTTTTTTTTGTTTTATGGGGTTTTTTTGGTTGGATTTTTTTTTTTAGACAAAACATTATTAAAATGAGTTGCACATATAATTCCTCTTAATATTCCATTAGGCCACTGTGCTGAATGCAATTTTATTTGCATGTGCTATTTACAACCTACATGTACCAATGTTCTCTCCAGTTCATTTAACACACATTTAGATAGGAGAAAAAAAAAAACAAAAAACACATTACAACCAGAAGACAGTATATTTGGGGAACATATCCAACCTACCCAGCGCAAGTGTAGAATTCTACACCAAAATGGTTGAAGCTGAGAATTCAATAGAAGGAAAAAGACTCATGGTGTGCGGGGGGAAATGCAGAGTTGTTTCAGACATCAATGATATATTTGTTCAGCTAAAATATTTTATTTTCATTTTGCCTTGATACCATGATTCCCATCAGGCACTACCATTTCCCCAGCAGTTAGATCATAATGAAATAATGAAGTGGGCTTACGAACCACTGATACAGAGTACTGGATAGTCATCACCATCTTTTGCCTATCCATACCAAAAGAAGTGTTTGATTTAGATGTTGTTAATTCCTCCTGTGTTCATAGAATTCGCATTTTCAGGGAACATTATTTCTACCTACCTTATCTTCCCTCTCCATCTACATTATTTTCCTCCCCTCAGTTATCATTGTTTCCCCAACCTTTCCCTGCTTTTTGTATGTTCCAGCAATATACTCCTTTTTAAAAACTGCTTTTTTTAAATATGATTGCTAGTCCAGAACATTTGGGTGGTTTATATCTAACTCAGCCACTTCCCGGCATAAGCACTTCAGAATTTCTCTGAGTCATTTTTAACCTTTGTTCAGCTTTTACTGCCAGGACATAAGTCTCAATATGTATCAGACGTTTTACGTACCATGAAAATACCATACTGTCCTATTAACTTTCTTTATCTGAGCGCAGTGGTTTTTTAAACTACAGTCCACACGAATGGTAGTTCTTGTTGTCTTCTCACTAACTCTACAAGCAAGAATTTCCTCAACTATCCCAGAATAATTGCATCTTGGGGCTCGGCTTAGGCATACACTTCAATACTATATTATCACATTACACTGTAATGCAGGTGCCGTACCAGGAGCAGAAAAAAAATTTTTAAACCTTATGCACTACAGTTAGTAGTAAATATAAACTAAAGGAATCTCCAAAACCATGATGGGGGACACTGAATCCTAGCTATTAAGCCAGTTTAAGATTATCTTTCAACACCTCCTACTCACAAGGCACCCCGTTTTGGAGAGAGAGGGAGGAGAGGCATTTATGCAGATGTATGCCGGTGACTCAGAACAAAGCAACAGAGTAACTAAAAATTCCACTTTTATAAATATGAAACACCAATCACAATGGAGATGTAAAAAAGTCACTTTCAACTATTTTTTGTAAAATAATTGCAAATACTATGCACAATTTACAGTAGTTAGCTAAGACCCTGCAAAGCTGTGTCCTTAATAAATGAGGTTCATCTGTACTAAATGGTTTGGTTCAACACTGGCGTCTCTAATCAAATTTGGGACAGATCAGTTCCATAGATTCTGTTTATTTCATTAATTTACAACTGCTTAGTACTCATGGTAGATGGTCAAATGATATTATTTGTGACAACACTAAATAAAATAAGCAAAAGAAAATGAGGCACATGATGTATTACCGGGATAAATCATACCACAAAGTGCAGGGAGATGAAAGCCTACAGCAGCAACACTTAGCACACTTCATTTGATTCCCATCCGTCAGCTTCAGTGCCAGTGGCTCAAAAAAGAATGCAAAGGTAAATGAACACCAAAATATGATTTACAGCCCTTGAAAAGAATCACACAGAAATAAATCAAAATTCTAGTGTTATTTTAGGCCAAGGTTTATTCAGAATATGGGGCTTTTATAATAATATACTGCTAAGTGTAAAAACATCACAGTACAAACACAGTCATAAAAAAACCAAACCACAAATAAAATAAACCCCATCCATAGCTAAGCCTCTCTACATAAGGGTCGGATTTTTTAAAAAAATTTTTAAGATAGTTATATTCATTCCATCCTAAAGAGGATGCATGGTTACCTAAAACTTCAACTGTGGCTCACGATGCTGAGTGCCGTCTCACTTGCCTCAGTCTTCACAAACAAGTGGTCGTCTCCTGGTGATTTTTTTTTTTTGTAGCACCCAGATAACCTTCTGAAGGGACACAAGTCGTGGCCTGTGGATCCTGCTCAGAGTGGGTGCAGGCAGGGGCAAGTTCACCAGCTAGAGAGGTTTCTCAGCCCTCACCAGCTCCTGTGTAGCATGGTGGCTCTCTCCTGTTCAGCAACGTAGCTAGCTGACAGGCTCATCGACTGTATTTAGTGCACAGCGCTACCACCGTGGGGAAAATGGGGTGCTGCTTGCTAAGGGGTGAGGTATGTGATCAGGAACTGTGGTAAAGCTAACGGAGCGTCTCGTGTAAAACACAAGACCTGAAGGACCTCAACGTACAGAAAACGGAATTTTCCCACAGCCTGCTTACCCTGGAGCAAACAACTCGGCCGTTGGCAAGAGCCACGTGTGGCAGCACGCAGCAGGACAGAAAACAGCAGGCATTACCCAGGCACACAGAAGGAAGGAGCCATTTGCAGAGAGGCCTGTCCACCCTCCACCTTGCAAGTGACACCAGAGCAACAGCCCACACTATTGCCCTAGAAAAGTGCTTGCACATTTGCTCTAGAAATCCATGGGGGAGGTTTTCTCCATCTCTTCTGACACTTTTTATGAGCCACTGTTGGGACATACTAGCCTAATTAACTGCATAAAAAGCTTCAGTAAAACCCCCAGGTCTAAGAGAAATCTTAGGGGAAAACACAAACAACTGGAGACATTGCAGCCTTGTCCTGCATGAAACAGGGAAAAGAGAAAGCAAGCCATTGCATGTATCCAGGTCAGTCCTGTCTAGACTATCCTCAGGTAGCCACCCTATATACAGTTCTTGGACTAACAATATTTCACAGGTATATCAGCATTCATTATTACACTAAGCTTAAAGTGTTGATTGTTTTTGCTTTCAATAATCGGAGCTCTTTCTCAAGGTTAACTAGTCTATGGCTGCAGCTTGAATGTTTGATTTCCTTTTTTCTTAATTGCATGTAGAAGCAACACATTGGAATGATTTTTGACCACCTACTGCTATATCTCATAAGATTTATATCCAGTACTTTTATTAACAGGCTAAAAAGCAGCAGCAAAGAAAAGCTTTGATGATAATAATAATAAAAAAAAACCAACAAACTAAAGCTTATTTCTTACCTGTAATATCATTCCCAGAAAGATACCTTCCTAGTGTTTGCTCCACAAATGCTTTTTATATTACTGAAACTTAAATTGTAATACTGTTGCAAGTAGGGATGAAACATTAACAAATCTAGGCTACTAGAGCTGTATGAAGTTAAGATTATACATTTCAAAGGTTTAAATAGGTGTTTGCCTAACAGCAGCAATCTCTATGGAAAACAAGTTTGAGAAAGAAAACACCGCTTGGATTTTCATTCTATTATCATTGAAATGGCATAGAGCTTTTTTTGTTAATGACTGAATAAATCAGAATCTCAGCTTTATATTCACAACATTTTCTCCTAGTTATTCCATGTTTGATGCAAAACTGAATGGCAGATGAAGAAATAACTCACTTTACAATAACATGTAAAGTCTGCAAATTTAAGCAGTTTATAGTGAAACTACTCTGTTTTATTATGGTGAAATAAGCGTAAATTTATAAAATAAAAATAAAGAATTAAATAATTAATCTTACAGCTTTTGGCATGAAAGCTATTAAGTATCATCTGGGGCCTGAGTGCACGTTTAACCTCTTTCCCTTCCGCTCCTGCCCTGAAGCAGGCAGCCTCAGCACTCTATGGATGAGCCATTATGTTTATCTTAGGTCTCTACAACCCAGACAGCTTCCCACATATCTTCCTCTAACAGAAATGCAAAGTCTTCTCCTCCTCACTACAATATTTGGAGCAAAACTTAATGCAGTGCCTCTCCCACCAGCAATAGCCCTAATAGATTTTTAAAGAATTGGGTGTAAGAAACACCCCACCAAAACACCACACCAGCACCACGCACAGATATAAACACAAATGTAAAGCTCGTGGCTGGCGACAGAGTCTCCTCTAGTGCTCATCACACCCCGGTATTATTTCCTACCTGCATAGAAATGTTGAAAATAAAATGTCTGATGTGTACGATTCAGTATTCCTGCTGTCAACAGAACTGGCAATTAAATGTTGCATCCAAGGAAAATTATCTATATATACAAAGGACTGGTAGAAGTAATTATGTAGTTGGTTAAACCTAGAGAATGTAATAAACCTCCTGAGGTGGCTAATGCAATCTGCACAAGGCATCTGACAAACCTCTGCAGGCTGAAGCTCTTGGAGCCTGATTCTCAGCCCCTCCATAGCTTTTGCAGCTATTCACACCTGCACAAGGCAGGTGTAGAGCAGTGTTCAGATCTGGCAGTGTTTACATCCACGCAGCACAGCTGTGAACGTCGACAGAAATCAGCTCAAAGCACTGTCTTCCCAGCTCATCTTTCACTTCAGCGTGCTGCTTTAAGACTGGAAAGCTGCAAAAGCCATCAACTCTATTGCCTTAAAACTCAATGTCCATAAGAAATTCAGAATATACTTTAACATCTTTCTGTTTTAATAAAATCTATAATTAACTAAATGAGGATCATAAATGTTTTGATGTTTCAGATAAAATGTGACCTGATCAATATATGTAAATGACTTGTCCTTTTTATTCTTGGAGAAAGCATCTGATCTTCATAAAAGCATTAGCAACACATGGGCTCACTATAGCTTCCAACAGAAAATTCTGATGGAGGAGAGCTATTTCATCGTTTTAACCATTAATGTGATTTACAAACAATCCTTACAGCCCCAATAAAACAGGCAAACTCCTGATCTATTTTAATCTAGTGCATTAATAGTCTGAATGATACTGAAAAGCATGAGACTGGCAATAACAGCGCCAGAAAGACTGGCAGGGTCCCAGGAGTTATCCTTCCTCAGCGCTCCTCCTGCGGCTGCCTCTGCAGGGCTGAGGCTGGAAGGCAGAGCTACCGGCATGCTCCTGCCGTCAACAGGGCTGGATGAAGTTGGAGGTTGGCCATGAGATTTCATGCTCTCCTCGGCATCCCAAATGACACCCACATATGAAAGCAAGCAGTGAGGAGAGGAGGAAGGAGTGGCAGACCAGCGAAGCTCACTGAAAACCCTGTGACTTTCGCCGCCAGGGCCTGGAGGCGCGGAGCTGCGTGCAAGCAGAGAAGCCCTCCGCTCAGAGCCACACGAACCATCCAGAGTTAAACTGACGATACCTTCAAAAAGAATGACAAATCCTAAACAAACCACAGGCTGAGCCAAAAGCTCATAAATTTATCTTTGTCAAAATATTTATCTCTGTTAATGCAGAAATTTTTTGCACACATTTCGCTGCTGTCAGATTACGCTCACCTATACCTCACTCGTAAGCAACTGTACACCCAAATTCAATAGCTGAAAGTCAAAGTCACGTGGCACCTGCCCATCCTTAGCATGGAAGACTATAAGTCCCAATCTGCTGCAAGTGCCTATTGAGAACAAATTAACTTGATGGTTTCTGTGAACGTCTCCCATTTTCTTTACAATAATTCTCTGAAACGAGAAGGGAAGAAATCACAGAAACAGCAATGAAAAATTCATTATGAAAGTAAAAGGAATATTTGCAGGCTACACAAATTAGAGGTAGGGGCTGTCCAACTCCAACAGAAAAAAACCACCAAAACAAGTGTTCCTATGAGTGGGAGAGCAGGGTACAACGTAAGGAAAAGGAAGGGAGTGAAAAATGAACAGTAAAGAAAATATTCATTAATTCTACTCACAATTTTGGAAGGGAGGAAGGGAGCAGAATATTTTAAAATAAAGAGATCATAAGAAACTGTTATTGACCCCAAGGGATGGAGAAGCAAACAGATCAGGAAATGTTTACATAGATAAGGGAGGTATGTAAAATGGCTGGTCTATTGCCCATGAGAGGTTTCAATTACCTCTCCAATCGGCACAACAGTGGGATTACAAAGAAAGCATTCATTTTCCTGGAGTTGGGACAGAGTCAACAGGTTTCAAAAGCCATTCTGGAGTTAGTTTAAGGAATTAAACCAAATAAAGCAGGCAAACATCTATTGTTCAGTGTTGAGAACAAAGTTTCAAATATATATGGCTAAGCCACCCCCCCACCCCCCTCAAAGAGTATGTAAGTATTAAACCTTTAACAGATAACAATATAGGGAAAAACTTGTGCAGATTAATTAAAAATATTCCATAGGTCAAGTTTACTTTCAAGATCAGTGAAACTGTGTGCACTTCAGTTACAAGATAGTTTATAACTTGTTCTTTGCTTTCATTTGTACTCATCCCTGATACAGTATTTTGCTTAAATGTGAAACAACGCATTGCTGTTGAAAACTCTAGGAATACCTTGTACTCTTCAGCAACATTAAAGCTGTGCCACCAGTCTTTCAGTGCTAAAAGAAATGAATGGAAGATGCTGTTGCTCTATGGTCTCAGTACTTTAGAGACCTAAGTCTGTAACTTCGTGCAGTCTATACATTTCCAAGAGGCTCCTGAGAGCACCAACCTTTACAATATTATAAATAACACATTAGCATCTTAGCTGAAGGCCACAATATAAACTGAATTAATTAACCTTACACTACAGGAATTAGGAGCATTCATGCAATGCAGTGCCCAAGTTGAGGGGTGCTAAACTGCAGGGAAGGATCAGTAATTTCTTTCAGCTCTTCCAGTTAAGATTCACAACTCTGTCTACACTTTCCAGATACTTCTAAACCTCAGTTCATCAGCTCCAGAAGACTCAAGTTACATTCTCTTTCTTCCTTCCCACCCCAGACTTTCACACATCCATATACTTAGTCCACTCTTCACTAAATCTCTTGCCTTACACACACGCTCTTCTTTTTGATCCCATTTCCACACTGGATAAAGAGTCTTGTACAAAATTTCCAGAACTATACTACATTTGGACAGGAATCAAGCATGCAATATTCCTGCTGAAAATGACTGGTGGTCCCAACTGGCAAGTATTCCATAATTATCAGCCTCAGGTTCTCCTTTCCCCTTTTCATCCTATTGCCTCAAATAGCACTTTGAATGTTCATATTTTAAATTTAACATCAGATTGAGTAGATACTAATTTATGTCTCTTATTCCCTGCTTAGATAAACTCTATGCATTTCTCTCTTCTAAACCTTCATCACGAGATGATCCTTTTGTTGTGGTGTTTGGCTGCTTACAAGGTGAGCTGGCAAAGATGAGGAAACACATCAAGGGGAAAAGACAAGCAGAAATGAAAAAAAGTAATCAAGAACTAAATAACATTTTCTCTGGCTGATGCATTGGTTCTCCATTTCTGGCAAAGTTCTTCACTTCATAAACTGATCCAAGGCCATTAGCTGAGGCACCGAGTTTCATATTAAGTTCAAATGGACACCTGGCTATTAGAGGGAGAGTGCTGCAGTGTCTCCAGGCCTACACACCCAATGTATTTTTCTTTTTTTTTTTTTTTTAATCAGAAAAGCAAATATAAACCCTAAGCTGGGAAATCAATGAATCAAGAAGCAAAGAAAAAAAATCAGCTCTAAGTAGTAAAATAAAGAGGGTCAATTCCTCATTGATATGAAACAATATAACCGGTTTATTTTTTAAGTGTCATTTTCCTTTCAAAGTTCAAGGCCAATTCCCTACTTGTTTTGGTAAAGTAAAGTGATAAATTGTGCTCTCATGGTGATACATTTGCAGTTACTCGAAAAACCTTATCTTGTAATTTACAGCAACCAGGACTCAATCTCCCTTTGCCTGAAATCCTGTAAAGTGTGCTTAAATGGGGCTGTCAGGGCTTTTCACTTGGCAGCTCAGGGGCCATATCCCTGCTGCAAAGGACAGTAGAGTAATGCATGGACAGTCAGAGAAATTATAAAATTAACTCAGCTGGAGCCCAGGCTGGGCTCACTGCCAGGGCTGCAGAGGCACCCTGCCTGCACAAGGGCTGAGAGCTACTGGCTACGATTGCGGTGATACTCGCATGATGGTAGCGTGGGACATCTATGACAGGGTGAAGGTGGGGGGGACGACAAAGTGTCCTGCAACCAGGTACCCCAGAAATGCTCCCCAGGCCCTGCCTGCAGCAGTGGGTGGAGAGGAGCTGGCCTGCACAGGGGCCCCCAGCACGGACCACAGCACAGGAGCACGGGGCTTCAGAAGGCAGTCAAGCATCCAGGACAAGGCACGACTTTGGGGTTGGGTGCCCTGTTACCTTGATGCCTTGTCCCTGCACTGGAAATGGGGTGGGGGCAAGATTCCTACTTTAAAATGTGCAAAATAAGGCACTTGTGGCCCATTTGCCCCTGGGGTGGGGGGAGAGGGGGCACAAAATGTACAATATATTCAGTCCTGTCCAGGACAAAGATCTTCATGCTGTTTTACAATCTAAGTCAATTAAAACACATTCATAAGTTTATCAGGGCCCAGACAACGATGCTAAGCAGATTCAGGTTCAGTTCTTAGATGCTCCCAGATGCCTCCACTTCTGTAGGAAGGTATAAGATGAGGGGCATAGGCAGTTTCTAATCTTTCAGGATTTTTCATACATTGCATTTTTCAGAGCCTAGACCACCTTTCCAGATGTAGCTGCACCACTTGCTCCTTCTGTGATGGTGTGCTTTTAGATATGCTGACCAAACCTCACAGGATTCTCTCTGTTCCAGGTGCTTGCTGAACACTTACACAAGATCATGTGCTCATTATTGCACCCCTTTTTTCTTTATTTTTCCTTCTTCAGTATTGCAGTAAAATTTCTGCTTCTCAAAACACTTTATGCAAGCATATTGCTCACATACTTCCAAGCTGAAACTCACTTCAGTATTTACAGGGCATGGTTTGATTCTCTGTAGATGCTATTTCATTATTTTCTTGTCTTTCTGGTATTTGTTTCTTCTTTCCATTTTAGCATCCTCCTCAAATTCAATAAGAAAACATAGATTTATTCCCTCATCTCTTTGATGAACAAAGACATTGAATCTGATCTTGCAAGAATGAAAGTCATCATATTACAAAAGTATAATCATACAAGTAACAGTAAAAAGAACACTTAAGAATTAACAGCTTCTACTGAGTATGAGAAATAGCTTATAGAAAACAAACCATAGTTAAGAATATCTTGACCATAGCCATGTGAGAGCACGTATTTTTCTCTTACATCTAAATGGTATCAGTAAAAGAAAACAGATTTCTCCTGAATTACAGGCAGATTGTATTTACTCCTTCTCACCAGTTATGTTGTTCCTCACCAACATGTTGCTTCCCCCTCATTTTAATCCAAAAAAGCCCAGCTGTTTATCGCAAGAACCTGTGACGGTGACTTACGGCAGCACATTCTCACAGACAACTGTAACTTTGATTTTTACACTATAATTTTGACATTTAAATTGGTCAAGATGTACTCTTCACAGAGCACAAAGAGGAAAAATGTGTTCATGAAAAGAACATCTAAATAGGACCTGAGTGACAACAGAAAATATTCATGAGCTTAAATGAAAATAAAAAAAAAAAAAAAACAGGTGGAACTTAAGAGAAGCCTGGATCAATGGATTAGACAGGCCACCCCACTGTGTGCCCATCAGCTGGATCTCCGATAAGGAGCCTGGCCTTGTCCCAGCGCATCGCTGAGAAGGGCCCAGGCTGCCTTGCCCTTCCCAGGCAGGTTTCCTCCCAAGGGCAGGGGCGAGCCTTGGTGTGACTGGCACTGTCGAGCCAGTGGTGCAGGGACCGTGCAGCAGGGATGTGGTTGGGGTGACTGAGGATATCACTAAGCACTCCTGCCTCATGGCATTTCACATTCACAATGAGGAAAACAATATTTAACTACCACAAGGTTCAGTGAAAGCTGTGAAAGTTACCCTATTATACCTAGTTCAACCTCGCACACAACAGATTTACTGTGCAGGGGCAGGGACTGATTGTATGGGAGTGCAAATCCTTTTTAATAGTTTGAGGTATAAACAAAATAAAAGTAAAGCATGTACTGTGCTTGTCTTTTCTATGAAAAGGTCAGGAGTGTGCTTTTGAAGGAGGAAGACTTTTGTTTTTCTTTAAGTCTGTAATGTTAGTAATATTATTAAGATGGTTAGACAGTCTTAAAAACTATGGCCAGACAAATATCCAAATGTGCTAAGGAAGTGGGGAGAGAAACTAAGGAATTAGCAGGCACATTCACAAGTTCATTTAGTTTAGAAGAGACCCCTGGGGACTGGAAAGTGGCTAACATAACAAAGTTATTTTAAAAGTGCCTGGAGACATAACAGGAAACCATAGACCAGTTAGCTTGATATAAAGTGGGGAGAAACTCCTAGAATATCAAATGGGAAAACACTTGAAGAAGCACAGCTTGATTAAGGATTGACAGTATAAGAGTAGAGAGAGGAGGGAGATCGGGGTTCATGGCTCGCTAACTTGCTGGGATTCTTTGAGGAGATTTCTGCCACAGTAGTCAGGGAATGCAGTAGGCAACACCAACATAAACCTTTATCTCTGCTAAAGAAAGCATATGCTCTATTTCAGATGAGGATTAACTCTTCCCTTGATGGCACACCACCACAGCCTCTGTGCTGAAAAACCTGATCGTGTCCTGACACACCAAAATATTCCCTGAGAAGTACCACCTTTTGTGGAAAGATGGTGCTTCCATAAATACAGTTCTTACAAAGAAATAATCTAAAGTAAATCTAATAAAGAATTTAGTGATACTTTTCATCAGCTGTTTCTGGCAATATCAGTAGCAATGCTGCTTATCAGAAATCCCTATTAAATGTTGTAAAATGCATTGCAAAAAAATAGAGAAAAATTAAGAATTAGGTCCTCTTTTTAAATCCTCAAAATGGAAACAGCTTGAAGTTTGATTTCTTTATACTTTACATGAAAGCAAGCACATTCTCTTGATATGCCACAGTCTGTAGATAATGAACCAGGCAGAAAAGAGAGCACTGAAAGTCTGCTTTGATTCATGGGCGAGACAGCACAATAATAGCAATGAATATGAAGCTGTCTACCACTCAGTAAGCATTTCAAATCAGTTTCATGTTTATAAATAATTGTTACCACATTTGTAAAACTGAACACTAAATTCCTCTTTTTGTTAAAGAGATAATTGTCCAATTCATGTGAGCAGAAGTTATTTTCCTTCCTCTCCCCCTTTTAAGTAGCTGTTACTTGTGCTAAGTTTTATTACATGAAATAAGAGAGACGAGATACTGATCAGCACAGTTAACTGAACTGAAATGTTACCCAAAAATGAAATGTTGCTACAAAGGAAACATTTGGCAAACGCAGAAGTCAGATTGTGGTCATGCAGAAGCATTTTACGATTAGAAATGTCTCATTCTATTCTTCTGCCTGCCCTTGAGGAGCCAAAATTAACTTGGATTTCTGGCTACAGGTTGTGAGGTCCCAGCCTGGGACGACTGCTTATATGTTTCAGAGAATCAAGATGGTTGACAAGCCTTGCCATTTTCCAGCAGAAATAGCCTGGATGTAACAGCAGATCCAACACACATGAGTTCACATGCCAGAAATATATCTGCATTACCAACAGGAAGGCTGTAAAGTAGGAACTAAATTTGTTTACTTAAAGATTAATTTGGTTTTGTTACCCTCAAAATCAAAAGCTTCTCCATTTTAAAAAAAAAGCTTATGGTGAAAACTAAGGACTTGTTTTACCAAGTTTGCGTGACAAGGCAACAGAGTAACAATTTACTGAAGACCATGAAATAAAAAAATAGAGATTTTACTCGCATCATTGGCAAAGCTCATCTGAATCCAGTTCTGGTTGCAGAAAGGTGGGATAAACTTGATGTGGCAGAATCACCCACTGAAAAAGCCTCTGTGTTGCAGACAACTGATGAGATTCTCTAACAAAAGGGAGCATCCCTAACATCAACACAACAGTGAAGAGAGGGCCATAAAGAGATACTGGGTTTTGAGACCAAAAGCTGAAACAACTGCAAGAGCTGGAAACGGCTGATTTAAAAATCCATTGGGAAGAATTCTGCAAGCTATTTAGCTATTTTCTGTCCTGCCTTGAGCAAAAGAAGGATGCTAGGGAGTGGATGGGCTGCAATCTATGCACATGCAGCTACAACCAATAAAACTACCCTTGTGACCAATAACAGAGGGTAACAAGGTAAGCTGGAATTAGGAGCTCCGTATGATAGTCTATATGGGCTTACATTGTAGCCCACCAACATTACTTATGCTAGAAAAAGACAATTAAAATAATATAGCACAATCTGTGATGGCTCAACTCATGTGTCTCAAGCTCAGTGAATACAGCAAATTGAAAGAGATTTAAATATAGTCTAAAACATGACATTCACAGATGTTCGTATTCATGCCTTCTCTCAGGCTTTCCTTGTTCTTTCACCAGCCTGAAAAATATCTGGTTTCCATTCAAAGAGCAAGTGTCATCACCTTCTCTAGATACATCAACAGCAAATCTGCACGTATGATATGGAGTGGCACGGTGTGCTTTGCAACAGTTTTTGCAGCCAAATATTTTCTGCTTCATACTCCACATTTGCTTGCAGAAGTGCCAACGTGGCTTTCTCCCTCTACCTCCCTTCCTCCCTCTATAACAAAGGAACAAAGATCCCATAGAGATTCTATTATTAATCAACATAAATCAGTTCAAGATAATGTCTGCTAGTCAAATCCTTAAAGTGATGATCTTCATGATGGAAAAAAGTTACCTGTTTTCTTTTTCTGTAAAAAGAAAATGGAAAGAATCACCAAGCCCCCAGCCTGATAAAAATAATAGAATCATAGATTCATTTAGGTTGGAAAAAACCTTCAAGATCATCGAGTCCAACCATAAACCTAACACTGCCAAGCCCACCACTAAACCATGCCCCTAAGCACCACAGCTACACATCTTTTGGCTAAAAGCGAAACTAATGGGGTTTGGCTGTACCTGCCTCCAGATCTCTGGATGTCACTGATTCTAGATGTTGCTGAAAGAAATGAGAAGTAATTCTACCTCAGGCCAACCTCCTTAGAGTGTGCAGCCCAGTCTAGTGATTCCCAAAGACAGTTTTTGCTCATTCATCAGTTTCCATGGCACTGATAATTGTTTCAGGTCCCAGCTCCATCCAACACTGCGCCCGCCAGAGAAAGCATGCCTCTGTATGTCCCTCTTTTATATCCCGAGCTGTAGCCAAACACCTTGGTATCCACAGCACTGCCTGTCTGCAAGTGGTCACAAGCCAGTTTCCAGGTCCTATCACTGCCTGCAGGTTGACACAGTCACAACCCTTCAAGCCAGCTCTTGTCACTGCCTGCAGAAAAACAGAGGCAGGAGATGCTCCTAATTTCTCACTGCCGTGTACATGTGTTGTCAGAAGCTGGAAGCAGATTCACAGCTCTGCCCTGTACCGTTCTCAGATGATTCACACAGCTCAGCCTGAAAATCTGTAATTGCAATTACTACTAGCCCTAGCTAAATTGCTAGTTTGAAGGCTTCTCCCACAATAACATTCCCACAGCTCATCGCCAAATTACACAGTATTATCTGAAATGTCATCTAAGACTTTGGAGGTTTATCAGACTTGGCTTAAATGGTTAGTATGAGATCCTTTTAATGAGATGATTAGCTACATAAAACAATAACAAACCTTGAACCCTTGTATTTGGCTGCTTTTATATATATATATCTCTCTATATATATTTCACGTAAGTAAGAATTTTACTCCTGGCAAAGCGGTAAGTGGATAAAACTGGCAGCTGCGATAATGAGATAACCACCTAGCTGAGACTTCAGAGGAACTTTTAAACATGAACTATGAAAGTACCACCTTTGTTCCCTCCCTTCTTTACCCCTTCGTGCAACTCTCTGCTTTCTTCCAAGTCCCAGTGACAGCAGACGGCTTTCTCTGCACAGCTGTCTTCTGGTTATATACTCCACACTAAACAACTCTGAGAACAGCCAGATAGTCTTTCCAGATATAGCAAAAGGCACCCATCCTTTCACAGCTATATGAAAAACAATCCCAGGGTTGCTGGGTCAGGTTGTTTTTCAACCGCTATGTTGTAAATAAAGTAGTAAATCAAATAATATTCAAACAATGTAAAACACTGCATTTTTTAGACTGGCATGTCTCATAAACACCTTGTCCAATTCATTTCTCTCACCATCCTCTCTTTAAAAAAAAATAAATACAAGTTCTCCCGTGGCAGAGGAGAGCACATGAGAAATGTCTTGGCTGCATGGTGAAGCTGAAAATGAAATCAAACTCAGATTTATGGCAAAAAAAGCTAATTGCTAGCTTAAACATGGAAACAATTGTCTCATATAATATATTGTGATGAATCAGCAGAGCAGTCACAGGTCATCAGGGACAGTGTGAGGAATGAAGCTGCTGCTTCTATCAAGGGGTCATATGTCATTAAGAGCCAGTTTGTTTGGGGGGAGCTGGCCAGTCTGGAGCAGGGAGAGAACAGACCCCCTTCAGACAGGGACAGGCCCAGAGATCAGGGAGAAATGTGTTGCATTGCCTGGCATGAGCAGGACCGAAGTGACAGCTCCTTGCACCGCCCTGCATGCCCTCGGCACGACGCTGTGCCAATGCGCTGGAGAAGCCTCACGAGACCCCTGGCACCGAACCCCGGCCGGCAGAGATGTGCGATGCCTGCTCACCTTGCACAAGCAAACAGACTGACGGTGGATAACCAGCCCTTGCTTGGTTCACTTTGGGCTAAGCTGGAAATTTATTAATTGCAAATGTTAAATCTAGGAAGACAAAGTGTATCTGTAGCTCTGCCAGCTCTACTTTATTTATCATCTTCCCTTTAAGAAATGTTCCAGTTACCTACCAGAGCCCAAAAGGCTGTAGAAAGTGTGGGCCTGCCAGCTGCCTCCCCTGCATCGCAGTGCACACGGGTGCTTAACAGGCACATGAGGAAAAGAAGCCGGCACGTCCCACCAGTCTACTATCCTCCCTGAAGAAAACGACTGCCTACATAGTTACATACAAACACCAATACAGTCACCTTTGCAAAAAGAGTGTTTTACACACACACAAAAAAAAAAACAAACCCAAAAACCAAACAACCAAAGAAAAAAACAAAACAAAACGAAAAACCCAACCCTTTCACTTGATGTTACCAATTTGTTTTCTTTCCTAAATGTTACTTATGCTACTCTCACCTCCATTGCCAGGGGCATTTATGTATAACCCATCTACTGCTACATTCATTCATCTGGAAGTTGGGACCTGTCTTTGGTATTGCAGGAGGGCCTATTCTGGGGCTTTGTTTCAGAAGGCTATTTGTTTTTTTTCTGTTTGTAATTGAACGAAGTTTTGTCATTTGTCAATGTCTGTCTTTTACACTGTGTTTTGCTGATTTTTTTTTGTATTTGTTTTTTTCATAGGTGTGCAGCTGAATGACAAACAAAAGTTCTCCCTGTAAAATAGGTTACTTTCTCAAGGCAGTCTGTACTTTTCCATAACTGATAATTGTTCCTGTAACACCATGAGAGACCCCACTGATGTCTAACAGAACCCCAGCCCGCATGGAGTGCAGCAACATACATGAAGGAGACAGCCTCTGGGGAGAATGGCTTAGAGGCTGGTATTTTATAAGAAGGAGGGTGTTACCATGCCTGTTCATACACAGCCCCAGCAGCTAAAAAAAGTCATGTCCTGTCAGAAGACCCACAAAGTATCCAACACTTACGCCTACTTTTCAAGGAGCTGAGCACGCACCATTCACCAAGTAGAGCATTAGGAATACCACACTGCCTGGAGAGCTCTGCAAATCTACACTGCTTCTGGCCTTCCAGCTCTTCTGAGAATTATTACTTTTCTTTAATTTTAGACAATGCACTTTCATCCCTTTTTTACACAATTTTGGTTTTAAGTCTGCATAGATTTAAAGATGCTTTATGAAACTCCTCTCAAACTTTGGACGTTGGGGTTTTTTCAGCCAAAGGAACACAAAAGACTTGACATCAGAGATGCAGCAAGACCTCAGGGAGCTAGGGAGAAGCTGTGTAAGGAGTAAGGGTTTTTATCTGCATTTAATTCCTTAAATCCACCCTGACATTGTTCTTCCACCACTCAATTTTATTATACTCCTTAGCTTTCTCATCACATTAGAAAGAAATTCCCATGTCTCGTACCAGTGCCACCAAAAAGAAAAACTGTACTTTTAATTTGATCTGTTGCAGAGTAACCTCCTACACAGACACCAGAAACTCTGGGCCCTCTACCTAACCATATCTGTAAGAATATTTGAATATTAGTAGTTACATGAGACAGAAAAGCTTTAATATCTCAAAAACTTTTGGCTAAAGTTTCATCTCCAAAACCAGATTTTTTTTTTTTTTGGCCATGTTTTTGTATGTAGAAAAAATCCTCACCAGCTTTACCACCTCTCTCAGTAGAAAACCCATTAGTTTCTAAAGAACAGCGTTTCCTGATGGAAAAGTCAGCCGACGCGTGCTCCAAAGCTATCTTTCAGAAGAAGACATGATGTTTTGGATGAAAAATAAAATTAAAAAAATGTTCTGGACAGCTCTTTTACACAGTCACTGCTCTAATACAGATAACCTTAAGAACTCATTCTCTGTAAAGGTCAGCCATCAATGTGCTCCAAAATCCACAGCTCTGAAAGGCAATGTAATAACCAGAATTGAAAACAGGGTTGGCAACTGGGAACATCCTGAAACACATTCACATATACCTCCCTTAAAAAAAAGAATAAATTTTAAAAAATATATCCCATAAAGAAATATTCCTAAATATTTCTGAAATGGTGGAGAATTGTTCCCAAAAGAGTAAAGATCTCTTGCTGCAACACTAGTACAAATGCATTCATGCCATGTGTCTACTGACTGAGTAGTTAAAAGGCTTTCCAGTCATCTAGTTTTTTCATGCACTACGAAGAAAAAGACAGAAGCTTGAAGGAACTAGTGTCAATATGGATTAATCTTAGGAATTAAACACCAAACATGTAGTACCACAAAGGTATCTTACACAATAATTAAGATAATGTAAGTGATTTACAAGAACAGATATTCATGTAAAAAAAAAAAGGAAGGGGAAAAAAAGTTACGCAGTTTAGCTGTTTTATTAACAGGAAAGCTTGCTTGCTGGTATCTTCTTCCTTCCTCAACTTCAAGTTCACAGTGACTCAGAATTTCTGGAACACAGACCAGAACAATCTGAGGCATCACTGCCTCATGACACAGCTACAGCTCCATTGATCTGTTCCACCCAGTTTCACCAGTATCTAAAATACACAGAGAATTCAGCAGGAATGTTTGCAGATAATCCTCACTGACTACGTTCAGCCCCAGCTCCCAGATTTCAGAAGACTGGATCACCAGTAACTTCACTGACATCAAAATCCAAGGCATGGTTTAGTGGTGGACTTGGCAGCATTGGGTGTACAGTTGGACTCGATGATCTTAAAGGTCTTTTCCAACCTAAATGATTCTAGGCTTCTATTTTGTGATTCTATGACTCTCTGGCTTCCTGCTGGTCTCTATCACAGTTTTCCTCTTTCTCCCTGCATCCTACTTACACACACAGCATCTCTGCCTCCGCTCATTTCTCACAGCTACTCATATCCAACAGTCTTCACTTCGCTACTCCATTTATTGGAAATAATCTTCCACACACATACTATCGTATCATTTTCCACTAAATATATTTGAAAGGTATGTTTTCCTTTCATTTAGCTTCAGCTCTTTCATAGTTTTCTGCAGTCTATCCACCCATCCCTTCCTGACAAGCCAAGATCCACAGCAGCAATATTGGACCGTTACTGTCCTGCTCCATAAGATGTTCCCAACTGAGGCAGAGAGAACGGAGCAGGCAGAGCAACTCTACCAGCCTCGGCCTAGCTCCGGCATCCAGCCTCTCTTCTCCATTTCTTACTGCTCTTCTCTTCTTCACCACTGGCTTCTATCGCCTTCTGTTAATGAGGGCCTCGCTTAACCGACAGAGATCGGTGTATCACACTGATTGCTCCTCTGCACTACGGCTGCTGCAAAACGGTACTGTGAGCAGAGAGGCAGCTAAACCGCATGCTAGCGTGGCTTGTCCCTTCTCCAACAGACAAAAAACTACGTGCACTGCTGCCCTTTTCCAAGGGTGCACACAAAGCCGGAACATGCATTTCCCATCTTCTATCCGTGCTGCTCCTTTGTTTACATTTTTGTCTGTACTTTTTTGTCCTCAAGGAAAGAGACTTAGACGTTAACATGGGTGGCAAAAAAAGCTTCTGCTCTTCTCAATTCAATTTACCTTTTTCATCAAAACCAAAAAATTATTATTCTTAACATCATTTAGAAGACTCTGCTGCTGAAGGAAAAAGAAGTTTTATTTACTACTTACGCTTCAAGTAGTAGCGACATGGTTACCATGACAGGCTAAGGATATAAGCAACACAAAGTTTTGCGGAGAGGAACAGCATCATCCCACTGATGTAGTTGAGAAGAAAATGGAAGAAACTCTTCAGACTTGAAATATAAGCAGTGAACTTCAAGCTAATACTCATATTGGGAACAACTGTTCTGAATGAAACTTACCTATCTTAATTAAGCAGCTGATTCTAGGCTATCTCTGGCACCTGTGCCTGAAACGGGTTTTTAAATGTTTTCAATAGCCTTTTTTTTTTTCTTTTCCTCTGTAATTTTTTAAAGAGGTGGAGAGGTGTTTAATGATGGTTAGTTACCATGGAACCAAGTAGGTAAAGGTTTCTGTGCTAGAATCCTTCGATCTTGCTTTAATGCCCAAAGCATAATATCCTTGGCTTTGACTGTTCAGGCTCATTTGGCCCATGACCATTAACACATAGACTTCTACAAAAAATCCCAACTGTTGCAGGAATAGAGAGGTTAAGCTGATGACTTTACTTTAGGAATGACTTGAAGAAAATCATATGCGGGACTTGAGTTTGGTGCGGCGTGCTATTGGAAACACCAGCTTTCTGACAGGATGTCTAAGGTCTAGCAAAGGACTCGATTTTTCCCCTGTGACTTTCAATATCAAAACTTCCACTGCTTTTGACTGAAGCAGTATTAAGTCTGTGTTGGCATGTTATCTAGGATACGAGCAGATGACTGTTCTGTTCACCTACATTTTTCCATGCACTTTCAATCAGAACAGCTGAACTACAAGGAGGAAACAGCTTAGGCGTCATCTTTCTAGCAGTCCATAAAGTACCAAGTAAAATAGGAGAAGAGGTAAGAAGGAGAAAAAGCCCTCTGCGGAAGGAGATGGAGGGGACCGAGCAATTCTCTGAAGACATATTTTTATTGAAGTACATGGTTATTGATACAGTCTGGAGCATACAGCAACAAAATACATATGTGCTGTCTATGAACGAAAGTGATCCTTTGAAGAGATTTCTCTGCTGTTTCCAGAGGAGAGGATAAATTGAAACAGATGCAAAAAAATTCCTTTCTGCTCCACCTACACTGTGTAATTATGATATTACTGAAACAAGTTTTTATTTACATGCATTTGATTGAAAAGTTTCAGTTATATTTTTTAAAATTGGATTTTATAGTACAGATTTTTCTTTATGGGATTACATTGCTTCTTCTTTCCTTTCCTCACTTCTTTTCTTCCTTTGTCTATATTATTTTGCCTCTTTTTGTTAATCCTTCCCATCTTCTTTCTGCCTTTCATTGCTATTATATTGTGAATATAATGATTTATTTTAATTAAAGCCCCAGCATCTGGAATTGAGTGACCACAGGATGATCTCAGTTTTCACCTACTATAAACAAAACTGATTTCCTACAGTTTTGTACCCTTGTCTAACTCCTGCCCCCCAAACCTACAGTAATCCCAGGTTGCTCTTTAAACCTGAAAACATGATTGGGGAAGAGACAGCAGTACTGAGACTAGTTTCAATATGCAAGTACTTACTGGCCGACCAGCTGCTATCCAGACATTGCGATTGAGTACTGTCTGCTTCCTCCTCAGAAAAGAAAAGAAACCTTAGGAATTTTATTATTAGTAGTACTATTATTATTTCATGTATATAACATCTTAATTTTTGGGGGTAGAGAGAAAGCTTGAAGAAAAGGCAAACTATAAGAACCACAATTTTATGATATCATCATCTAAAGAACAATTTCTGAATAACAGGGATTTATTGCTTAATTGCTAGACAGACACACTTGTGGGCACATGGATACCCTCTTTACTCACCCTTCCACCAGTATTAGAAATATTCTTATGCCTCTCACTCTCACACTGACAGAAAACTCCCCTTCCCTCATAAAGGTAAGTGCTGCTACCTACCAGCAAGCTATAGAAAGTTCCCAGTACAGGGAGGGCAGAAACCCCTGTTATCGCTCTGCAGGTGGAATCGGGTGGTGTAGCCTTCCTACCCATTGCCATTGCACAGCAGGGCTACCCTGTATCTCAAGCAGTAAGACAGCCACAGGGCAAATAAGTGATAAGTAGGGGCATGAGCTCAGCCAGCCACCTGTAAGTAGCCACTCTCCACCCCATCTGTCAGGTAGCTTGTATGTTTGCCCATCTATAGAGCAAAACAGTGTCAAGTGTCAGGTGAAGAGCAGCTCTACTGTGGAACACAGGATATAAATGTATCTGTCTGCTTATCAAGTCCTTTGGGATATTCTAGGAAGAATGGTGCTACATATATTCATACACAAAATAAACTATTGATTATTGTTGCTGCTATGAAGGTTAGTTTCCCTGTATGAAGAATACTTAATACACACAGGAGTACGCTTTGATTCTCAGAAAAACAAAACAAAACGCTGCATGAAGCTGAGATGCCCTTATCCTATAGAAAGCACAGTGCAATACAAGTTTTACTTGTTCCACTGCATAGATTTTCAACAATGAATTAATTACATCTCACATAAACGATAGTAGAATTCGCTAGGGAAATCAAGTAGTCCTTAATTTGTTGACTTTCCCCACTGATTAGAGTACATTCCAGTGCTTAGTAATTCTCACGTTGAGCTTGTAAGCATTTTCCAAGCCCGAACAGCCCCCAGTCCTGTATTGGTCTAAGCAGAAAAAGCAGGGGTTTGTTTGGGACTGAAAATCACTGTGAAAAGGAAGAAAGAACTCCAGAAGATAATTCTGAGCAAAGAACATAGGGAAGCAATAATAGTAGTAATAATCTTCTTTCATTTTTAACACTTTTCACCTTGAAGTTTTCTAAAGCTCTTTCAAAATTATGTATACAGGAGAAGCTTTACCAGCTGCTGAAAAGGAGTGGCACCGCAGAAGGAACACAGCTAGCTGCAAGAGAAGAAAGGACTTGGTGTTTTCTTCCACTGCAACCTTCCTTTCTCCTTCAACAACACGTACCCCATACAAACACCTTTCACAAAGCGTATTTCAAGGCTGCTATTCCATTCTCTAAATCCTCTTTCAAGACCTTTCAACATTCTTTACAATTATTTGACCGTTCAAGACAGTTAACACAAAAATGAAAATCC